>NC_141550.1:84838750-85147500 GCF_021556685.1 Rattus norvegicus
AGAACTACACAAAGAATCAACAAAACTAGGAGCTGGTTCTTTGAGAAAATCAACAAGATAGATAAACCCTTAGCCAGACTAACCAGAGGGCAAAGAGAGTGTATCCAAATTAACAAAACCAGAAATGAAAAGGGAAACATAACAACAGAATCTGAGGAAATTCAAAGGATCGTCAGATCCTACTACAAAAGCCTATATTCAACAAAACTGGAAAATCTGAATGGAACACACAATTTTCTAGACAGACACCAGGTACTAAAGTTAAATCAGGATCAGATAAACCATCTAAATAGTCCCATATCTCCTAAAGCAGTTATTAAAAGTCTCCCAGCCAAATAAAGCCTAGGATCAGATTGATTTAGTGGTGAATTCTATCAGACCTTCATAGAAGACTTAATACCAATACTGTCCAAACTATTCCACAAAATAGAAACAGAAGGAACACTACCCAGTTCCTTCTATGAAGCCACAATTACACTTATACCTAAGCCACACAAAGGCCCAACAAATAAAGAGAACTTCAGCTCAATTCCCCTTATGAATACCAATGCAACAATATTCGATAAAATTCTCACAAACCAAATCCAAGAACACATCAAAATGTCATCATCATGATCTAGTAGGCTTCATTCAAGGGATGCAGGGATGGTTTAATACACAGAAATCCATCAATGTAATCCACCACGAAAACAAACTCAAAGAAAAAAAAACACATGATCATCTCATTAGATGCTGAGAAAGCATTTGACAAAATTCACCACCCCTTCATGATAAAAGTCTTGGAAAGATCAGGAATTCAAGGCCCATACCTAAACATAGTAAAAGCAATATACAGCAAACCAGTAGCCAACATTGAACTAAAAAGAGAGAAACTTGAAGCAATTCCACTAAAATCAGGGATTAAACAAGGCTTCCCACTCTCTCCCTACTTATTCAATATAGTACTTGAAGTCCTATTCAGAGTAATCAGACAACAAAAGGAGGTCAAAAGGATACAGATTGGAAAGGAAGAGGCCAAAATATCACTATTTGCAGATGATATGGTAGTGACCCCAAGAGTTCCACCAGCGAACTTCTAAGCCTGATAAACAACTTGTGCAAAGTGGCTGGGTATAAAATTAACTCAAACAAATCAGTAGCCTTCTTCTACTCAAAGGATAAACAGGCTGAGAAAGAAATTAGGGAAATGACACCCTTTGCCATAGTCCAAAATAACATGAAATGCCTCAGTGTGACTCTAACCAAGCAAGTGAAAGATCTGTATGTCAATAAGTTCAAGTCTCTGAAGAAAGAAATTGAAGAAGATCTCAGAAGATGGAAAGATCTCCCATGCTTATGGATTGGCAGGATTAATATTGTAAAATGGCCATCTTGCTGAAAGCAATCTACATATTCAATGCAATCCCTATCAAAATTTCAACTCAGTTTTTCACAGAGTTAGAAAGAGCAATTTGGAAAATCATTTGGAATGACAAACAAACAAACAAACAAATAAACAAAACAAAAAAAACAGTATAGCAAAAACCATCTTCAAAGATAAAAGAACTTCTGGGGGAATCACCATCCCTGGCCTCAAGCTGTATTACAGAGCAATAGTGATAAAAACTGTATAGTATTAATACAGAGAGAGGCAGGTAGATCAATGCAATAGAATTTAAGACCCCAAAATGAACCCACATACCTATATTCACTTGATCTTTACAAAGGAGCTAAAACCATCCAGTGGAAGAAAGATAGCATTTTCAGCAAATGGTGCTGGTTCAACTGTTGCTCAGCATGTGGAAGAATGCAAATATGTCCATTCTTATCACCCTCCACATAAAACCAGATACACTCAAACTAATAGAAGAAAAAGTGGGGAAGAGTCTTGGACACATGGGCACTGGGAAAAAATTCCTGAACAGAACACCAATGGCTTATGCTCTAAGTTCAAGAATTGACAAATGGGACTTCATAAAATTGCAAAGCTTCTGTAAGGCAAAGGAAACTGTCATTAGGACAAAACAGCACCCAACAGATTAGGAAAAGATCTTTCCCAATTCTACATCTGATAGAGGGCTAATATCCAGTATATACAAAGAATTCAAGAAGTTAGACTCCAGAGAATCAAATAACCCTATCAAAAATGGGGTACAGAGCTAAACAAATAATTCTCAGCTGAGGAATATCGTATGGCCGAGAAGCACCTAAAGAAATGTTCAACATCTTTAGTCATCAGGGAAATGCAAATCAAAACAACACTGAGATTCCACCTCACACCAGTCAGAATGGCTAAGATCAAAAACTCAGGTGACAACAGATGCTGGAGAGGATGTGGAGAAAGAGGAACACTCCTCCATTGTTGGTAGGATTGCAAGCTGGTACAACCATTCTGGAAATCAGTCTGGAGGTTCCTCAGAAAATAGAACATATTACTTACTACCTGAGGATCCAGCTATAGCACTCTTGGACCTACACCTAAAAGATGCTCCAACATTTGAGAAGGGCACATGCTCCACTATATTCATAACATCATTATTTATAATAGCCAGAAGCTGCAAAGAACTCATGTGTCCTTCAACTCAGGATACATAAAATGTAGTTCATTTATATAATGGAGTGCTACCCAGCTATTAAAAACAATGAGTTCATGAAATTCATAGGCAAATGGATCGAACTAGAAAGCTTCCTGATTGAGGTAATCCAATCACAAAAATACGTACATGGTATGCATTCACTGATAAGTGCATATTAGCTCAAAATCTCAGATTATCCAAGATTCAATCCCCATACCACATGAAGTTGAAGAAGAAGGAGGACAAAATTGAGTATGCTTCAGTCCTTCTTAGAAGAGAGAACAAAAATAATCATAGGAGAAGATATGGAGACAATGTTTAGAGCAGAGACTAAAGGAATGGGCCATTCAGAGCCTGCCCCACCTGGGGATCCAGCCCATATACATACAACCACCAAACCTAGACAATTTTGCTGATGCCAAGAAGTACATGCTGACAGGAGCCTGATATAGTGGTCTCCTGAGAGGTTCTACCAGGGCATGACAAATATAGAGGTGAATGCTTGCAGGAAACCATTGAACTGGGAACGGGGTCCCCAATTGGAGGAGTTAGAGAAAGGATTGAAGAAGCTGAGGGGGCTTGCAACCTCATAAGAACAATGATACCAATCAAACAGAGCTCCCAGGGACTAAACCACTACCCAAAGTATACACATGTACAGACCCAGGGCTCCAGCTGCATTTGTAGCAGAAGATGTCCTTGTTGGGCATCAATGGGAGGAGAAGCCCTTGACCCTGCCAAGGCTGGACTCCCCAATGAAGGGAAATGTCATGGTGGGGAGGCAAGAAGGGGTTGGTGGATGAGTGGGGGAACACCCTCATAGAAGAAGGAGAAGGGAGATGGGATAGAGGTTTATCAATGGTAAACCAAGAAACGGGTTAACATTTACAATGTAAATTAAATGTATGCAATAAAAAATACAGTGTATATATATGTGCAATATATACATATACATTTATGCGTGAAATTATATATACATATAGATTGTGTGTGTTTTAGTCAATATATGAGTGCATATGTGTGTCTTTTAGGTGTTGGCAAATAAATAGTTTTTAAAACTAATAAATATTTATGATACGAGCTATAAATAGAACAGAATATATTTTTCTCTGTGAAATGATAAGATTTCCTGAATTCACTATGAGAATACAGAAAGAGAATTATGTGAAGCTCACAGGCTTCCGACTTTAATTTTTGGTATTCATTTTGAAGTTATAAAGGGCTGCTGGAGAGCAACTGAGCTTACGACTATGGATAGAAGGAAAAGCCTTTGGTAAGTGTATAGCCTCAGGTTCAATAGAAGCCAGAGATTTAGAGGGTCCATGGAAAGAAGTTGATTTGCTCAATGTCAGGGTCCCTACGAAGATGCTATTGGTAAATAGAAACGCTAGCATTTTCCAGATGCCTGTACCTTAGGATCAGAACCAAGGACAGCAGCCGTCATGAGGTAGAGCTGGCCTGAGCCTACAAGACCAGCTGTGTATGCTGCTAATGGCAGAATTATGGAAATTGATGTCTACTGAAGTCAGAAGACTGAGAATTCCAAATTCCTGATACTGAACTTTTACACTGATTTTCTATTGATTTATCTGATTGTAACTGGGACTTGGCTCTCCTTTTATGAACTAAGAATTATTTAACAAAAAATTTAAGAAAGAAATTAAGAAAGGAAGAATGAGAACAAGAGTAGGAGAGAGGGAGAGCGGGAGAGCGGGAGAGCAGGAGAGAAACACAGAAGCTTGTAGCACTTAATGGCTAGTAAGTCATGACCCATATGTTTTGCTTGGTCTTTTGTGTACATGATGTAGTATGTACACGTGCAAGTGCGGGCATGCTTGCCTGTACAGGTGCATGTGGGGGCCTGAAGAGTTGATGCTAAAAGGGCTTTGTCAATCACTTTCACCTCTAGTTTTTGAGATGGGATCTCTCACTGAGCTTGAAGCGCATGGATTCATCTGGACTGGGTGTCTAGTAAACAACAAGGGTTTGCCTGTCTCTGCCCCTGAGAGACCAGATCTTGGGTTTAGACTCCATTTTAGAGAACCTGACCTAAGGCTGAACTTGAGCTAACTAATAAGATGGTATCTAATGCCAGTTTCCAGGTTGCCCTTCAACAAGACCTGTGTCTAGCACCAGTTTCCAGGTCATTCCCCCAAAAATTTGCACCTCCACAAGCCTGCCCCTGACACTTCACTTCCTAACAACCACCAATCAGGAGGAAAGCAGAAGTTTATGGTTTGGCCCCCACCGCCAGCCAATTATCTTAAAGGCCATAATGGCCCCCGATTGGATGTGTGCCAAATTAGATATCCTCTTCTTGCCTCTATAAATGCTTACCTAAAACTAGGCTCAGGACCCTCTGCCTTCTTGGTTCTACAGTGTCAGGGCTGTCAGGGGGCCCAAGACTGAGCTTGTAATAAAGAGACCCTAATGCTTGCATTGAGGAATTGGCTCTGTGGTGGTGTTTGGGGTTTATGATTGCTTTTTGGCACAACGCCCCCAGAATTCTGAGGTCACACAGTCATGCTGTCTGTCCTGGCTTTTTTTTTTTTTTTGTAGGTGCTGGATATCTGAATTAATGTCCTCGAGCTTGTCCAGCAGGCACTGTCCCCCCCAGTCATCTCCCAAGCCCTGATTTCTGTTTTTTTTTAAATACTCTTCACATAGTATAAAGTTGCAACCTGAATCTTGTAATATCATTTGCACTAACTCTCACATGCTTAAAAATGGTTTTTAAGCCTGAAGAGTATGCCATTGCCCGACACAAATCAAATTTTGTTTAAAACTCAGGACTGCTAAGTTTGACCGGATGTTAGAAGGCCCGGAAAGGGTGTCTAAATGAGCCACCTTCGAGTTTAGCAATGGTACCTGAAGGAGAAAAAGGTGTCCGCCAGAATAGCAGCAAAGGTCTGAGACATGGCTTCCTTGTGGAAAAAATTATAATTGCTGCACAGAAATCTCTCAAAATGTGGCACTCTGGGTATGAGAGGCATGAGGTGAAGCAATACAAAATAAGCTTCCAGGAGGAAGAAACCTGAGCTGAAAACCAATGAAGCAGGACCATTACTAGAGTTCAGTCACACTTTTAGTTTCCATGCCCAGCTGAATTCTGATCTGACCAGCCATGAGGTAGAAATGATTTTATCCCTTCATGCTGACACGGATACCCTTCCACCATAAACTCTCTCCTAAGAGATAGAAATGCAAGGATACCATCGGGGCTTTTCTAACGGTGCTTTTCTGGTTAGTGTGAGAAATCAAGACGGTGCCTGGTATGAGGGATGACTAGATAACCCAAGGGCCGTCTGATAACCATGCATATTGCTTTAGTTTATAGACCATTGTTCCTATGGGTGATACAGAGGGACTGAATGTGCTTATGGATCTTTTAAGGGACCTAGTAGCTGTCTGTCCATCTACCATGTCTCTTTGGACACGATCAGCAGCTTCTTTTATAGCTGCAGGAACCAGTTTATAAAGATCAGCTGACTTGTTTAGGTGTGCACTGTTAAGAGTCTGTTTTGGGAGTTGGGGACTTAGCTCAGGAAGCCTTCACTTATCATTCCTGGGGCACTGAGTTTAGTCTCCTCCCATAAATATTTAAGTAAGCAAATGAAGACAAACCAATTGAAATTTTTTTCTCACTCATAAGAAAGTGAAGCTTAGGGAAATAAAAGGAAACAAACTGTTAAAGAATACGCAGTTGTTACTGCAGCCTGGTCAAGGTGTTATAAAGAGAGGACTTCAAATTATTGACCTCAGAAACTGTCATTAACCCTAAGTTTGAGGTACTGACTCAAAATAGAACAGAATCGCTTTGGCAAATATTAAAAAAAAAAAGACAATGGTTTATGCAAGAAAAGAGTCAGTCTTTTGATTCTGTTTTCTAAACCTTCTTTTGAGAACAGCAACAATATAAAAAAACCCAACCAACCAACCAAACAAACAAAAAAAACAAAACAAAATGGATTTAAAATTAATTGTAAAACATTATTTTTTCCCTCTATTTTCTGTTCTGGGAGTTGTCTCAAGAATTCTAAATGATGCTCTCCCACTGAATAATATGCCCAGGCTTCTAAAAAAAAATCAACTTAAATTTTGACACAGTGTTTCAATTTCACTAACCTGGCCTTAAAGCCACCTTGTAGTCTAGATAGGTGTCAAACTTGCAATTCTCCTGCCTTAGCCTCTCAAATAGCTAAGATTATAGACCTGCGCCACCGAGTCCAGCTTTGTAAGATCTTCTGACGATAGAAGACCCAGTTTTAGTTCTAAAATCTTCTTAGTCTTGCAGCTGACAAGATGGCTCAGCAGGTAAACACTTGCTGCCCAGTTTAAACCCGGGGACTCATACACTCACTGAGAATACTGACCTCATGTTGTCCTCTGACCTCCACAATCATGTCTTGTCACATGTGGACCCATACACTAACAAGGACAGACAGACACACAGACAGACAGACAGACAGACACTCCCACACAAATAAAAAAAGCATCTAAAAAGATACTGTGGTAATCTCTACCTTTGATTCTACCCCACCTTCATCTGCTTTTCTTTCTTTTTTGTCTTGTATGTGTGGTGCTTGTGTATAGTGTGTGTGTGTGTGTGTACATGGACATACCCATTTGTGAATGTGGAGGAGTGCTAGTGTTCTGTTGAATCACATTTTTCCTTGTTACTTTAAGTCAAGGTCTCTCATTAAACCTGGAACAAGGCTAGTGGCCAGTGAGCCCCAGCAACCCTCTTGTTTCCATCCACCACAACACTGGGGTTTATGGGCATGTGTGCAGTATTTCAGGCTTGCTATACTCTATGCCAGGCTTTATGCATTGGTTGCTGGGAGTTTGGACTCAGGGCCCCAAGATTGTTCAACAAATACTCTCCCCGGCTGAGCCATCTTCCTAAGTCTTCCACCCCCATAAACTGAGGATTGATTCCTAGGTCTCCTACTATGCAAGTGCTCTACCCCTGAGCTATGCTTCCGGTCTTGACAGTGCATTCTCAAAGAAGGCAAACCACAGGAGAAAACTCTCCCCTGTTCTATCTCTGTGTGGAAAAAACCCCCAAGTTGAAGTGATTGATATGTAAATATTGTCTGCTAGAGTGTTAGCCTAGATTGTCAACTTGTGCCCTTAGAATGTAGCCCTCAACCTGCAGAAGTAGGATGTGACCCACTACCCACTTTTAAACTGCTCATGTGCTATTATTCTCAGCTATGCTATGGAAGTTAAAGTGTGAAACTGTAAATGGGTAAGGAATAATTCTCAATGCTCCTCTGACGAGCTTCTTTTCATGGTGAGGAAAAGTTCGACATGGCTTTGGGAGACGTTGTTGGAGAACTATTTGCCATGTGTACAGTCCCAAGAAAATAGTCAGTTCTCTGTTGCCTGCGGAGTACTAAGTAGCACTGTGCACTGCCTCTTAAACACCTCGTGCTCTTGGCCATGGCTGACTGTGAGACAGGTATGGAGGAACCAGCTTTCTGCAGCTCAGAACCCGCTCCTTGTGGGGGTCACTGCCGTGTAAAATTCTTTATTTGTCTTCATAAGATGGGAGTCCTTGCAATTTTCTAAGAACCACAATTTATCTTCTTTGTCGTAATTGGTGTCAGCGCTGTTAGAATAGAAGTGTTCATCTATAACATTCCCTAAGGCACTGGAGCCTGGAGCCAGGCACCATTTATTTATTTATTTATTTATTTATTTATTTATTTATTTATTTATTTATTCATTCATTCATTCATTCATTCATTCATTCATTTATGCACATGTGAGAGTGTGCGGGCATATATTGGTGAATGTGTGTGAAGGCTAAAGGACAGACAGCCTGGGGTGTTATTCTGCAGATTCTGTCCACTTCCCCCACCCCAACAGGGTCTCTCAGGTAGCCTGGAACTCAGCAGTTAGCCAGGCTGGCTGGTTAGTCAGCCCCAAGGATCTGCCTGTCTTTGCCTCCCCAGGGCTGAGATTGCGAGCATGAACCACCATGCTCAGCTTTGTCAGCGCAGCTTCTGGGTATTGATGTAAACAAGTGGTTTCCAACCAGTGTCCCCCCAGATCAGCGTATTCATCTCTGTTTGGCCAGTCTAGTCAGGCCTAGAATGCGTTGTCCTTCTAGGTCATCTTAGAATGCTGGGATTACATTTAAGTACCTCCCTGACTGGCTTAACACGTACCATTAGTTATTTGAAATGGAACATAGATTCATGCTAGGCAAAAAGTCTACTGCGTATCATCCCCTGGCCCTTTAATGTTGCCCCCACGGATATGCAGGGCATCCATTGCTGGTGTCTCATGAGCATGATGCCTCTGTGAGGTATCTGATGTAGTTACTGAGATGCTCACGTTCAACCTCTTATGAAAGTTCATAGTCTTCATTTTTCTCTCACCTACCTTCATAGAATAGAGCATACATTAAAACAAATGGGCTAAATGAGGATTTTGTGGTACCTGTGCATGTGTTTCTTTGACTGAGCACCCATGCATTAGTGTAGAAGCCAGAGGAGGCGATTGGGTGTCCTGCAGTGGCCCTTTCTGCCTCATTCCCTTAACATAGTGCATCTCACTGAACCTAGGGATAGACTGGTATCCAGAAAGCTGCAGAGATCTCTCAGTCCCTGCTACCTCCAGAATGCTGGGGTTACAGATGGCCTGTGACCATGCCTCATTTTTTACATGGGTTCTGAGATTTGAACTCACATCTCACGCTTATGCAGAAAGTGTCTTCGCCTGCTCAACCATCTTCCAAGCCTTGTCCTATGTCTTTTTAGTCCACACCATCACTTTGCTGTGGAAATTCTTTTTAGGATATAAATGGATCTTCTATCCTTAGTGTGTTTCTCTAAACACACACACACACACACACACACACACACACACACACACACACCCTCACACTATTCTCCCTTTCTCTTTCCCTTCCTCTCCCTCCTCTCCCCTCTCTCTCTCTCTCTCTCTCTCTCTCTCTCTCACGAGAGAGAGAGAGAGAGAGAGAGAGAGAGAGAGAGAGAGAGAGTGTGTGTGTGTGTGTGTGTGTGTGTATTTGTAGACCAAATACTGATGTCAGGAGTCTTCCTCTATTCTTGTCCACATCATATCTGAGACATGGCCACTCTTACTGACTCTGGAACTCACAACTTTGGATACACTGGCTGTCCAGCAGTCTCCAGGTAACCCTGCCACCCCCCAACTCTGCCTCTTTAGGATTGGGGGTTATAGTTACATGGTGCATCTCCTAGTTCTTATGCGACGGCTGAGAATTCAAACACAGGTCCTGCTGCACACTGAGTAGCCTGGATCCCCAAGCCATTTTGATAGTTCTTGAATATGGTCCAGTTTGTTCTTTTAGCTTCACTTTGTCTTTTGTCCTCTCCTCTCCATTGTACAATACTCTTGCATAACACCTCCCTATGAGTCTGCCAACAGAGTAGGTAGAGGTTTTATTAGGACTTTTATAACAAGTCAAAGACAGGATTTTTCATTCTGCATATATATTATGTACATTATGAAGAATTAAGATTTTTGATGATAATTTAAAAATAAAAAATAGTGAAAGAATGTTAAATAGTTACAAATTAAGAGGCAAGCCATTATATATATATATATATATATATATATATATATATATATATATATATATATATTACCAGAGAGTTTTAGGTGTATGCCTGGGCAGGTTAGAAGCATTGAGTGACGGACAACAATACTGTCATTTTAAATGGCCACTGGCCTATTTTCTAAGAATTCATTGCAACTTTCACCTAGTGTTGGGAAATGACTGTGCATTGTAAGATCCCAGCAGTCAATTACACTTTCCTTAGACTTCTAAAGAACTATTGTGCTCAGTATTGACTTTGCTTTTGAAATCTAGGACACAGTTGAAATTGCTTAGTACCAATGACTGACTGTCTCATTTGGAGTAATCTTTCTTGCAATCTTTTATTTTTTTTTTAGCCTAATAGATATTTCAATCTCACATATTTTCCCAACAGACACCAGTTCTGCCCTATTCTCACATTTCCCTTGCCAACAACCCATAGCTCATTGAAATGAGACAATAAAGACAAACTAGTAAACTTTATTTTCTAAAATAACAGGGTATAACTAAAATTACAGTTCAAGGCGATATAAAATAGACTTGTGCAGGTGCCAAACTTGGGAGCATTTCTGATATAGTTATACGTTGTCCTTTGGCATTGAAACGAGATCATTTTGTGTATTCTTCCCCTAGCAAAGGATCATTTGAATTGTTTACAACTTCAGGGTGATTGTGCAGAATTAAGACCAAATCTTACTCTTTAGATATGGAGCCTGGGACCCTGTCTTCCTAATTTAGCCTCCTGAGTGCTTGGAAAATATTTTATCTGGCCCTATAGGTTACTTTTAAATCCTAACCAGTGCTGGTCAACAGGCAGACACGTATTATCATGCCTAATGGACAGTGGTTTTTATAAGAGTCAACGTCTTATTTTATGTATAGAAATAACCAGAAGCAGAACTGTTACATTATTTGAATGAGTGTTTGAGGGACCCATGTAGAGGAAGAGAGTGAAAATAAACTCCCCAAGTAATAGCTTCCTGTTCCCAGAAGTCATTGCAAGGAGAAACAGGGGGAAGACATGAAGGTGTTGTCTAAGCAGGACAAATATTGGAAAGAGGAGGGCCCTATAAAGTACCCAAGGCAGCCTCAGGGCATCAGATTCCCAGCTCCCTCTCATCCTGAAGGGACAAGGATGTACTTTCTCTGCTTCTACGACATTCAATTCTTTGAGCTTGGTGAACCCATAGCTTACCGCAGTACCCCTCTTGCAGTAAGTACATGTTTAAGTTGCAAAAAGCTGCCAAGCTAGTGTCCACTGAAGACTCTGCGCATTCTGCCTTCTTCCTAGGGAAGGAGGAAGGTGCCAGTTGGATCTACTGCACTCAGTCCTGTAATTCGAAATATCATGACCACTGATTGTATCAGATGTAAGTGATAACCACTGTGGTTTCCATTTGCTTTTCCCTGATGACCAGTGATAGGAAGAATCTTCTTCTATGACTATTCCCACCCACTTATCTTCTTGTATGACTTTGCATTTGAAAACTAGGACACAATTGAAATGCCAGTGACTGTCTCTTTTGGAATAATCAATCTTTCTCACAAACTCTTTTATTTTAGCCTAATAGAGATTTCAATATCACACATTCACTCAGCAGATACATTTGATTAACCAAATATTAACATATCGACTAATCAAATACTTAAAATATAGTTGACTAATTAAATAACTTAAATATAGTTCCATATGAGCTCTTTACATGTCATGGATTTAAGCCTCTTACCAGTTATATTACTGGAAATATTTTATTCTACTTTTTAGCTTGTTTTTTAATCTCTTAAGATTTCCTCTCAAAGAGTTCTTGAAGCTCTTATTTTGAAGTCAAACACATCAATTATTTTTCTTTATGAATAGGGTTTCTGGCATTGTATATAACAGACTATAATTAAAAAAATAGAAGGAAGTAAATTCGTATTATACATAAAACATGGTTGAAAGGGTAAGTTAAGTGAGTCACTAAATTAAGCGAGGGGAGCCAAACCCAAAAGCTATGTGGGGCTTGATTTCTCTTTTATGACTCATTGGAAGAAATAAAGCCATTGTTATCAGGTTCTAGGATTGTGATTAAGCAGAAGAATTAACCTCCCCCCCCAGAGGAAATGGATTGTTAAAACATTTTTTATCTTATGCAGATTACACAGTGACACATCCTTGTCAAAATTCATGGAGCTGTACTCTAAACATGGTGGCTTTATTTTGTGCTATTCATCCCCAAAACTATTTTATCTGGCTCCTGGTCATGCTATCAGATAGTCTTTTTCAGAATGTGAAAGTTTTGTTCAGTGAAATATAGTTTAGATAGTGTAAGATTGACTTCTCAACAACCAATGATCCAGCAGTTGTAGTTTGTATAATCCAGAAGCTTAAGAATGTTTACACGATTTTGCTAATATGGCCATTATCTCTTTCAACAGCTTCTTCTTTACCCCAAAGTATCTCTTGTTCTAACAGCAGCTCTTCCTGGTCCCCACACTCCTGTAGGTCCTAGCAATTACTAATGTTTATTTTCTCTTTCTGGATTTGCAAATTCTGAACATTTCATATTAATGGAACCATGTGATTTGTGGTCTCTTACAGTGAGATTCTTTGATAGTTTTATACATGTACATAATGCATTTTGATCATATTTATCCCTCACTAGCCCATCTTACCCTTTCACCTTTCCTGTGGGACCGCTCCCTCTTTACTAGTCCTACCTTGCAATTCTGTCTGATTATGTGAGTACGAAGTTGTATACATCACTGATAGATAATAAAATGTGTCTTGTTGCTTGAAACTGCCATTTAACTAAAGAATCGCTTTTAAAACAAATTCTATTTGACTGTTTTCCACCAACACAATTCTTACTGTTGTGCTATGTGAGTGGCCCTATTAACTTTTCTTGAGCAAATTATAGTTATTATTTAGACTCATCTACTACTCATTGATCTTTTATTTATTGTTCCTTTGTATCAGGTGGTGCACTCAAGAGTCAAGGATAATGTTCATAGGGTGTCTGCCATTTGCACTCCAGGCAACTAAATGACTCCATCATTGAACCCTTTTATTTGATTCCTGTCTGCTTGATTTCCTCTGCACCTTGCTGGGTTTCCTTTCCAATATATTGTCATGTATTTTTCTTAACCTTGCAAGCCTTTTGGAATTGGAAACACCCTTGGACTTGCCATTACTCCCTTTCCATCTACACCAGCACACTTGAAGATTTCAAACTGCCTTGCGACTTGAACGTTAGACTGACAGCTCTGAAATTTAATCTTCAGCCCATACCTTGTTCTAGACAATGGTGCTGTGCACCTCACTGCCTACCTATATTTATCTTTGGATCTCAATTCTTTCCTTTTTTAGGAGTAGCTTCTGTTTGTCCTCCAAACGGGATCCCTAGGCCAGGAGAAGGCAGCTTCATCTTCAGCCTCATCGTCATCTTCCCAGGTGTCCATGCCAACACCTTTTCAGTTATCTTTGGCTTTTCCTCTACTTGATCTGGCAGGGTACCATTGGTCCAAAACTCCTATTTCTCTGCTTCTTCTGATTCCACATCCAAGTAGAATCTACCAGAAAGCAATTCCGTTTCATTTAAAGATATAAGATTCGGACTGCTTCTTCCATTGAAATTACCCAGATCGAATCCAGCATTTTACTAGGTGTTTCTCTTCACAATAAGCCTCTGTGTTAGTGATATCAGTAACTGCTTTAACAAGTACCAAATCCCAGTGCTTTAGCACAGTAAGTGTTTATTGTTGGCGACAAGTGGGTGAAGAATGGACTGGGATCTGCATGGCTGTTCAGAAGTTCACAGCTCATTAATGCAGACCAATCTTTTTTTTTTTTTTCTGAGATGAGAAATAATGTTCTCCTTGGTTGTTTACATCTGACAGAAAATGAGTGTGTTTTTTGGGGGTGTGGGTGGCAGTAGGGAGAAGCTTGGACTCTTGCATTTGTATTGAAGTCAGTTGCAAGAACCTGTTTCTCTAGGAAAACTGAGAAATATCACCTTGCAGTGTAGCAAAGGAAGAAACGAAATGAGGAAATGAGTTGCTTGGCAAACTTGCGGCCATGATTAAAAGTAAGCATTGTGTTGCTTTATGGTTCCAACAGTCTCATGGCTTCTCTCTCAGGAAAGAAACAAATGTGTACCATGGACTGTGAAACCTACCTGTTCCAGAACCAGCGTCTTTCTGACTTCAATTCACATGCTTCCCTTTTACGATGGCTTAAATGATGATTCTTGAACATTCGAGGACAGGATTTCTTGAAGTCTCCTTGTAAGTTACCCAAAGCATGCAAATCCATCTAACACACAAGGAAAGTCATTTGTGTCGCAATGCCTATCTGTAGATGCTGTATCCCTTTAAAAGCATCCTCAACATCACGTGAGCCTTTCAGTTATATACCTTGCATTGAGATCGTGCTCTGTCAGGAAACAGTCCATGCATATATTAACTTTCTAAATTGGAATGGAGTCATTTCTATAAGGTGATTTTATAGTTATTGTCCCTGAGGGCTTTTGCATTTTAAAAATTATTAGGTAAATGGTGTTGAATATGAGTGTGTGTGTGTGTGTGTGTGTGTGTGTGTGTGTGTGTGTATGCACATGTGTCTCTGTGTATGTCTGTGTGCTCAGGTCTTGGCAAAGTTTCAGGTTTGTGACTAATAAAGCTTCAACCAACTAAGTGTTGAAAAATCAAGATAATCCAGAAATTTCTCACTGACATATCTAGATAGCATAGACTCTAGGAACATCCATGTTCTTTTTTCTTTACTGATAGGATCCAAGTCTTATTAGTAACATATATAAATAGTGAAGAGATATGAATATTTAAGTTTCCCAGGAACTGAACCTTTGCAATCCTACTGCACCATGAATAGCAGTAGGATTTTTGTTGTTGTTGTTTTTATTTTTTTGTTTTGATTTTCTCAGCACTGGGGAAATCAGTGCTCTAAAGCCATTGACCTGGGTGGTAATCCCTCTGAGAGCTCATTTCATACTCAGCCAAATGGGCACAAATACACCTGACTGAATTCCGGGTGCCGATGCTATTTCATTTTTGTGGGTGATCGCAGCTTCACTGGGCTTGGAAATTGGCTCGTTACAGGAGTGTACATAACCGTCTTCCCTGAGCTCCCTCATCCTTCAATGCTTGGTGTAACTTCCAGTCTTTCCTCTTGCCCTCTAGCCGCAGGGAAGTCACTCTGAAATAAGAGACTCTATTGGAACCTTAGCAGTCTGTACTGACACCGTGCAAATTGTTGTGGATGTTTCTGTTGTAGATCTCTACATTCAGTCTCTCATTTGGGTAGTATAGAGGATTGAACCCCAGGCTTTTCACCTCCTAGGTAAGCAACTGGCCACAGAGCTACCCTCCCAGCCCTGTACTGTCAAATGAAGGGGCTTGGGAAGTTATTGGATACTCGTTTAAGATATAGTCAGCAGAAAATTGATATGGTTTTGAAAAGTTAAGTGGAGCTTCTTCTTCGTTGTCCTAAGACTTCAGAGAAAACTGAAACAGTGCCGGAGGCACGCATGCGTCATTTCGGAGTCTGAACAAATAACAGTTCTCTCCATAGGAAATGGACTCATTCAGTAGTTGGTACTTTAGGAGAACATGCTATGTTTTTATATGTTTTAATGATATGTATATGTGGGTGGTTATGAGCATGCACGTGTGTGTGTATGTGTGTATGTATGTGTGTATGTATGTATGTATGTATGTGTGTGTGTATGTATGTATGTGTATGTATGTATGTGTGTGTATGTATGTATGTATGTGTGTCTGTCTGTCTGTATGTGTGTATGTATGTGTGTGTATGTATGTGTATGTATGTATGTATGTATGTGTGCATGTATGTGTGTGTATGTGTATGTATGTATGTATGTGTGTCTGTCTGTCTGTATGTGTGTATGTATGTGTGTGTATGTATGTATGTGTATGTATGTATGTATGTGTGTGTATGTATGTGTGTGTATGTATGTGTGTGTGTCTGTCTGTCTGTGTGTGTGTATGTATGTATGTATGTGTATGTATGTATGTGTAGGCAAAGATCAATGTCCGATGCTTTCCTCAACCACTCTCAATCTCAAATTTTGAATCAGGGTTTGCACTGAACCTAGAGCTCACTGCTTTGGCCAGAATGACTGGTCAGCGAATCCCAGGGATTCTACTTTCTCCACATTCCCAAGGTTGGGAACAGGCATGTGCTGCCTTGCCAGGCCCTTTATGTGGTTGCAGATGCTCTGACCTCAGACCCCCATACTTGTGTCAGAACACTTTACCCACTGAGCCATCTCCTTGCCCTCTGTCATAGTTTTCTTGAGGAAGTTTAGTATTTCCAGTGAAAGGGATACAACTTGTACTCAAAATTGCTCATATATGAGGGTGAAAAGAAGATGGTGCATCTCAACACAGGTAGACCAGGAGTCAGGCTCTGCTTGGTGAAATGGCAAACACATTTGCAAGAGGCTTCTCACAAAGTCAAGGATCCTATAGACTCTGCTCCTAGACAAAGGTGTAGTAATCAGTAATTTTAATTTTTTTATTCCATGAGTAATTTTATTGAATTTGTGGGAACCCAACTGGTCAATTCTAGGATCACCTGATTTTATGTCTGAAGTTATGACAGTGTGTGAACATGTGAGCCTGTGAGGGTGTGTGTGTGTGTCCATATGTCCCTGTCTCCATGTGTGAAAAGGCTAGTCATTTTTACAAAGAATGTATGCTGTAAATGTCCATTAAGAAGTATGTGTTAATGATTTCCATAGATACTGAACACGGTGCTGCAGACCTGAAATCCCTGTACTTGGGAGACTGAAGCAGTAGAAATCCAAGCCAGTTTCACTGCATGGTGAGTTTGGGGTTCAGCCTGAGCTACATACGGGTATAGTATCATAACCAACATGTACACAATAACATGGATTATCCATTGACACATGGCTGACAGCTACTTTTCTTCTATGGGGTCCAGTCTCTCTAATAGCAGGCTTGCTGCCTTTACGTTTCTAAAGCTCTATGTATCCTCAGTGTTGGATTATTGCCTGACATAATTGCAGTAGATGCTTAGCAGGTGCCATTTTTAATGGATGAATGGAAACAACACGAACGTCCTTAGTGCGTTGCTATGACAGCACTGGCTTTTCTTATATAAAATCTAAAACCTATCGATAGTGACATCATTACTACCCATGAAACATCACCTTGAGTGTCCTGCCTGTCTTTGTGCTGACGGCAAGCAAGAGTAATGGAAGGGTCACGGTACATTCTTTTTGTTAGAAACATCTCTTCCTGCTTTGAATGCTTCTGGAAACCTGACCCACCACTCCTACCATAGAGCACGAGGATGTGCTCCATTATCAGGAGGTCATGGACTGGGTATAGAGGAGGAATCTCCAGTTCCTTCTTTCCAAAGACAGGGTCTTGTTCAACTGCATCTAATTATTTTCTGGATCTAACCTTCATAGGTCTTTGAATCTTTAATTTGTTACATTATGGGGGAATATATTAAGGACAGGTGTTTGACTACTGGAAACTAAGGATTTACTGGAAGCATTTTCTCTGCGGGGATGTGGTCCAAAATTGACTTTGGAGGCCAAAAATTTAATTAAGTTTATTGGCTAGTTGGTTGCTTTGTCATGATCACTTGCCGTTGAAATAAAATGAAATGTCAGCTGAAAGGAAACATTTACTGGTACAAATTCAAGTTCTTTTTTTTCATGCATTTTCTTTTGCAACTTTCTAGGTTCTTTATTTTAGTGTATTGAAAATAGGGGCTGATAGATTGACGCTCTGGCTAGTTTTATGTCAAGCTAAAGTATTCTGAGAGGCAAGAAATACAGTTAAGAGAACACTGTTATAGGTCAGGATGTAGGCCACCCTGCAGGATGTAGTCTTAATCAGTGACTGATGGGAGAGAACCCAGTCCATTGTGGGTGGTGCCATGTCTGGGCTGGAGAATCTGAGGTTTATAAGAAAGCAGACTGAGCAAGCCATGAGGAGCAAGAAGGTAGCAGAACCCACCTGTGTCATCAGCTCCTGCCTCTAGGTTCTAGCCCATTCCTTCAGCGATGAACAGTGATGTGGAAGTGTAAGCCAAAGACGTCCTTTGCTCCTCAAGTTGTTTCTGGTCGTGGTTGGTAATAGTAACCCTAACTAAGATGCTATAGACACACAGGATGTAGGTTGACACACATCCCGTGACACAGATCACGGGATGTTTGATTCTGCTCACTTTTCCTTTAACTGTTTCTGAAGTTGCTCACAGCGTAGGCTTCTTTACATTAGTGATTCTAACATTCTTCATAATTTTTCTCTTAGAAAAATTTATTTATTTATTTTGTGTGTATGTGTGTGTGTGTGCACCTGTATGTACATGCCTGTGCATGACTGTGCGTGTACCATTTGTGTGCAGGTGCCAGAAGCTAGGGCATCAGGTACTCTGAATACTGGAAAACAAACTCAGTTCCTCCAGATGAGCTCCAAGCGTTTTTGATGAGTGGTCTATCTCTCTAGCCCTTGGATTTTCAGAATTCAAGGTTTTATAGGACTTTTTTTTAAATCTCTATCTCTTTAAGTTGCAGTTTGACACAAGTTAAATTAAACCTGCTACTACAGTGGATTCTGCGGGTGAGGATGTTATAGATAATTTTAAGTATTTGATAAAGATATGTTCCCCAACAGTGAATTCAATGATCAAAATAATAAATCAACAGTTTTAAGGATTTAAATAGGAATCGCTTTTAGCAAAATATATCATTACAATTATCACAGAAAAACCACAACAGAATAAAGCCTACAGCTTTAACAAATGCTTATATTGGTTGTAACTCTCCATGCAAACACCAAAGTTATGAAATTAATAAGCACTAATGTTATATGCTATCTCGTTCATTAAAATTGTCATAGGTTTTGCCGGCAAAGCTTGCTCAATATTCTCTGATATAGCCTAAAATATAGTTAGTGAGTTAGAGATATAAAACTATTTTTTTTATATATCTGTATATATATATATTTATATTTATATAAAAAGACCAATAATAGCAGTGTGTTATGCAACAACAGCAGCAACAGCTTTTCCAGGTTCTGCGGTCATCTGAATAAAACTGTAGAGACATCCAGCACACTCCATTAAAAAAAAAAAAGTAAAAAAACAAAACCCGGGAAAACAGCACAGTTCTGTTACTCTTGTGGTACCTGGCACCATTTTTTTTTAAATTAGCTTCTCAATCATCATCTGGAAAGAAAACATTCTGAGCAACATCATTAAAAACAGCTCTAATAAAGCACGGTCACTACTACGTATCATAAAGCAGGTACAAGCTATTTTACATCCACAGAGGTATGATACAGTACTGTCCTACATCTATAATACTAGAGGATACAATTTAAAAGGCATTATTTGAGACTTGATTCTACTTTTCCAGCAGAGGGCCCAAAGGATGGTGTGACACAGCTTTGTAAAGAAACATACTCTAGACAGGATTTCCTTTCACTAGTGGCACAGTTCTAAGGATTCATTCTCTCCATGAATGTCAGCTAAAACCGTTATTAAAAAAATGAAATATCCCTAAAACAAAACCGTATAACCACCGGATTCACATGAAGATGACCTAGTGGAGACAAGCTGGACCTCACCTTACCAACAAGCTATCAAATCTGTTATGTTTAAACAGTGAGACCTCCAAGGAAGGAGATGCCAAGTAGTGCTTCAAAGCTTCAGACCACAATCAAACACAGCATCCTTTTCAACAGAAGCAGAAGCTCATCTGAATATGCTCAAGGATGCTGACATCAACATTTAATCATCTCCTCACTCATCCAGGAAGAAGGGGAGATCAGTTACTACTGTACTTTATTGTGTTCAACCAAATCACCATGTTACAAAAATAGCAAGCTGCCATAATAAAAAATAAGGCTCCTCTATCCAGCACCAGATAGCATCATTTTACTTTCAAGCCTAGAAATTGCACACTTGTATATAAACCAACCGAAGATGAGGATTGAGAGTTCATCTTGGTGGATTTTTCCTTTGATGAATATGAAGTGTCCTTCCTTATCTTTTTTGATGACTTTTAATTGAAAATTGATTTTATTTGATATTAGAATGGCTACTCCAGCTTGCTTCTTCTGACCATTTGCTTGGAAAGTTGTTTTCCAGCCTTTCACTCTGAGGTAGTGTCTGTCTTTGTCTCTGAGGTGTGTTTCCTGTAGGCAGCAGAATGCAGGGTCCTCATTGCGTATCCAGTTTGTTAATCTATGTCTTTTTATTGGGGAGTTGAGGCCATTGATGTTGAGAGATATTAAGGAATAGTGATTATTGCTTCCTGTTATATTCATATTTGGATGTGAGGTTATGTTTGTGTGCTTTTCTTCTCTTTGTTTTGTTGCCAAGATGATTAGTTTCTTGCTTCTTCTAGGGTATAGCTTGCCTCCTTATGTTGGGCTTTACCCTTTATTATCCTTTGTAGTGCTGGATTTGTAGAAAGATATTGTGTAAATTTGGTTTTGTCATGGAATATCTTGGTTTCTCCATCTATGTTAATTGAGAGTTTTGCAGGATACAGTAACCTGGGCTGGCATTTGTGTTCTCTTAGGGTCTGTATGACATCAGTCCAGGATCTTCTGGCCTTCATAGTTTCTGGCGAAAAGTCTGGTGTGATTCTGATAGGTCTGCCTTTATATGTTACTTGACCTTTTTCCCTTACTGCTTTTAATATTCTTTCTTTATTTTGTGCGTTTGGTGTTTTGACTATTATGTGACGGGAGGTGTTTCTTTTCTGGTCCAATCTATTTGGAGTTCTGTAGGCTTCTTGTATGCCTATGGGTATCTCTTTTTTTAGGTTAGGGAAGTTTTCTTCTATGATTTTGTTGAAGATATTTACTGGTCCTTTGAGCTGGGAGTCTTCACTCTCTTCTATACCTATTATCCTTAGGTTTGATCTTCTCATTGAGTCCTGGATTTCCTGTATGTTTTGGACCAGTAGCTTTTTCTGCTTTACATTATCTTTGACAGTTGAGTCAACGATTTCTATGGAATCTTCTGCTCCTGAGATTCTCTCTTCCATCTCTTGTATTCTGTTGGTGAAGCTTGTATCTACAGCTCCTTGTCTCTTCTTTTGATTTTCTATATCCAGGGTTGTTTCCATGTGTTCTTTCTTGATTGCTTCTATTTCCATTTTTAATTCCTTCAACTGTTTGATTGTGTTTTCCTGGAATTCTTTCAGGGATTTTTGTGTCTCCTCTCTATGGGCTTCTACTTGTTTATTTATGTTTTCCTGGAATTCTTTCAGGCATTTTTGCGATTCCTCTCTGTAGGCTTCTACTTGTTCTCTAAGGGAGTTCTCCACGTCTTTCTTGAAGTCCTCCAGCATCATGATCAAATACGATTTTGAAACTAGATCTTGCTTTTCTGGTGTTTTTTGGATATTCCATGTTTATTTTGGTGGGAGAATTGGGCTCCGATGATGCCATGTAGTCTTGGTTTCTGTTGCTTGGGTTCCTGCGCTTGCCTCTCGCCATCAGATTATCTCTAGTGTTACTTTGTTCTGCTATTTCTGACCGTGGCTAGACTGTCCTATAAGCCTGTGTGTCAGGAGTGCTGTAGACCTGTTTTCCTGTTTTCTTTCAGCCAGTTATGGGGACAGAGTGTTCTGCGTTTGGGCGTGTAGTTTTTCCTCTCTACAGGTCTTCAGCTGTTCCTGTGGGCCTGTGTCTTGAGTTCACCAGGCAGGTTTCTTGCAGGGGAAAAGTTGGTCCTACCTGCGGTTCCAAGGCTCAAGTTTGCTCGTGGGGTACTGCCTAAGTCCTCTCCGCTGTGGCAGCAACCGAGAAGATCTGCGCCGCTCTTTCTGGGAGCCTCCGTGCACCAGGGTTCCAGATGGCGTTTGGTGTTTTCCTCTGGCGTCTGGTTGTGCACAGAGTGCAGTCTCTTCTGGCCTCCCAGGCGCGCCCGCCTCTCTGAAGGTTCAGCTCTCCCTCCCACGGGATTTGGGTGCAGAGCTATAAAACTATTTTTACAAGGGACTTTTTGAACAAGAATATCAGGAGTGGTTACAAAAGAAAATGTAGAAGAGAGATATGTCCCCCCAGAACTGGTGAAGATGGATTAAAAGAGAATCTATTATTGTGGTCGCCCAAGAAATGGCTCAGCAGGTAAGTTACGGGCTACTGAGTTTGATCCCCGAAACTCATATGGTGGAAGGAGGGCAACAACTCCTGTAATGTGGCCCACACATGTGCACACACACATGTGCACAGACACACAAACACACACACGACATATATATTAAATAAATAAGTGTAACAAATGAATCTTACTTTTTAAATTTAAAAATACTATGAAATTAAAATAAAATGATGACATTCACTGGAAAAACTCTGAGCACTGATACACCCCACATTTTTACAGATCTTATTGAAATCCATATATATATTTTTTTCATACACAAGGTCACAAGGGATATATAATTTTATGCTCATGACTTCCATTTAAAATAATGTGTTCTTATGTTTTGCTGCAGTCTCATATACTTTTTTTGTTTGTATGATGTGCATGTGTGTATGTGTTTGTGTGTAAATGTGGGTGCACATGTATCACAGTGCATGTGTGAAGGTGAGAGGACACACTTGGGTGTCAGTCCTTGGTTTCCACTTTGCTTGAGGTGGAGTTTCTTTTCTGTGTCCTGTGCCAGGGTAGGTGACATGGCTATTTCTGGGGATGCTTTGCCTCTGCTGCTATCTCACCGTAGGAGTATTGGGATAAGAGATATGCTCTACCGAGGTTTGCTTTACAAGGAGATTTGAACTCAGGTCGTTATGCTTGTGATGCAAGTGCTTTACCCATAGAGCAATCTCCCCAACCTAAGAATGTGACTTTTAGGATGTGAGGGCAATCTGGCTGTGACATCTGTCACCTCATTGATAGCCAGGGTTGATTCAGCTGATCTGGCTGGCAAGGCAGGTGTCCCCTTCCTCCCTCACTGCTCCATGTGTGTCCTTCCCGAAGCTGCATGCTCGGTTGAAGAAGATGATGTTCCCTGAATAGAGTAGGGCTGGTCTTTGGTCAAGGGTTTATGAGTAGCTGCACTCCTCCTGCTAGACCCTCCAAACAAGCTCTCAAGGATGTGATTTTTAATGATCAATTAGTATTACAATGGGCGGAATACTAATCTCTCTCTCTCTCTCTCTCTCTCTCTCTCTCTCTCTCTCCCCCCTCTCTCTCTCCCTCTCTCTCTCTCCTGTCTTTCTCTCTCCATCCCCAATGCTGCACCTGTCCGTCAGTCGATCAGTCAGTGCTTCCTGTGTGGCCCCATAGCTAGGGTAGTGTTGGGAAAAATTGCTCACTTCAAATTGTGAAGTTTATTAGATGTAGTATAAAAATTGCACAATTTGTAGAATATGGAAAGAATATGTGAATAGAAAGAGCTAAAAGTTAATACTTTTGTCTTTGTGCTGAAGATTCCATTGATTTTGATTACGTACCTGACAATACAACTTTAGAAATTTGCTTCATTATTGGGTGTGGTAAAACTGGCTCACATCCAGAAACTCATGCCTGTTGGTCTCTTGTCTTTACACCAGGCGGGAAACACCAGTGACTGCCATTGCCTTCAACAGTGATTGCCTTTCAGCAGATTCTTTCACCATGCACAAGAGAAGGGCATCCCTGCAGTAAGGGATTATCTGGTGTGAGGTGGTCTGCAAGGAACAAGTAAACTACCCGCTTTCCCACTAACCTTGCAACAAAACTTACTCTGTTCACATGTGTCCAGATGTGAGCATCTCTGGTCCAAATGATAGCAATCAGATTTATGAGCTTAATTCTAACAATGAAGTGAATTTTAAATGATATGTACAAATAGAGTCATAATTACTATATTTATCCATGTAGCAATATTTTTGTAATAAAAATATGTTGTGTTCCCTGAAGAAGACATAGTGCTACCTTCTCTCTCTTCAGTTTACATTCTTAAGTTGCTAAACAATTCAACCCAGGCATACCCAAAATTTCATTTAAAAAAAACAACTTATTTATATTTTAGTCTATGAGTACTCTATCTTCCTATACACTTACGTGCCACAAGAGGGCATCAGATCATATTATAGAAGGTTGGGTTGTTGGGAATTGAACTCAGGACCTCTGGAAGAGCAGCCAGTGCCTTTAACCATTGAGCCATCTCTTCAGCCTCTAAATTTCTGTTTTTAATGTAGAATGATTTATCAGTGAGCTACATTCAAAGCACTGCACCAGAATGACTACAGATGGCTTTTATAGGCCTAGAACCTTTGCATCAAGACTACGAAAGTGGCAGGTGGGTAGAAGAAGCCTATAGTTTGCCTTCTAGATATACAAAGATTGAGGAGCAAGGTGTTAAGTAGGAAGTATTCTGGATACATAAAGGTGACTCATGGAGTGGCTTTAATAAGATTGTGAATGGGTTAGGGTGAGACAAGCTACACACGAAGGTTGGTAGCTGCTGACCCTTTTGGACTCTAGGCCTGTATGAATTTTACTTCCGGTGAGATATGAATCCTCTACAGGGTATTAGTGAAGGGAGAGGCATGACTTTGTTTCCAATGGATTACTCTCTAGTTTGGAAATTAGAGTCAATAGATACTAGGTAGAAAAACAATAGAAGACATAGCAATCTCTGTAGATAAGAGGAGACACAGTGCCAATATCAAGGATATGGTCAAATCCAAGATAGATTTAAAAGGATGGACTTACAGGTCTGTGGGATTGACTAGGATATGCAACGTTCGGTGAGAAGGCAGGGAAACTGAAGCACCTGGCTTAAGTGATTGATCATGTGAGATTGTTTTCTGTTGAGACACAAGAGAGTCTAGAAGAAGCTGGCTCATCGGTCTAGAACTAAGAGTTTACTTTCAGATATGTGAGTTCAAAGTGTCGATTAAACACTTAAATGGAGATGTTCCATAGACACATTAAGATTAATCAAAGACTCCCTGTGACCCTGAATGCAGATCCCACATACTGCATCCATCGGTCCAAGTATGCTTTCGTTCCTAGACTGCATACTTATGTGTACACTTGGATGTACTTGTATTGAAATTTCTTGCATGTTCATCTGATACCCAGCAGCAAGATATAGGCAAGAGACAGTAATATTGCCTTCTTAGCTTGCTCAGTTTAGGAGCTCAACACATTTTGATCAATTGCAGTAAGTTTCTATCTCTGTGAATTTGACTAAAGTGGGTATGTGGGGTATTTGGGATCACACAGCATTTGTCTTGTTGTGACAGGTTTACATTAGTTTGCATTGTCCTCAAGGGTCATGCTGGTATCTCTCAGCATAATTTCTTATGAAAATGGTGACCATAAAATAATTCTCATGGAGTTATTAGAAGGATTCAGTTAAATTAAATGCTACAGGTGATGTGCCTGAATACATATTATATATGTGTGTGTGTGTGTGTGTGTGTGTGTGTGTGTGTGTGTGAACGCAAACAGAATATAGTATGTTATAGCTCGGCTGAAGCTTAATGTTGCCCGTCTTCCCTCCATGATGGAGAATGACCTGGGTGTGAACTGTAATTTCTTTTGGTTATAATGTTTTACCATAGCAACAGAAATCTAACAGAGACCCACCACAAAGAAAAGAAAATGCTGGAAGGAACTGATTGATATAAAATTAATTGGGCTCCAAAGGGATCAAACTTACGAGCTAGTCTTTCAAAGCTGATTCTTCTGCACTTCAAGGGTGTTTTAACACAAGGCATAGCTCTATCATTCATCAGTTTTATGACTCTCTCTACTCGTCCATATTCCACATCTGTGCCACTAATAAATTCATTTTTGGATATTAAAGTCATCTTTCTGACTCTGTTCTGTTCTCTCAGCATTTCCCCAAGGCAATGTTTTTCAAAGTGTTCTGTGAAACAATAACAGAGATGGAAACCCTGCCAATTAAATAACGTGTGGTCAAAGAAAGGTTGAATAACAGTGCACATCCTCTCTCTCTTTTACCACGCAGAAAGCCTGGGAAACTTCTCTCTTGCTCAGTCACAAAACACGAAGCCCTATGGTAAAGATACCAGTTTGTCTTCATTTAATCTCATGCTTCTGACTTGAAAATAGGCTTTTTTGAGTATTTTACTTTGGGTGCTATACTTAACTGTGCTGAAATTCACACAACACTCAAGTTGCCGTTTTAACGGTTTTTATGCGTACAGCTCAGTCACAGTGAGGGCATCTACACTGGGGCCATCATCGACACCACATGTCTCTAGGAATCTTTCCATTTCACAAAACTCTCGACTGTTTAAATTCTGATTCGTCAACTCCTCTGCTTCTGTCCCGGAAGCCACTGTCCTACTTTCAAGCTTTATGAACTCAATTATTCCCAGTATTTGATTAGAACCACTCATCACTTATTTTTAATATAATTGACCAGTTTCACTTAGAATAACATCCTCAAGGTTCATCCACATTCTAGCATAGATTTAAGAATGTCTTGACTTTTTAATGTCTCAGTAATATTTCACTCTCTGTGTAGGTAATATTTTGTTTATCTGCAAACAAACCCAGTGGATAACTGTTGCTTCCATCTCACAAACATTATAAATATGGTTGTATATATATATATATATTTCTTTGAGAACTTCAACGGCCAGTATCTCAGTAGGTAGTAGGTGGAATCTTATGGCTTTAATTTATATTTATTTATTTATCAGCGACTACTGAGCAGTGTTAAAATAGATGACAGTCTTTTTATGTGTTTTCTGGTCATTTGCATATGTTCTTTTGGTGAAATAATTCCTTTGCCATTTTTAGATCATTTTGCTTTTTGATCAAGTCAGAAGTCTCATATATTTTAGGTGTTAACTCTTTTATAGACATATGATTCGTAAATATTCCCATTCTGTGGGTTTTCTTTTCCCCTTGTTAATTCTGTGTTTTATTGCATCAGAATTTTAAATTTTGGTATAGTCTAACTTCCCTTCTCTCATTTTTATTCCTTCCCTGCCTGTGCTTCTGTTGTTCCAGTCAAGAGATCATGACTCAACCCTCTGTTAGGAAACTTTATGTTTTGTTCTAAACACTTTATGGTTTTGTATCTCGTACTTACATCTTTGATCCACCTTGGACAAACTTCTCTCTAGGGTCTAAGAGGAGGATCTACTTTCATTCCTGGTCATGTGACTTTTCTGGCTTTTCCAGGAGTGTCCTTCTCTCTTTAACTGAACTTGGCTCCCTCGCCAAAAATGCTGTCTTAGTTAGGGTTTCTATTACTCTGGTAAAACACCTTGGCCAACAGCAACTTGGTGAGGAAATGGATTTATTTCTTTTTTCAGCTTGCAATTTGGGAAGTTGTAATAGGCACTCAAGGCAGAGGTGGGATTTGCTGCAGAGGTCATGGAGTGCTGCTCACCGGCTTCTTCCCCTGGCTTGATCAGCCGGCTGGCTTTCTTATACATCTCAGGACCAGCTGCCCAAGGGTGGCACCAGCGACAATTGGCTGAGCCTTCAAACATCAACCACCACTTAAGAAATCACACTACACAGTTGCTTACAGGCAAATCCTGAGGAGGCTTTTTTTTTTCTTTCTCAATTGAGAATCCCTTTTCCCAAATGTCTCTATCTGGTATCAAGTTGACATAAAGCTCTCTAGCACACTCTAGCTGAACGTTAGTCTGGGCAGCTCATTGAACTAATTCCATTTGTGTGCTTACGTTTTTAGGATGGGAATGTGCCTTTTTTGGATTTCTGCTGCGTTGCAGTGCCATACTCAAAATTAGGAAACAGAAAATCTCCAACTTTCTTCTTCCCCTTAAAAATTTACCTTTTTAATTATTCCAATTCCTTTGGGAGTTTATATGAGGTTTTGGATAGATTGTTTCTATTTATGGTCAAAACATTACTGAGGTTTTGATACTTATTGTACTCAGTACTTGGGTAACTTTGGGTAGTACTGACATCTTAAAAATTTGAATTATACAGCCCATCAGCAGAGATGTTGTTATTGGTACATATTGTCAGCTCTTTTATTTTTTTTCAGCAATGCTTCGAACTTTCTAACCTTGGGATAATTTACTACTACCCTATTGTATGCCTTTTTGGGGGGAGGTATGGTTTGTATTGTATTGTACTGTTTTTGTTTCTCTGTTTGTTTTTTGTATGAGCAGCCATATGGTTTCAGGTGCCCTGAAAGAACAATAATGTTCTTAACTACTGAGCATGCGTGCTTGTGTGTGTGTGTGTGTGTGTGTGTGTGTGTGTGTCTGTCTGTCTGTCTGTCTGTCTGTCTATGGTCATGCATGAGATTCCAGGACAACTTGTATAAGTAGCTTTTCCCTTTTCACCCTGTCAGTCCTGGAGATTAAACTCAGATCAGGCTTCTCAGGATGCACCCTTATCCTCTGAGCTATCCCGTAGGTGAAATTTCATTTAAAAACTTACATGGTGTCCTATAACATGCTCAAACATTAGGTTTGTGAAGAACACGATTTAGAAATACTGCTGAAAGGGCTCTACTCATTGTTGCTGCTGTAAACTCTTTCCCTGAGGTTACTTGCCTCCCCACATCGTCTGGAGAGCTTCATAGATCATGTTTATATGTATTCTGAGGAGTCATGACCCTGGAACATTCAAATAGTATCACAGTTAAAGACAAGTTTACTTGTCTTGAATTTTACTAATTCAAAAGGCAAAACTATGTCCTGTGTGTGCTCTATCTGGCTTTGTGGCTCCTGAAGAACGATTCAGAATGTGAGATTTCTAATCCTTTACAACAGGGATAACATCTGATTTAGTGTCTTTATAGTAAGGCTATTTCTAGTTCCTTTGAGGGTATGTTTTAGGTTAACTATGAAAAATGTGCATTGTATTTGGACTTTGATATCAGTCTTTAAAGTTAAAGTATTAAGCTGAAAGACATCATTTCTCCATTCTCAGAAAAGAGAAGGAGCATGCAAATGAGAAGATCCGATGCTATCATTACTTCATTTTATTACTTGCTCTCTGACTCACTAATTTCTTTAGCATGGTGGGATGGCTCTCACTGAAAAGGGGATGATGGTAAGTACTTCCTCCGGTGTTAATGTTGAGTAAGACATTTTCAACAGGATGTCCAGGAATGATTGAGGAAAATAGTAAGTGTACTTTTGGTGCCAACCTTCCCTTCTCATTATAAAACATAGCTGCGTCTCCCACCTGTGCATTTTGTAAGAACTGCCTCAGTGATAAGGTTAGAAGACCATCACTGCATCCAAATCACCAAGGTTACTAAGCTCTTGAGAGATGACTTAAAATCATATCCTCCCCCTTTTTTATTCAAGCTCGTGAAACAGATTTCTACCTGGAGGCTGTAAGTATTCTTCTACTTAATCTCAGCTCTTACAGAGAAGTTTAAACTAAGTCCTTATCACATGCTCAGAGGTGGCATTGCTGCCTCTGGGATAATGCTATTTCTGTGCTATAGAATACAGCTGCAGTCATTTCCCAAAGGCCTCACCACCTACGCAGCTAAAAAACTTTCTAGGGTGAAATTCTCCAATGGGCAATCACAGCAGTGAATGGTTGATTTCTTCCTTAATAATGGCTGATGCAGAAAGAACAGGAAAGACGTCCTTTCTCCAGAAGTCTTACTGTTCCAAGCAGAGCCACCAGTACTAGGCAAATCCTAGGGCCAACCTTGGTTTCCCTGAATGTGTACCTTAAGGTTTCTGGGCAGCTCTGCTCCTGGCCAGTGTATCAGTTTCTTTTCTTGGTATTGTGACAAAGTACTTGATGGAATAACTGAGGGAAAGATTTATTTTGGTCAGAGTTTCATACAACCTCTATGCTGGTTTGTTTGTTTGTCAACTTGACCCAAGCAAGACTCATCAGGGAAGAGGGAACCTTGGTTGAGAAAATGCCTCCATCGGATTGGTCTATAGGTCTGTGGAACATAATTCTTGACCAACGATTGGTGTGAGAGGGCTCGCCCATGATGGATGATGTCATCCCTGGGTATGTAATCCTGAGATGTGTAAAATGGCAGGCTGAGCAAACCCAGGGAAACGAGCCACTAAGTAGCATTCCACCATGGCCTTTGCTTCAGCTTTCCCCTCCTAGATCCTAGAGAGATCCTGCCTAGAGAGTGTTTTCCTGCCCATACTTGCGTTCATGAAAGGCTGTAAAATTATAGGTGGGAACAAACCTTTTCCTTCCCAAGTTGTATTTTTCCATAGTGGTATTTATCAGTGTAATAGAAAGCGAACCAGGAAATCGAATGGTACTAGGATTATGAGTTATTCTTGTGACAGACCTGGCCACATTGTTTTTTTTTTTTGTTTGTTTTTGTTTTTTCAGAAGGTTTATGGAAGTGTTTGGAACTTTGGTCTGAAAAAGTCATTCAGTATTTAAAGCTTAATATCCATTCTGTTGGCGCTTGGGAAATTGCAATGTTGAGAGACTGCAAATGATGGACTTCTCACTTATTAAGTTTCAGAGGTTTTGAATCCTCCAAGTTTGACAGTTCCTCCAAGAATCTATCAGGGCTGTTTATGTGACATATTTTGAATTGAGGATCTCTGGTTTCTAGCTAGTTTGGCAGAAGAATCTGCTGTGATTAACAAGTTGTGATACCAGCATTATTGAGGTGAAACCTTTGGGAAATGTTTCTTTAGGATCAGCACACAGAGCTGTGGTCCAGAGGAAGCCAGGGCTACATCTCCAGCTGGCAGCTGAACTTGGTAATGTGCAAGAGCATTCCAGGTAATAGTGTTGTTGGCAGCCTGAGAGCTGAGAGATCGGAGGTGCCATGTAAGCAAGCTGAGGCTTGGCACCATGTGGCAGGTTGGCGTCCCCTCAGAGAGCTCAGGAGAGGCTATTGGTGAAAGTAAACCTCAGTGGCAGTGGAGACCGCAGGATGTTGGGGATGCCAGGGTTGTGTGATGGCAACTAAGGATAGTTAGAGGTCCGGAAGGTCTGCAGACCTAAGCTGTGACACAGGCTGTCTGTGCTGTCGATGGCAGGGCTGGAGGGGTGGAGCTGCTCAAGCACTTTGGAGTCCAGGAGGTTGTGAGAAGAACACTGAGCTATTCACATCGATGGAGTTTGGCTTTTCTTTGATCAGACTCTAACTGTGCCCTGGTTCTTTATTTTTGAAATAAGAGAGTGCATAATTTATTTTTGATTTTACATGAGCCAACAGTTGAGGGAATTTAGTTATTTTAAAGAGAAATAGAAACCTTTAAAGAATTAGGATTAAAAAAGAACTCTGGTAATTCTACTATTATAGTGTGTTTTATATTGTGATAGTAATATGATCCTGGGGACAAACAAGAAGAGTAAGATTATGGTCTAATAGTGATGTATTAATATATTGAGTTGACAAGAGGTCAGTTGTACTGGTTATTTATTTATTTAGTCAACATGAAACAAAATGGGTCAGTCAGGAAGAGGGAACCTCAACTGTGAAAATCCCCCAGATTCTCCTGTAGGCAAGTCTGCAGGACATTTTCTTGATTAATGGTTGATGTGTGAGGGCCCAGACTAGATTGATATGGGCTTCTGGGGACAGTGACACCTCTAGGTATGTATTCCTGAGTAGTATAAGAAAGCTGGCTGAGGAACTGATAGGAAGAAAGCAGTCATCAGCATTCCTCCATGGCAAGGGCTTCAGTTCCAGCCTTGACTTCTCTTCCTCACGGATTGTAATCTGTAAGGTGAAGCAAACCTGGCCTTTGGACAAGTTGCTTTTGATCATGATCTTTATCCAAGCAATAGAAAGCAAGCTTAAACAGAAATTATGGCTCAGTAACACTTTAAAGTGTGTGTGTGTGTGTGTGTGCGCGCGCACACACACACACTTGCACATGTTCATGAAGAAGCCAATGTGTGATATGAGATGTCTTCTTTCATTGCTCTTTATTTTGGTTTTGAGGCAGGGTCTCTGTCTAAGTTAGGGTTTCATTGCTGGGAAGAGACACCATGACTAAGGTGACTCTTATAAAAGAAAACTAATTGGGACTGGCTTACAGTTTTAGAGGACCTCCCCATTTTCATCACAGCTGGAAGCATGGCAGCATGCAGGCAGTCTCGGTGCTAGAAGAGCCAAGAATTCTACCTGCTCTACAGGCAGCAGAAGGAGTCTGTGTCACACTGGTCATATTTGAGTTTGTGCAAAAGCATACACACACACACACACACACACACACACACACACACACGAGCTCGAAGACCTGCCTCTACAGTGACACACTTTCTCTAACATGGCCACACCTCCTCCAATAAGCTCATAGCTTCTTACAGTGCCACTTGCTAGGGGCCAAGCATATTCAAACCACCACAGTCTCTTACTAAACCTGGAGCTCATGGATTCTGCTAGTCTGCATCTGCTCGTTTCTGCCCCTGTAGTTTGAAGACTGTAGACATACACTAGAATGCCTGGTTTCTTATTTTTTACATGGATTCTGGGGACCTAATTCTTCCTGCAAGTCATTTGTTCACTGATCTGTATCTCCAACCTATCTAAGCAACATTTATTTTGAAATAATAACCAAAATAATTCTATGTCTAAAATATTGCATGTTCTCATATTTCTGGAAGCTTAAAAGAGTTGACCCATGATTGTCAGGGTAGAATAATAGTTACCAGGGGCTGGAAAGAGAAAAGCAGGAGGGAAGGAGAGAGAGGATGGCTGGTCAGTATAAGACTGCAATTGGACAGGAGGAATAGCTTCTCACATTCTACAGTTAACCACCAAAACTTGTACAAGTCCAAGTGGTCAGCAGAAAGGACATTGAATGTTCCTGACACTGAGAATTAAAAGAACATTTTAGGTGACTATTCTCTATAAATACACACAATGGTTGTATATTAGTTAAAAACTCAAAGCAAGGGTTGGAAATGTAATGCAGTAATACAGTGTTTGCCTAGTATGCCCAAGGCTCTTGGTTCAATCTTTAGTATTGAATAAAGAATAAAAAATGCAAACAATTGTATGGCTACAAACTCTCGGTGATAAGACACTTCAGATGTACAATAATCTTGGCTATACCTGCTGTTTAATTTTTTAACGAAGGATGCACTCTCCAGTAAACTAGAGCTTCCCTGGGAAACTGCTGAGGTGCGATGCTGTGGGAGGGGCTTGCTGTGAGAGTGAAGTCTGAAGTCTTAATTCCCAAGGCTACAGATTAAGAACACCTGCAGTACTCTGGGCCATTACCCCGAAGTGTGTTGAAGCAGAACTTTTTCCTGCTGTGTTGCTAGCCTGGGTGTTGGAGCTCTGACAGAATCAAAAGGAGTCACTTTTTCAGTAGCAAACTGACTAATTCATCCAGTCAAACACAGTAGGAGCATTAGGAAGAGAAACTCAAAGAACTTGAAAGATTTTGCTAACGTAGTTGCTGTGTGCGACTGTTGCTGGGATCAGGGTGACTGGCTGAGGCTCATCTGTTTCTTCCTGGCAGGATTTTAAGACATCTGCCTGAGCTCACAGTACCTTCCCTTGTTTCATACAGTTCTTCTTCACTCACATACAAGCCTGGAATGATCTACAAGCAGATTTTGTTCTGAGGCTTCCCAGAAGTAAATTACTGCTGTGTTCTTAACTATAGGACACGACTTGAAAGAGGGAGATAGGAAAAGCGTCTGCTGGGTTTTCCACATTCACATGTTGTATGTAGGGTTTATCATGTGCCCTAATAAAAGATGAGAAGACACAGCCCAGATCTTCAAGTAAACACAAGATAATTGGGGAGAATGCCCAATGTTGAAGTTTGTTTATTTGAGACATAAGAACTGAAATTCAGGCCAATATGTCACCAAAGACCAGATACCTCTTAAAACAAGTGCCCCCTCTCCTTCCCCCTTTCCCTCTTTTATTCCATTCCTCTTCCCCTACCCAAACCAGCGGGGATGGTGCAGGTCAAATCCATCTGAGTTTCTGGTAATACCCATTATTTTTGTGACTGGAGGACTTCAGTTACAGATACTGTGATACCTGTCTGCCGTGGTTTATTGAAGAATGAACCGGTGTTGGGTAATAAAAGAGGTTGATGGGAGGATATGCTAGGAAGAAAAAAATAGCAGTGACTTGGGGGCATCATCATGAATATGATGGTCAGAAAAGATAGGACTAGCCTAGTGGCACACAGAGAAAGAACATTGGAAATTCACATGCTGTGGGGTAGATATGATTGTCATTACAGAATCCATGTTGAAATTTTGTTGCCTGTATGATTGTTGGGAGGTGGGTCCTTTAATGCACATTAATTTCTTTTTCCCGAGACTGCATTACTTCCAGTGAGAGTGGGTTAGTTCTCTGGCAGTGGCCTTTACAAAGCTGGTCAGCTCTGTCACCCACATCTCCTTCTGCAAGCATCTCCTTCTGCAAGCATCTCCTTGTTTTTGTCTTCTGCTCTGCTGTAGTTTAACACAGTCCAGGGATCTTGTCAGCCAGAGCTTCCAAGTTTGAACTCAGCATTCAGAAGTATGAGACAGAAGAAACCACTTCTCTTTATACACTGCCCAGTATCATACATTCTGTGGTAGCTACACCAGACAGACTAAGGTATGGTATAGCTAAATTGTGGGAGGCAACATAGATAAAATTGTCCATTTCATCTCCAGGAGAAAATTGGAAATTATTACTTGATCAGACAACTTGCAAAGGGATGAACTTCCTCTTTAGTTTCTTAGAAATAAGGGGTACTTTATTTTTATTTGATGTGTATGAATGTTTGACCCGTTGGAGCCTCCTCTCCAGCCCCATGAAGGGTGCTTCAGATGATGGAGCGTGTAGCTGGCGTGGAGCTGCTTTTGTAGTCTTGGGGAATATTCTTGGATTGCCGTGGTTTCTCTTTGTGGCAGTGAGACCTCCTACCACTCATGGAATAGCGCTTCTCCTGTCTTTTACTAAAATATCCCTCATTACTTCATTACTCTTTGTGCAACCCCTTTGGTTTTGCTCTTGCAATCATCCTGCTATATAGATGAGAAGACTAGTCAGTGTGTAGGATGTTCATGATGTGTGATGTTATTAATTAGTGCAGATTGCATCCAACCAGAGCAAGTGTAGGGATTATATTTCAACTGTGAAACCCCACTACTTCTGGATGATAACAAAATTTTTCTTTTCTTCTTCGTCTTCTTTTTTTAAGATTTATTTCATTTCTTATGGGTGTTGGTGTTTGACCTTTATGTACGTTTGTATGAGGATGTCAGATCCCCTGGAGCAGGACCCAGGCCTTCTGGAAAAACAACCAGAGCTCTTAACCATTGAGCAACATCTCCAGTCTCCATAAAAATTTCTATAAAGGAATAGAGAGGGTATATGTATGGAAAAGTCTATATTGCATGCCAGTATTATTATGTTCTGGATGGCTTTGAACTGTCTAGTTTATACAATGTATCATGTTTGGGTTAGGAATAGACAATAGAATTTTTAAATAGACTGGTGGAAGATACATGGCCAAAAAATATGACTGTAAAAGAGTAGGCATACCCTGTCCAAAGGAAAGACAGGGACAAAAAATAAATGGAACAGAGACTGAAGGAAAGTCATCCAGAGACTGCTCCATGTAAGGCTCCATCCCATCTGCAGACACCAAACCCAGACACTGCTGCTGATGATAAGAAACACTTGCTGACAGGAGCCTGGTATGGCTGGTCCTTGAGAGGTTCCACCAGCACCTGACCAATACACATGCAGATACTCACAGCCAACCATTGGACTGAGCTCAGAGACCCCAATGGTAGTGCTAGGGGAAAGACTGAAGGAGCTGAAGGGGTTTGCAACCCCACATGAAGAACAGTATCAACTAACCGGACCACCCAGAGCTCGCAGGGACTAAATGACCAACCAAAGAGTATTCATGGAGGCACCCATAGCTCCAGCTGCATATGTAGCAGAGGATGGCCTTATATGACATCAATAGGAGGGGAGGCCCTTGGTCCTGTGGAGGCTTGATGCTCCAGCATAGGGGAATGTTAGGGTGGTGAAGCAGGAGTGAGTGAGGAAGTGGAGGGACACCTTCATAGAGGCAAAGGGGAGTGGGGAGAGGGGAATGGGATGGAGGATTTGCGGAGGGGTAACTGGGAAGGGGGATATTATTTGAAAATGTAAATGATTTAAAAAAAAGCGTAGGGATACATATACCTGTTAAATTGCTTCTAAAATGATAAATATTAATATTTCAAAAATACATTTTATGTTTTGAATTTGTGGTATATGAAAACTGCCACTTGGTGTTACAAGTGTAAATGATTTGTATCCAATAGTCCCAGCAAAATCCAATTGTTTTCTTTCCCTCAGTGTACAGTGACCCTCGTGAAAGGCCATAGGTCCCTCTGGGGAAGGACTGGAGAAAGCTAACAGTAAAATATTTAGGTATTTCACGGGGAAACTTGACCACCCTTTCATTCAAGGGGATCTGGCACTGCAAACTGGCTCAAGTCTGGAAATTGATTCACTGGCTGAGATTGCCTTTTGCCACAATCCAATGTAGCCTTTCATTTGTTTGAGAAATTTTCCTTTTATACAGATCAAACAAAAATTGAGTTGGCTTCTTATTTATTTCATGCCTGGACACACTCTGATGGATTAACCAGTACCAAAGGTCTTTTTGAGTCCTAAAATTCATTTTGCTTGTGCTGACCATTACAGGTTAGGTCATTACAAAGTTTGTTTTATCTGCACTGCCCATTATGCAACTCCACTCACCTTGCCTCTGGCAATTCAATGTTGCCACCTGACCCCCGTTGCCTTGCAGCCCAGTGAAACACAATTCATTTTATTCATTCAAATGAGCAGTATCATCTCCAGCCGTAAGGTCTGGCACAAGGAAAAGTGTAAGAACAAAACCCTTTAAATGTGCTGATTTCCTCTAAACATTTTGTGTCTTATAGGATTCCTGGAGGGTACGTCTTCTGGGCCTGTAGAGAATTAGGTATTACAGCATATTGCAAAGTGATAGAGGCAACCCGATTTCTCTTAGTCGTAACAATCCCTTCACCATTACTAAGTCAAGGGATATCAGGCATCTCCAAGTCCTTTTCAGTAGGCCATCTTTTGATAAATGTTTCAGTCAACCATTCAAACTTTTGGCACCTTCTTTAACTGTGTGAACTTCCCTGTTAGACTCTCCATTCACAGGGCACGTATAAATAAACTCAGCCTGATTCAGTTTTAAGTTTCTTCCACCATTACCAATGACTTCAAAATCCTTCCCACCCATATTCCCCAGACTTCTGCTTGTTTAATTAACAAACTCGTTAAGCCCTTTAATAGTAGAGGGCAGCTCCTCATGGACTATGCTTTCTATCTCTCCTCTAGGAGATTGCTCAACCCTAAATCTGGTTATAGGTCTAGAGGCAACTATTGGTGGACCCTGAGGGACATCAGTGTTATCTTGCCTGTCATTTACTTCAGAGAAAGTCACTGCTGGTTTGGCAGATGATGAAAGATTAGCTCCCCAGAATCTCTACAATATTTCAAATGTGCTGGTCCCCTCTTACTGAGTTTGTGTCTCATAGGATTAGTTAATGGCATGTCTTCTGGGCCTATGGAAGCAAACCCCACAATGTTTCAAAAGGTGTGTCTGAGGGTACTACTTCCTCAGGTGAGGCAAACTCATGTGAGGTAAATCTGAAAATTCAAATTCTCAGCTTCAACAGGGCCCTTCCACACAGCCTCATCTCAGGTTACAGGATCCCATTCTTTACCAATTGATACCCTTAATTTAAGTGCTGACACTTTCTGAGGTTAGGACTTGACTTTTCAATGTGATTCTGCTAACCTTATAATGTCTTTGGTTTAATTTTCCAAAACTGAAGCTCTGTGGCTGCTAGCGAGAAGATTCTCTTCCATGGCACAATTAGAACCATGTAGACTATTTATCTACACCTGGAATCAGTCAATTTATCATCGAGTTCTTTGTTGACCTTCACAGTATTCTGAGATGCTAGAAGCTGGTTAATTTTATCACAGAGCTCATCTCTTTCTGTTTTAGGGTGTTACTGATGTGAACAGATACCATGACCAAGATAACTCTTATAAGGACAACATTTAATTGTGCCTGACTTACAGGTTCAGAGGTTGAGTCCATTATCATCCAGGTGGGAACACGGTGGTATCCAGCTGGGCATGGTGCAGGAGGAGCTGAGAGTTCTACATCTTCATCTGAAGGCTGCTAGCGGGGAGAATGTCTCCCAGGCAGTGAGGATGAGGGTCTTCTAGCCCGCACCCACAGTGACACATCTCATCTTTTTAAATGTTCTTATTTGACTGTTGGCACTGTGTTAGAAGGTGGCGGAACCTTCAGGAAGTGGGCCCAGTTGGTAGAAAGAAGGTTATACTCGTAAGCAGCCTTACTCTTGCTGCTTCCTGACCCACCACAACGTAAACAGCTAATACCTTATGCCACTGCCACAGGGACCATGCCTTCTATCATGTCATCCCTTCCATGATACCCTGAAACAGCTTTTGATACTTTTAGACCAAATAAGCTCCTAATCTCTTGATCTCTTAAGTTATATCTGTCTCAATTTTGGTTAGCACAATGACAGGATAACTAATACATATGGTTTGTTAGGTGGCAAGCATGGAAAGTAAAGTTATAATACATCGATCAGATTTTAAAAACATTAATTTTAGTGCTCAGGGAATACAGAGGAAGTGGGGCCAGGTTTCATTTTTCAGAGTTCATTAATTGGGGTTCTCCAGAACAACTCTACTGCATCGTTCACACATGCAAAACAGTGCACAATCCAAACACAGTTACCCATGTGCGCGCGCGCGCGCGCACACACACACACACACACACACACACACACACACACACACACACACACACACACTTGAATTGGCTTGTGTGATTATGGGAGCCTAGAGGCTCATCTGACACCTGAAAACTGATGAATAAGGAAAACCCATGCTTTGTTGTAAGTCTGTCTGGTACCCAGAGGCTAGCAAGGGTTAGAAAGCACAAGTTATTCAAAGGCAGAACTTTGAGTAAAAAAATATAATGGATCCATCTTGCAGCTGATCATTTATTCAGTAGTAGGTATTAAGAGACACACAGAGGTGCCAGGCACTAGATTAGGTAGTTAGCAAACAGCTGGCATGAGTTTTATATTCCTGGTGATTATAGGCCCAGGCAAGAGACAGGCTTTAATCAAATACTCCATCACACACAAAGCCTAACAACAGGGTGTATCAAATGAATGAAATTATTCCATTGATCTGCAAGCAAGGAATGCACTGATTGTGACCAGGGAAACGTGTGGATCAGCAGTGGAGTTAAAAGTTGAAGGATGGGCATTTAGCTGTACCTAGGTTTTCTTTTTACATATTATGTAGGGTTTTCACTCATTCCCTGTCTGACTAAATCATACACTTCTCCCAGTCAGAAAATGTGCTTTCTATTTCATTGAATAGCTCCTCAGGGTCATGGTGTGGCCGAGCCTTCTGCAAATGACTTACAGGTATATAATGGACTTAGGGTAATTTAACTCAGGTCTCTGCTTTTCGCAATTGGTTTCCAATGCTGCTTTATTTCATTCACCTGTAGGGTTTAAGTGAGGGAGGGCACTGTGTCGGGCACACAAAGCTGCTGTGGTGATTGTGAAGCCTGTAGGCCTGGCCTCTCATCAGCGGTAGAAGATTCAGCAGGTTGATGAAACACACATGGATTGGAATATTGGAGATATAAGCTAGTAACAGTTTAAGGATAATTGCAGGAGTACTTCTGTTTTGTTCCATGGAACAAGAGCTTACCGTGTCTTCTAGTTTGTTTCTCTCTTGCTGTGAGAAAACACTGACTGAAAGCAATTTAGGTTGCTGTCTGTTATTGAGGGAAGTCAGAACAGGAGTAAGGGAGGAAGTTGAAGCAGAAATTGAAACAGGCTCCAGAGGGCTGCTGTTTACTGTGTTGCCCTTGATTTCTGGCTTTGCTTGGTTTTTTATATCTCCCCACCTCCCAGGATCCCCTGCTAAGGGATGCTTACAGTGGACTGGATCATCTCACATCAATCATCAGCCAAGAAAATGCCCCACAGCCATACCTCCAAGCCGGCATGTTGGATGCAATTTCCCAATTTGAGGTTCCTTCTTCCAAGGTGATTCTAATTTGGATCAAATTGACACAAACTAAGCAGTGTCCTATGTAAACCAGGCTGCCCTGGAACTCACAATCCTCTTGCTTCCCTGGGGGGCTGAGGTTACAGATGTGTGTCACCACATCTGATTCTGAATTCATTTTGACTAACGGCGGAAAAGTGTGGTGGGGAGGAGCATTAAAAAGTCCTAAGATTCTCTAAAATTTGTTTAAAAACTAACAGTCTTATAAAAAAATCAGTACTTAATAATCAAATTTCTAGCAACAGTGGAGACTCAGGTCCAAAAATAGAGAGTCTGGTAGAACATATGAGGGATATGGAAATAGGGAGTGAGACAGAACATAATGTGTTCCCCAGCTTAGCCAGACACTGTTGTTCCAGGGAGGCTTTCAAGAGTAGATGCTCTATGATGAGTATCCATCCGAAACTACTTTTTGATCTATGGCTTTATTTCTTTTGGAAAACTTATCAGTTGTGGTACCGAGCCTCTTAGACACTTGCTGAAACATCCATTAATCTTTCTGTCATGGCCTTAGCCACCTAAGGCTGGGGCAGTGGTTAAGATAGCCAGGATAGCAGCAGATATGATATATTGATATTGGGGACCAAGAGAGACCGTGAAAGGGCGTGTCTTCTGGAAGATGTACTGACTCCCATCAGGGCTGAGTGGAGAGCTCAATTTCTCTGTTGTGCTGTGGGCTATACTGCAGCCGTCTCTTCCCTCTGCAGTTAATCCATCATCCTGGTCATTTTCTTGTCAGGCAAGAACAGTCCTATCAGAGGTTTGGGAAAGGATGCTTTTGATATGAAATGTGTCCATGATGCGTCTGGAGAAATGAATCAAACACTTACGAAACAGTGTTTTCCTTTAGATGAACTTGAAGAAAAAGTTTTATTGTCTTAGACTTGTGTCAGAAAAATATATTTTTGTGATGCTGGAGATTGAACCCAATGCTTCATGTGTTTTATATACATACTCTACAATTGGGATACAACTTCAGATCTAAATTTAAATTTAAACATTTCTAATTAGCTGGTGATAGCTGTACGAACATAGGAAATAGATAAGCACAAGACCCAGTCAGAGATTAACTAAAGGAAAATCTTGAATGTAAGCTTCACACTTGAAATTCAGAGAAATGATGGTGGACTCACCAGAAAGAATAGACTTCTAAGTCTGACGCTAATTCAAATTCCATATCTGTGTCTAAGTGAGCGTGAGTTGGTATCAGGCTGGGGTAAGGTGGCTCAGCAGTACAATGCTTGTTGGCATCTTGTCTAGGCTCTGCCTCACAGTGACCTGCCAATAGCCAAGTGTGCCTGACTTATTACAAAAGGGACTCCTTGCCCCCTTCTCTCTTTGCGCTCTTGCTCTGTCCTCTTGCTTCTACTCCCCCTCCCTACTCCCCTCCTTTCTCTCTCTCCGTAGGTTCTTGGCTGGCCTTTACTCCTCTACACACACACTCTCTCTGCCTTTCTCTGTCTCTACTCCTGCAACTCCCTTCCCCATGCCCCGAATAAACTCTATTTTATACTATTCTGTTGTTGTCATCATCATGTGACTGGTCCCTCATGGGTAAGGGATGCCTCAGCACGGGCCCACAGAGGCACCCCCTTCCCCCACACCTGACTGCACCTCCACCAAAACATATTCCTTCTCTCCTATCATCTTATAAAACACGACAATGCTTTCCTGGTATGTGGAAAGACTTGGTCAGGATAGCTCTCTCCTATTTAGTTCAGCCTTTAGTTTTAAGTACCAAATAGAAGTTTCATGAGTTGAACGATTGGAGAGTACTGGCGAAATCCAGAAAGTGGGAGAGTTGGTTTTCTGTGTGGATCATCTTGGACCATTGCTAAATGATTCTTGAAACGACCCAGACTCCAAAAACCTGTCAGACATCCTCATTGTCAATAGCTGGAACTACTTTTCCATAAGTCTGTTACATCTCTTCATTTCTTGTGCTGATAGCTCTTACTTTGAGCTGCTTTGAAGGATTTTTATAGACTAACCAGCTTTGGATATAAAGAGCATGCCCTCTTCCAAAGCAGACAGCAAGATTGCTTGGCAGAAAGGAAACCTTTAGAATACAGTAGACCAGGTCAGAGGCAATGGGTCTCAGATTAGTGAAGGAACAAGGGAGAAGAAGAGGTTATTATCCAGAGAAATTTCCACGTCTTCTCTATAAACTCTGTTCTCTAAGGCACCACAATCTAAAAGTTAATCGATTTGGATGACATCTAAGGGTTTTGTTACTCTTTGGATTCCTGTCAGGCTCAGACAATGAGACACCTGAGTTAGACATCACAGGCATGATAGAGTGAGATCGGAATGTGTATGATTTTGCTATGACTCAAGGTCATAGCTCCCATTCATGGTAGTTTCCTGTAAGTAGCTTCCTCCATCAGTTAAACATTCCTCATCATAATGACCTTCCGAATGAGTGGTAGCAATGGGTTCTTACCATTCTCTTTATGATATTGATATGTTTATTAACTTCCTAGCCAGTATCCCAGTCCAGGTGTGCTATCTGTTTCTGGCTAGAACCTCATTTGTATGCTATTGATATGATGACACAAAGGTGGAAGTGATTGGAATTGTCAGGTTAATGGCAAGGGCAAAGGAAACAATGTAGCTACTGTTGAATTCGGCTAATGAGGGCTGTTTGCAGAGCCTATACGATCGGGAGAAGGATTCAAAGGAACAGTAGCAAACGTGACTGTCAGGATAATCTGAGGGATAGACAGTCAAAATATAAGAATGGTGCTGGGGCAGCAATTAGCAGTTAGACTCTGGTAGTGATAGAAAATAACCAAGGGAGGCTCTATGGTTACTACTAAACCGAAGGTCAGAGTCTAGACACGAAGAAACAAGGTTGTGACTCAAAGGTTTATACTATACCAAGTCTAAAGGGAAGTGATTAAAATATTTACTGTATTGCTCAAACATTGTAAAACTGGTCAATACACAGTGTGCCTTCTCAATCTTCCTTCCAAAATTTATTTCCGTGCCTCCCACAGTTTCACCCTTTGTAGTACCAACTGTGTGCACATCAGAGGGCTTCCTTTCTGCCCATCTCTCTGTTCCCCATTCTGAAAAGGGAGGTTCGAACAGAAGTGGTGAGAATAGTCAGTTTTTCTAGACATCTTCTAAATGTAGAACCCACAGAAAATGCTAACAAACAGTAGGGTGTGTGGGGGAAAAAGACAGAGACATTGTTAGTGTATAAGTAATACTGAATGGAGGAAGGACTATATAACTAGCCCAGATTTTCTGATTTTGGTGAGGCCTGGTGACTTCCTTTTTTTTTTCATGTGCATGCACACTTGCAGGCATGTGTGTGTGTGTGTGTGTGTGTGTGTGTGTGTGTGCTCAAAGTATCCCTACAAGGTCTTGATTGAAAAGTCAATACTTTTATCACCCAGTAGACTGTTAGTGATTTCTCTTAGACATTGACCAGCCTTTGAGAATTTCATTTACATATTTATACTCTGTTGTGACATTGAGTGTTTATGCTAACACTTATGTGTATTTTTGTCAGTTTCAGATGAGTGTCTGGCTGCTGTTCTGAACTGCTGTTCTGAACTCTCTAGGTAATGCTAAACGAGAGCAATGACTCAGGAATCTTTGGAGCTGGACTGCAGGAAGATAGCAATGTAGACTCTTCAATGGTAAATGTGTGGAACTGAGAGCTTCTGGAAGCACATGAAAGGATGGAATTATATAAGTTCAGTTAGGGAAAAACATTAGCTTCAAGGCAGCATAGCTACCATTTGTCATCCCTAAAGCATCCCAACTTTTAGAGTTCTGCAGTAAAATTCTGCATGGCTGTAGAAGTTAAGTGTTCCTTACACCTTTGTTCATAGTTGTGTTTAAGTTAAAAGGCAGATCATTTTTGTTCTTAAACACATTGTCCTGTACTACAACCAGTCAACTTCTTTGTATGTATTTTTCATCATCTTTAGGCATGCCTCTTTAGGTTTTCTTTAACTGACAATACTGAGGGATGAAGCTTAAGAAAACTGCAGGACTCTAGAGACAGTTCTGTTGGCAAAGGTCTTGCCTTTCAAGGATAAAGATCTAAGTTTGATCCCCCAATTTATATTTAAAAATCCAGGTATGGTGGTGCTCACGTCCAGTCCCAGCTCTAAGCAGGTGGAGTCAGGTAGGTCTCTGGGGCTTGGTGGTCCACTATCCTAGCCTGCAAGGCAAACTCCAGGTCAGTGAGAAAACTTGTCTCAAAAACAAGGGAGATGGCTCCTGTGGAATAACACTTTAGGGTGACCTGGCTTTTATATGCACACACACACACACACACACACACACAGACATACATACACACATTCACACACACATACACACACATGCACAAACACACACATGCACACACACATTCACACATACACACATACACACATACATACACACATACACACATTCACATGCACAAACACACACATGCACACACACACACGAACACATGCACACACATATTCACACACACACGCATATACACACATACACACATATTCACACACATGCACACACATGTACACACACATGCACACACACATGCACACACACATACACACACACACACACCTATTCCCAGTTTTTACCTCTGTGCATATGCACTCACACACACATACACACATACACACATGCACACACACATACACACACATACACACATATGCACACACACCTATTCCCAGTTTTTACCTCTGTACACACACACACATACACACACACACACACACACACACACACACACACACACACACACACCTATTCCCAGTTTTTACCTCTGTGCATATGCATTCACACATACGCACTAGTCATATTGAGTGCTGTATATATACAATTGTTCACTGATTTGAATCTACTTCCTTTACTGCTCTAATCTTCCTATATCTACCCTCTAACAACGAGATGCATGTGTGCATATGTACAAAAATGTGCATCAACTTCTGACTTATGGTGTCCTTTTAGGATTCATCTTTGCCTGCTTAATCCTGTTGCCTGTTGCTAGGAAGGCTGTCTCAGACACTCATAGAACTTTATCCCATATATTTCCCTTCAGAGAGGACTGCAATGAATCTGTGTTTTCATCTAAGGAAAGGGGTTGACTGTTTCAAGGCATTAATTAGCATCTGAACATGTTCTAGTAAAACCCACAAGGGATAATAATTATTTTCTCACATGTCAAGAGAGTGTAAAGGATGTGCTCTGCATGCCTTTTTGAGCTCTTACTGAATACAAAGCAAGCTTGTATATTGTCAAGGTCAGATCTGTATTTGGGTTATCTAGACTCCATTCCTTTACAGGCAGGATGAGGTCACATGAGGAAATCCGGGCAGTCTTGTCACAAAATGTCAGGAAGGAACTGTTTTCAGGAAGGGATAGGTTTCTGATCACTACAGAGCCGTCTTGGATTTTTATATGGCGTTATAACCATAAGGGTGAAAGGACACTTAAGATCACCAAGCGTGCCTTTTCCTGGTGTGTGTTAGTTTGAGCAAAGGTCTGGGTTGCACTCCTATTCAAAGTGATGCATTGCTACACAAAGAGCTGGGTAAAGAGACTGGCTTGATCAATGGATGTGTCTCCCAGTCAAAACACAGAACCACAAATAAAAAATTTAAACCCAAGTCAAAGGCCAAACTAAACCAAACTGCATCTTTTCTTTAAAATAAAGCAAAACAAAATCAAAAAACAACACCATTCTACTTCCCAAGAATGGGCCAGCATCTTCTTAGTATATGAAAGGATATATTTATGGAATTGAGTGCTTACTTTAAAGCCCCCTAGGTTAAATTTTTTGTTAAAAAAACAATAACAAAGTTGATCTAATGAGTATTTCTTTAATAGTAGGAGCTAGTTATGACTTTATCAGAGACCTAGAAAGTAGAGGTTTTAATAAATTTGCTGAATTAACCATGCCATTTGGGGCGTGACCTTGCTTTCAATGCATATTTTTATTCTACTGAAAATTAATTAGGAGAATGGAAAGTTTCCTGTAGAGATGGGTATTTGAGGCTTCCACAGAGGGGTGATATATTTGGATGCAGAAGTCTGGGGTGCCAACATTTACAAAACCAGGCTGTTTCCTAGTGTTCACAGGTGTTGAGGAACTTGAATAATTCATTGGAGGTGGCACAACAAATCCAGTTACTTTCTTGTTGGAGTGGTAGAAAAGATCTGAAATTGCTTTCTAGGAAATCTTGGCTCCGCTCAAGCAATCTTCCAACAGTCCTCTGTAAAACCGAATACCTCTAATTTTCATTACAAACGGTCTGTATAGCTCTCTTCCCATTGCCATGCACAAAAGCTAGGATGGGACTTTTTAAAATTTATTATGCAATGTAGATTCACACATTCTGCTTCTATGGCCGTGCATGATCATGGGAATCAATAATTTTAACTGTGTCCAAGAGGAATGATGCACACTTGGGTAACCTGATCTTATTTCTTTCAGCATTAGCCAACCATCTGCCAGTCACTAAACAACCTCTCCTACTTTGAGTTGGCAAGTGTGAGCAGAGTCTACAAGTGATCTTGGAAGTGTAAGCCCTGGGTGGTCATTCTCCCAGTGTGGGTCCAGAGTTACTTGTGATCTGAGTGGAGATCTTTGGTCCTGACTCCATGCTTGGTTCTATGGGGAAGTGTAAGAATCTTCTCCCTCTCCCTCTCCCTCTCCCTCTCCCTCTCCCTCTCCCTCTCCCTCTCCCTCTCCCTCTCCCTCTCCCTCTCCCTCTCCCTCTCCCTCTCCCTCTCCCTCTCCCTCTCCCTCTCCCTCTCCCTCTCCCTCTCCCTCTCTTTCTCTTTCTCTCAAACAGCAAAGGTATACTTACCCTGACTGAAACAGATTCAGATACCCACAGCTAAACATTAAATAAAAGTCTGGAACTCTAATAAAAGAGTTGGGAGAAGGATTGAAAGCTCCAAAGGGGATAGGGACTCCACAAGAAGACCAACAGTGTCAACTGGACCCTTTCGAGCTTCAGAGACTGAGCCACCAACCAAAGACCCTCAGCTTCCATTTGGGTCCCCAAACAAGAGGAGTGGGGCTGTCTCTAAAGCTGCTCCCTGTCTGTGAAGTCTGTTCTCCAATAGGATTGCCTTGCCTGGCCTCAGTGAGAGAGGATTCTAGTCACCCTGCAGAGACTTCATGCACCAGTGTTGGGGGGTAGCCAGGGGTCTACAACCTCTCAGAATTGAACGGGAGGAGGGATGGAGGGAGGGACTTGTGAAGAGGGGACCAGAAGAGGGAAGTAGCAATTGGGATGTAAAATAAATAAATAAAAAAATAAATAAAATTAAAAGTGTGCTTACCATTGCTAGTAATTTAGAGATACAATATTATCATTTCTCAATGTCTGAGTTAAAATGTGATGCTGTATAAAAAAGACACCTGCTCCACTATGTTCGTTGCAGCCTTATTTATAATAGCCAGAAGCTGGAAAGAACCCAGATGCCCTTCAACAGAGGAATGGATACAGAAAATGTGGTACATCTACACAATGGAATATTACTCAGCTATCAAAAACAATGACTTTATGAAATTCATAGGCAAGTGGTTGGAACTGGAAACTATCATCCTGAGTGAGGTAACCCAATCACAGAAAAACACACATGGTATGCACTCATTGATAAGTGGCTATTAGCCCAAATGCTTGAATTACCCTAGATGCCTAGAACAAATGAAACTCAAGACAGATGATCAAAATGTGAATGCTTCACTCCTTCTTTAAAAGGGGAACAAGAATACCCTTGGCTGGGAAGGGAGAGGCAAAGATTAAAACAGACACTGAAGGAACACCCATTCAGAGCCTGCCCCACATGGGGCCATACATATACAGCCACCAAACTAGACAAGATGGATGAAGCAAAGAAGTGCAGGCCGACAGGAGCCTGATGTAGATCGCTCCTGAGAGACACAGCCAGAATACAGCAAATACAGAGGCGAATGCCAGCAGCAAACCACTGAACTGAGAATGGGACCCCTGTTGAAGGAATCAGAGAAAGAACTGGAAGAGCTTGAAGGAGCTCGAGACCCCTTATGAACAACAATGCCAAGCAACCAGAGCTTCCAGGGACTAAGCCACTACCTAAAGACTATACATGGACTGACCCTGGACTCTGACCTCATAGGAAGCAATGAATATCCTAGTAAGAGCACCAGTGGAAGGGGAAGCCCTTGGTCCTGCTAAGACTGAACCCCCAGTGAACGTGATTGTTGCGGGGAGGGCGGCAATGGGGGGAGGATGGGAAGGGGAACACCCATAACGAAGGGGAGGGGGAGGGATTAGGGGGATGTTTGCCCGGAAACCGAGAAAGGGAATAACACTCGAAATGTAAATAAGAAATACTTAATAAAAAAAAATGTGATGCTGACCATTCTATGGGAGAAACAATGTCTTCCCTCCTATTTTTTCATAATTATTATTGAATATCTTTATTTACATTTCAAATGTTATCCCTTTGCCCCCACCCAACCACCCACCCCTTCCCGCCTTCCTGCCCTGACGTTCCCCTACACTGGGAGGTCCAGCCTTGGCAGGACCAAGGGCTTCTCCCATTTGTGCCCAACAAGGCCATTCTCTATTACATACGCAGCTGGAGCCATGGGTTTGTTCGTGTGTACTCTTTGGATGGTGGTTTAGTCTCTGGGAGCTCTGGTTGGTTGACATTGTTGTTCTTATGGGGTTGCAAACCCCTTCAGCTCCTTCAATCCTTTCTCTAACTCCTCCAATGGGGACCCTGTTCTCAGTTCAGTGATTGTCTATGATCATCAGCCTCTGTATTTCTCATGCTTTGTCAGAGCCTCTCAGGAGAAAGCTATATCAAGCTCCTGCCAGCATGTATTTCCTGGCATCAGCAATATTGCTTGGGTTTGGTGGCTGTGTGTATATGGGCTGGATCCCCAGGTGGGGCAGGCTCTGAATAGCCATTCCTTCAGTCTCTGCTCCAAACTTTGTCTCCATATCTCCTCCTATGAATATTTTTGTTCCCCCTTCTAAGAAGGACTGAAGCATCTGCACTTTGGTTGTCCTTCTTGAGCTTCCTGTGGTCTGTGGATTGTATCTTGCTTCTTCCTATTTTTAAGAAACTTTTAAAATTATTTGTTTTCTAGTTAGCTACCTGTGTGTGTATGTGTCATATATCAACTGTGGCATTCAGACAACAACTTTTTGCAGTACTTTTCCTTATTCAATTAGCCATCTCACCTGTCTGAGAACTCTACCTGTGCTTGCAGTGTTTGGGTATTCCTCCTTTCCTTTCATTGAGGATTTGGTATCAAAAATTGTCATCCACTGAATGGTATTCTTTGTTCTTTACTGTTTTAGAGTTCATAGCCCATTTCTTTCTCAATGTTCCTTAAAGCACTTGGGATAAATTACTTCTCACATTGATTTAAGAAAATACTTCTTCCAGTGAACTGATGGATTTCTTCTGAAGTCAAAGTCTTAATAAGTCAAAAATCTCTGACTTAGGCTGCTGAGAAGCCCAAGGCAGAGCTCTGAGTTCTGGTGCAGTAGTGCTCCTCAGTTAGGCTAGTAAGGACACAATTTCCATTTTTCAGTCTGTGTTCACTGATATTTACATCTTGTTCAATAACAAAGCATTTATGGTTTTATTGTCAGCTAGTGCAAATCCTGTACTCAAGTGATGGGATGGATAGATTTAAAGAAGATGATTAGTTTCAAAATAATGTTTTCCTTGTTCACATATAAGATACTGGTGTAACACATTTCAGTCTATACTACATATTATAATGATCAGATCATGATTGTGTATCCCTCCCTGCTTTTCTTTTCCTCCCCTTTTCCCTTTTTTCCTTCCTCACTCCTCCCTTGTCTCCTCCTAAGACTGGTTTTTACTGTGTAGTCAAAGCAAACCTTGAACTTAGGCATGTGCCTCTATGGCTAACTCAGCTTGCTTCTTTTTAAAAAATATTGACTTTATTTTTTTTTGTTTTTGTTTTTTGTTTTCGCTTTCCATTATGAACATAAAAGCCATTACATAATTCTCTGGGACCACCATAACCAGCAGAATGATGGTGTGTGGGAGTCAAGAATTTTAGCTAAGTACAAATAAGTAGCTGGTGTTGGTTCAAACTTTGGAAGTCTGACACAGAATAGTTTAGTTTATACATATACACAGTTTCCTGAAAGCCTCCCTGGTGATAATTGACTCAATCCCATATGCATAATAAAGTATACCCCAGTCTCCCTGAGGAATAAGGGAAGTTAAATAAGAATCAAACATGACTGCATTGAAAATCTTTGTAAAGTACATGTGACACATTTCATAAAAATGGTTTCTAGGGCTAGAGAAACGGCTCAGCTTAAGAACCCTGACTGCTCTTCCAGAGGTCCTGAGTTCAATTCCCAGCAACCACATGGTGACTCACAACCATCTGTAAAGAGATCCGATGCCCTCTTCTGGTGTATCTGAAGATAGCTACAGTGTACTTATATATAATAAATGAATAAATCTTAAAAAAAATGGTTTCTATAGATTGACTAAAAAAACTAGCTTAGAGTCTGGAGAAGAGTCAAAAGTCACCAGGCTACTAACCATGTTTCTTCCCAGCCTCTGGGCAGATTTAATAGGCTATTCATCTCTTACCTGTGTGTTTAACATTGCAGGTTCCCTAGAGTTTCTCTATGAGCACAAGGTCCTTTTATGCCTTCTGCAGATTGTGAGCAATGGCAACTTGGGGAGGAAAGGGTTTATATCATGTTACAACTCCCAGGTCACCACCTTTCATTGAGGAAAATAAGGGCAGGAACTCAAGACAGGAATTCAAGACAGGAACTGAAACAGAGTCTATGGAAGTCTGCTTACTAGTTTTCTCAGCCTGCTTTCTTTAACATCTCAGGACTACCTGCCTGGGGGGCAGGTACCACCTACAATCAACTTGGTACTCCCACATGAGTCATTAACCCTCAATCAGGAAAATGCCACCATAAACTTGCCTATGGGCAATGGAATGGAGTTTCGTCTTTCCTGACATAAATCCAACTAGGACACTGCTACTGGTTACCTTACAGTCTCCTTTTGCCTTAGCCAGCTTCCAGTCTCCCTTGCTGTCATCTATTAGCTTATGTAAACACAAAGACTTTTAGAATAAAGAATGAGTGAAATAATAAAATGTAGTGTTCTGAAATCGTGTCAAATCGTGTGATGTGGTAAGTGGGTGGTATGGGGGAGTGCATATTGTCTTAGACGGGCAATGAATTATTAGTACTAGGTCTGGGAACTGATCATTTCATGTTTTTGGTCTCAGAACACATAATGAATGTTGAATTTTTTTCAATGATTTTTAAGTGAAGGGGGTATAGCTTTCACAAAGGATTTAGACCTGACAACATCCACTGTTGTGTGGAATACTGACTTCATTTAACAGAGTTCCATGCTAGGTAAGAGAGATCCAGTTAATCAATGTGAGAAGAAGAAGAAGAAGAAGAAGAAGAAGAAGAAGAAGAAGAAGAAGAAGAAGAAGAAGAAGAAGAAGAAGAAGAAGAAGAAGAAGAAGGAGAAGAAGAAGGAGAAGAAGAAGAAAATGATGATGATGATGATGATGATGATGATGATGATGATGATGATGATGATGATAAAAGTGAGGGGATCACATCTGTCACCTAGCCCTTGGGAGAGAGAGGCTCTGGGATTACTGGCATTTGTCCCAGAGCCAGGGCTTTTGCCATGAATGCTGGATATTCAATCTCAGGTCCTCAGACTTCTGTAGCAAACATGTTACTGATTGAGGCACCTCCCAGCTCTGTTTTTTTTAGTTCTCAATTCACTATACGAATAGTAATGTAATAATTATTTTCATGTAATAAAAAGGTTTCAGAGGCAGGAAATTACATCTATATTTAAAATAAAAGTCTGAATCAAATCTGATTTTCAGCTAGTTTTGGGACTCACAAGCATGAAGATATTTGGGAATAAAATTAGAAGACAATTAAATACACTATTTGAAGATCCAATAGATTTCAAAATGACATGTGGTAAGAGACAACAGGCTTCAAGCTAACAATTGTAGAGGAGTGTGCGAAGACATTGATTAATGAGCTTCAGATGAGTTTTTAAATGAAGAGAACATTGCAACTATTTCCGTGTGCACATTTTACTTTGTATATTTGGTGTTCCAAATGTTTTAGAAAGTTCATTATGTCAGAAAATTTGTAGTAAGTAATCAGAGTAGAGGAAGACTATCAATAGTTTAAGAAGTGAGAGGAAGCTAGTACTCCCATCAGATTAATTTGTGAGGCACAATGAAAGAAGGTGAACATAGGATGATCAATGTCATCACATGCAATGGCATTTGGTGGGGAGGAGGCTTTTGGAAAGCTTACCGATTCAGCAGTAAGGAATTTATAATACGTCATATTTCTACATTTTCATTTACAGTTGGTACTTTTGGTAATTTAGTTTGCTATTTCTTTTTAATGAGAAAGTGGAGAGCCAGCATGACTCTCCATTCAGCAAGTAAAAGAGTCTGTCTCCAAGGTGCATGACTAGAGTCCCTGGAGTCGACCCGGTAGAAGGAGAGAATCAACTCCCTTAAATTGTCCTCTCATTTCCACAATGCACCATGGCACACTTGTATGCACTCACGCACGCACGCACGCACGCACGCACGCACGCACGCACACACGCACAAACAAACAAACAAAAGAAAAAGTCAAAGAACAAAATCTGTGGGCAAAAAGCCACACAAATGTGAAAATTAGCTCAAGGAAGGCAGTGACTATCCACCAGGGGGAGTGTTTTCACTGGGTTTTCAAAGGTGGACTGGTTCTCACACCTACAAGAAACTGAATCGCAAAATCTTTACTATAATAGAGTGGGGAGAAAAATCAAAGTTACGAGATTGTTGTCGCCTTGGCAACTAGAATCAATTACATTGTTTCGGGAGCTCCTCTTGCTTTCCTGAAATTAGACAGGAAGCTGACATTGGTGAACTGAAGAAAGTGTGGTAGTAAATATTGTTTTATTCATATTTACCATTGGGAAGCTCAGAGATTTTTCTTGTTTTTTTACCAGGTTGCTGCAAGGGATGTTTGATTTTCAAGAACTGAAGTGAGATAGAGCAGATGTTCAATGTTATTGACAAAGATAATATAATATTCTTGTACATTTTCCCTCTTGTAACAGGCTGAATTGCACCAATTTCTCATCTATTTACACGTTGTATAAATGTGTGTGTGTGTGTGTGTATGCGTGTGGGTATGTAATATATATGTATATATAAAGTCATAAGTACTTTATATGAACCACGTAGGGTAAACATGGATTTCTTCTGGGGGTAGCTGTGCTCATTTTGTTTCCCTGGTCCCTAAGATGTGCACAAGGACCTTAGGTAAATGACAGCAGCCTTTGTAATCTCTCAGTGGCTTCAGGACAGGATATGTTTGATAATCTTGCAGGCACTCTGTTTCTAGTATACAGACCTCTCTGAAGTATAGAGTTAACAAAAATTCTGTAAACATTTGCCACAAAGGGAAGAACATGTTGCCATAAAAGAAAATAAAATTGAGATTTTCAAATAGGTAAAATTCAGCAAGCCACATTTTTGTTTGATAATTACTTTTGCCTAATTTTACAAAGAAAGTGCAAATTTGGCATATGATATCATCACAAAATTGATTTGGCTCAAACTGGCTGGTTAAAAGAACACAATATAAGTAAACTGATAGTAATAATATCACAAAGCTATAATATAATTATAACACTTTAGTTAATAGTTTTGAGACATAATCTGGTAATTCTATAGCTGGCTATGAACTCATTATTATATAACTAAGGATGACTTTGAGCTTCTGATCCATTTGGTTCGATATTCTGAGTGCTGGAATTATAGGTGTGTAACATTAACTCGGCTTGTCAGGTGCTGGGAACTGAACTTAGGGCTTCATGTATTCTATCATCTGAACTATGTATCCAGGCCTAGTTAATAATTAGTAGTAGAGAAGATAAGACAATGTAAATGTTTAACTAGTATATAATAAATAGGTGGTGTTAGTGAATTTTTTTTTTGTTACTGTAAAAAATAGCAGGTGATGAGTTAATAAAGAAGAAAGGTTTATTGTAGTTCACATTGTCAGTGGTTTTAACTCAAGATTAATTGTTCATGTCACTTTGGGACTGTAGTAGTATATCACAGTAGGGTCATATGGCAGAGCAAAGGTCATCTTATGATTGAGGGATAGAGACTGGGGAAGAGAGAGGGGAGGAGGGAGAAATGGAAAGAGACAGAGGTAGGGGAGATTATGGTTCTATAGTTATCTTTAAGGGACTATTCCCAGTAACCCTAGAACCTTCCACCATGCCCTACTTCCGTGTGCATGCACGCGCACGCACACACATCACTTTCCATCAGCACCTCCCTGGGTGAGCCGTTACCATATTTTGCTTCGGGAACACTTAAAGACCCAGTGTATGGAGATGCAAGATACATACATTGAAGAATTGACTTTCTGAGGTAGGAGAGGTAAACACAGGATAGTAAATGAGGACAGAACTGGAATGGGGCGAGGACATGACCACAAGCTATAAAACTCATACGTCCACTGGATGTGCGCAGAATGTTAACCCTGATGGATGTCATAGGAAAGGAAATAGGTTATGTTTTATTTTTTTAATAACTCCGAGTTTTATGGGCAATCTATATAGCACATAATCCGATATACTATATGGTCAGATATTTAAATTGTACTCATTAATGATTTTGGTTAATTAAGGGTCTATGAAGCCATCATGATGATCAGTCCCAGAACATTGAATCATTTCAGAAAAAGCTGGGCTTCTATATAAATGAAGTCATTTGGTAAATGGATTTGGTAGCTGGCCTTCTTCACTGCATGTGATATTTTCAAAGTGTATATGTTGTAGCATTTTACCTGTTCTTTATTGTCTCTCATTCTCTCTGTTTCTCTGTTCCTGTCCCTGTCTCTCTGTCTGTCTCTGTCTCTCTGTCTCTCTGTCTCTGTCTCTCTGTCTGTCTCTGTCTCTCTGTCTCTCTGTCTCTCTGTCTCTCTGTCTCTCTCTCTCTCTCTGTATGTGCATGTATAGTGTGTGCACACATATTGGGTGAACTGCATGAGGAAGCCTAATGTTACAGTCCATGTCTTTCTTTGGCTGCTGTCCCTTTACTTTTTTCTTTTTATTTATTCTTCTTTCATACAATACATCCAGACCATGGCTTCCCCCTTTTCCCTTCTTCCAGTTCCTCCTTTCCATTTCTTTTCAGAAAAGAGGAGATCTCCCAGGGATATCAACTGAAAACTGCATAACAAGATACAGCCAGAGTAGGCATAAATTCTCATACCAAGTCTGGACAAGGGCAAGGAGGAGGAAAAGGGTCCCAAGAGAAGGCAAAAGAGTCATAGAAACCCCTACACACACACACACACACACACACACACACACACACACACACACACACACACACACACAGACTCATGCAAGCTTCAGTCTCTGTAAGCCCCTGTCGCGCGCCCAACGTCTCGCCAGCAAGAACGACGCGCGGACACCAGGATCCTTCTGCAGCAAAGCGTTTATTACATCTTGAAGAGGAGAGAGCGAGCCCCAGAATGGCGCTGCTTATATACACCCTAATGTGGCGTGTCCACGCCTGACTGGTTGTTTACCCATGATCTCATAGGCACGCCCCGGAGTGGGCAAAGACCTGGCACGAAGGCACTCTTGCACATGCGCACACAGTTAACTTCCTGAAAGGAAGTCGGCTGGCGCGGCGAAGGCTGGTGCCATCTTGTAATGGCGGAGGCTATCCTGGCCTTCCACGTGGGGCACAGTGGAAGCCAGCGCCATCTAGCGGTGGCTACAAGCCCCTACTTAGTTGACTCAGTAGTGATAGGATCTCTCTGTGACACTGACACTCAGGAGTTGGGCTAGGAGAACTGGCCAGTGAGCTCCAGGGATCTATCTGCCTGTCTCTCCTTCTCCTGTGTTTGGATCACAGGAGCATGACACCACTCTCAGCTTGGTCATTGGTTATGGGGATATACCATGTTTTATTTATTCATTTATCTACTGATTGGCAGTTAGGCTGCTCCCGGGTTTTGTCTATTGTATGCAAATGTTTAAGGCAACGTTATGCACATTAGGTTCTATGCAGCATGTCTTTTCATTTTCCTTTACAGTGTACCTGAGGGTGGGTTTGAATGGATATAAAATAAATGGAAAACTACTAAACTGCTCTTCTAAATGAGCATACCATAGCAGACACATTCTATTTTCTCCACGTACTCTTCCACACTGCTCTGGTTTTTATTCTAGCCCTGGGGCAGTGTCTCCCTGTGACTATGGCTTGCCTTTCCCTGATGGCTAGTGGTATCATCACATGACCTTACTGATTGTAAAAGAAAGCGTTTAGTGCAATGTATGCATATCTTTGCAATGTAGGTGGAACCGAGAGGTCTTTATCTTGAAGGGTCTTAATGGAGGGATCTATCTAACCCCTGCAGCCATTGTGATAACATAATCCACAGGGTATAGAAAAGCTAACAAATGGTTCCATATCAGAGAGATCAGCCTTTAGCACTCACTGTATATTGGGATCAGCAGGACCTCACATGTCCTATAATGACACTCATGGAAGAGGCACCGCTGCTCAACCACTGAATCTACTCTGAAGCACCTCTCCTGGTCACCTTAATTGGTCCTTATAGGTATGTGAGTATTATCAAATAAAATCCCTTCTATGTACCCTCTGTGTTCTACTCCAAAGTCAAAAGAAATCAGTCTGTTTGGAAGCACTCATTCTAAGTAACACAATGCCATCTTTCTCTTCCCTAAGCGTTGTGTGCTGTCAGGCATCCATCACTGCAGAGATCAGGAATGCCACCTCCTGCTGGATATCCTCTCCATAAGCAACTCAGAGTCAATATGCTCTCTATGTACTTTGGACCCTTGATCATCCTAGATCTCTGCAGTTGTGTGGGAAATAATAATAGACAAGAGCCCTAGGAAGCATTGCTCCCCTTTCCTGTGGTGAAGCAGCAGTACAGGCTGAAGTGATGATGTTACAAAGAAGAAAGAGTACTCTCTTCTTTCCTCAGATTAAGCCCTGTGGTTCTGAATTAGCCCCCGGAGGTGTTTGAATAGGGATAGTGCAGCTGTTCAGAAATTAGATGCTTCATAGCTAATAAGACTGTGTTTGATGCTGCATAATTCCCTTGTCAGAACTTTAGAAATCACTTCATGATTTTGAGGGTACTGGGGGAAGTTATAATAGAACTTTGCCATTCTCGTTAGCAGCCTTTTGTTACCTACAGTCTCCTTTAGCTTTGGGGACTTAATCTTTTTGATGACTTATTTAATGTGCTCTAGGTTCTCTGAGTTTGGTAAAGGCAACTTACATTTTTAAAAAAAATTACTAAGTGCCCAATTTCTGAAATTTATACATCTCAAATGTTGCATGGCAAATTTTCATCAAGCAGAAACAAAAGTTAAGCAATTTATATGAATGTTTTAGAAGACAGAAAGATGAAGAAAGAAATCATTCAGATTTGGGCAAGGTGGCCGATGCCAGGAATCTGTTACTCAGGAGGGCTGATGTCAGAGTATCAGTGCAACCACAAGTTCAAGACCAGCCTGGCAGGACAGTAAGACGTACGTAGCTCTGAAATAAAGTTCCAATTTTCTGACAAATATAGGCCAGATATGCAAGCTTTTTTTTTCTCCCTCTTTTACTATCTTTCAGTACTGTGGGGATTAAATCCAAAATTAGACCAAAATTGGTGATTCTCCCTGTTATCAGTGTGAGGAAAAATAAGTGTGCAATGAATAACATGTAGAAATGGTAAATGATTAGATTTACTCCCCACAAACAATTCACAATTATACAGCAGTAGTAAAACAGGGAGTTAAACACGACACTAATAGTAAGGACAGAACAGAAACAAACTCAAAACCTCCTCAAAAGTCTCCAGTCCCACAGGGGACTGCTCAGTCTTGCTGGTTTCATTCTGGGAAGAGAAACAAGGTGAAATCTAGACAGGGAGTGTTTTCAGTGCCAGCATGGCCATCTGCACTGGCTCTGCCAGTTCATGCTTGTCACCATCCATGCCCTTGGCTGGGACTATCCTCTGGTAGCAGGACAGCCTACATGATGTGTGGCCATTGTGACCATGGAACACTTGTATGTAATGTCCTGCAGTTGACATGCTGCTGTTCTTGATGACTTCTCCCCTTGGATCAGACTTCATAAGTGAAGTCCAATAGGGCAATGGAATATGTTCTATGAGCTTGGGGACTTTGCTCCTGTGGGGTCCACCTTATGTGACCTATGGTGACCCCTGAGGATGGAGTCACAGACATCAGTTTCCCCGTCCCTCGTAGCTTGTTACCTTCTTCCTCCTGCAAGGGCCTGAGCAAGAGAGCAGGCAGGGTTGGGGCTGGCTTAGTGCCACAGCAGATACTAAGTTAAAAACAAAAGAAAGAAAAGAAAGCACAACCATGGGAAGGAGAAAGCTGTTTGTCAGTTTTGTGAAAAGGGGACACGCGTTTCTGTTTTGCATTGGATTTAACAAAAATTATTTAGCTAGCCCTGTCTGAAGCACTGTGATTCCTCCTACCTCACCCTCCAGACTAAATGCTCTTTTTGATAAGTGTGGATAGAAGAAAAATAGCACCCCATTTTCCTTGTCTACCTCTGCCTTATGTGTCTGAGTGCTTCTACTGAAATTTCTAAGGCAAAAGAGCCCAGGCACTCTCTTACAAAGCCTGTTGTCCTAAGTACTCCAGAATGAATGTTTCTGAAAAGCCCCATTAGACTTTTCTTTTCCTTCAAGTCATGCAGGGCACCATTATATAAAAAAAGATTTTTGAAATGTTTGTAATTCTCTGTAATTATTCTTGCTATCGACAATATCGATTAGTAGGATAATCTTAAAATCAAAAGCTGTAGAGGCATAACAGACGGGCCAGCCATCAGTTTTCTTATATTTTTATTGATTGACACATTTTCAAGTAAATTCACCGAGCTTTACAATAGCATAGAAAACTTTTCTCCTCTTTTGTCATATAAATACTTTCAACCTCACAATACTTTTGGTGAGTTACATAGCCCTATGTGTTGATACTCTACAGAGTTTATTGTTTCCAAAAATCTGTGATCAGCAGTGTTGGCTCTTATAATTTATATAGAGATAATACAGACCTAGTGGCAGTAAGTGATGACGTAAACAACCCTTGGTGACTATAGTGAGCATCATTCTTTTGTAGGTAGAGAGCTGCATTCAGCATTGTTTCAAAAATTTCCTGGGCCACGTTTTCGTCCTCTTCAGTTTCTAGGAAGCTATGTTGTCAATTCTTTAAGATCTTGAGTTTTTTTGTTCATTTGTTTTTCATAATTACAACCATCTTTTCCTTATCTTTATTACATTTTTAGGGTCTAGATGAAAGAATTTCCTAAACTATTTCCTATACATTGTCACATGGAGTGACACTCTCAGAAAAGGTTTTCATGGCCATCGCTGCTAACAGAATTCTGGCTGAGATAAGCCCACTTTAGGCTTCAGTAGAAATGGAGCAGACTGAGTACTTGTGTGCTTTAGCCCTGGGTTTCATAGTCTGACTTCATAATCTTTTGCTTGTTAACACTTAAGAATACTTAACAGCAGAGCAATTCATGGAGAACCCTTTGTTAGCAGCTTGTCTACCTAGCTGGAACAGGGTTGGAGAAGGGAGAAGGATCTCCATCTCAAATCATTTATCTGAAGGATTGTAAAGTTAAACAGGGAGTCACTGGTGTCAGATGTCACCAGAGAAGCCTACAATTCATACTTGTCTGTTTCAGAATGAGGCAGTTGTGGTTGGGTGTCAGAGAGAAAGCCATTGGAATGAATGTATGTTACCATTTGAATATGAAGAGTCTTCCATAGGCTCATGTTTTGAGCAGTTGGTCCCAGCCTGTGGCACTATTTTCAAGGTTGGAAAGCCATTAGTAAGTGATGCCTGCCTGGCTGATAGAATTACGTTACCAGGGGCAAGCATATGAAGGTTAGCTAGTCTCTGGGTGTAGGCTGTTGTCTTTGCTCTCTGGACAGCCATTGCATGAATAATTGTCACCTCATATTCCCACTGCACTGGATGGCCATCCTATCTGACTCTTTAAGTATGATGGTCTACTAGCCTGTGGCACCATGAACTAGGATGAACCTTTCTCCCTTAAATTGTGTGTATCATATATTTCTTTGGAAGTGATGCAAAAGTAACCCACATGATCAGGTCAATAAGAAAGAGCTTCTAAGGATGCAAATCTTTGAATGGGGAGCAGAAACTGTCATGTTTTGCTACAATGCAATAATATGGAATGTGGACTTCCTGTGGCAGTTGAAGGGATTGAATTTGGCCATAATTTTGAATGAACGTATACTATGAGTCTAATGAATTTGTGGTCCCTAATCATATGGAGTTCAAATCCCTGAAGCATGAAATGGTATTATGTATAGGAAGAGTGCGATGTGGATCTAATTTTATTAAGCATCTCAAAGGAGAGATTACCCTGGTCTACTCAGGCAGAAGTAACCCTGTGTCCTTAGAAAGAAGAGGGAACTTACCCATAGAGAAGAGTAGAAGGAAATATGGTCAAGGACAGAGAGCATGATGTAGCATCAAGTCAATAATATTGAAGTCAACAAGAGCCACAAGAGGCAAGGCATACAGTTTTTCCTAGACCCTGTGGAAGAATTGTGAACCTGCTGATGTCTTGGTTTGGGACCATTAGTATTGATCATGGAATTCTGACCTCTGAACTAGGGCAATATGTTCTCAAATTTAGCTGTTATAGAGTGTTCAGACAGTAAATAAAGAGGATAATAGTTATACATTTCAAGTTTGACTTCATTGATCTGAGCCGAGGCCACTTTTTGGATCCATGAACCTGAAAGGCCCAGAGCTCTTTATCAGGACTTCAGAGTCATTGAAAAGATACATTACCTATTTTTGCCACAATAGCCAAGGTCTCCCCCGGGGAGGGCCATCACATGAAGAAGAATGTGTGAGAAAGTGGGCCAGGAAACTCACCAGAGGGGAAGAAAAACAGTGTTTTAGGTGGAAAGAAGAGAGCAGAATGATTATGAAATTGATATAATAGCCAGATAGCCAATTATCTCAATATTTTTCAGATTTAAGGCCATTATGAGTGGATAATTTATGCAGTGCAAAATTAGATGAAAGCTAATTTTTATAGGGGTACATATTTGATGCTTTGTGGTATTGCCTTGAGTACAAGATCATAGTTAATTGGGATCAGATGGACATAAAATACATGTCCTTTTCTCACTTTAGTTATATATGACTATCTTCTGTCTACCTCCCACCATTATCTATCCAACATTTATAGACACTACAGTTTTGTTTCGTTTGTTTGTTGTATTGGGATCAAACTTAAAACCTCATAGAATTTAGCACATACTCCACAACTAAGCTACATGCCTGGATTTATTTCTGTGTTTTCTTACATATTACTTGTTAGAATCAACCTTGAACAAGCTGCCGAATCCTGATGAGGGCTGTATGTTGAAACTCCACCCCCCCTTCTCTGTGCATGGTGTCATGAAGCTCATTCACTCACTATCACCTGCATCCTGATAGCCAGGACAAGGCAATTGCTGAAGATAAAATAGTTTTGCCTAGACAAGCAATTCCAGGAGGATAAACTATAGGCTTGCATGTAGCTCTATAAATTGCACTTAACTTCCCATTCCCCAGCCTCCCTATACATCTGAAATATCCCTTTTCCCTTTGGCAAACATCCTTTTTTGCTGTGTCTACCCCTGGCTCTTAGAAATGAATACTCCTAGCTGTTGAGATCAGACTGGTTGCTTTCTGCCTTCTGTCTCTTTAAGTTGCCCCAGGAAAACAGCATGAGTTACTATGCTGCTGTCATTATGAACGTTTATCTCACTTGGGAAGAAATCATCGAAAGTTCAGGGATTGGGGAGATTAAAATGCTTGATGGGCCAGCATAAGGTCCTGAGTTCAAATAATCAGTACCAAAGTTTGATTTGGTAGCCTATCTTTGACCCTAGAATGTGGGTTACAGAGACAGGAAGATCACTAAAGCTTGTGAGCCAACCAGGCTAAGCCAAATTAAGGAACACTAGGTTAAACAAGAGATTTTGAAGAAGACACCCAAAGCCAACCTTTGGTTTCCACACATATGTATATACCCAGCATGCATAGGAATACATACATAAATCCATAACTCCATGCATACCCCACTCCAATAAGAGTGCTGATTACAGTCTTCACTGTGATAACAAGAATAACATTTTCTCACGCTTAGCACAATTTCCAATTTATACAACCAAATATACACATATTCAGATTTATGATGATCATACATGAGAGCAATGAAATGCTATTTGGTTAAGGGGAAATATTTCTACAATCACAGTCATAAATAATGACATTTAAATTTTATTTATTTATTCCATACCACAAAGCTTCTGTCTTGGATGTTATATCACTTAACAAGAGCAAATCCTTCATTTCAAAGTTGGAGAGGCTCAGTGATGGTCAACAGAGGGGACTTATGTATGGAATGTATTCATTCTGGGAGATGATGAGTGTTTGCTAACACTAAAGACTGCCCTGGTTGAAGTACCAAAGCAAGAAATCAATCCAAGAATGTTGACATCAAGGATGGTCTGATCTCCACATGCCATGAGTTGGCTGACACAGTTTTGCTACATCTCACGTCCAGCTGCTGGGCAGACGTTCGGGGTCTACTGCTTAGAAAGAGCTGGGATCACTGGCCTGTATTAGGAAGCAAAGAACCTTCCATTATTTGGCTTCCTCAGCAGTGTGGTAGCACCTGTTGTTGCCTTATCTCTTCATCTTACCGTATTATCTCAGTGTTGGCTTTTAGGCCGTGATGGGGACATTCTTGTGCATTTGGGTTTTGACTTTATCCATATTCTTCAAACCAACTCTTTGCTGACCTTGGCTTGTTTTAACCTCATTCCCTTTGCACTGCTGATTTTGATGGAACTCGCTGCTTTTGTAATTTCTTCTTATTTTATTGTGGCATTGAGCTCCAAATTCTGCTAATTGGCAACTCAGCACAGAGGAGACGAGAAGGATCATAATTTTTCTGTCTTTCTCATCAAATATTAAGTTCAATTATCTTTCCTACATCATCAGCAATTACATAGGTTTGCATAAACTCAAACTGCCACAGCAGGCCCTTTTCCTAAGTGCATTTCTGGCAAGTATAAATGCCACTGTCAGAGACAATTTAAGGTGCAGTCCAAAAAGACCTTGCTCCTCTGAATAATCTTTCCAAACCTTGGATCTCTCAAAGGAAGAATTAGAGAAGTGTGGAATATATCTGCAAGAAGGAGAAAGGAAAAGGTAGTTGCCCACAATAAGAGGAACAATAAGCAATGTAATTATTGCTATTTTCTGTCCTGAAGAGTGGAGTGAGGTGGCAGTGGTGGTGGTGATGTGTGTGTGTGTGCGTGTGTGAGTGTGCATGTGTGTGTGTGTCTGTGTGTGTTGAAAAAGGTGGGAAATGAGGTAGGGATGGAGGCTCCTTTAAAGGATTTATGTCAGCTCAGTTAAAACATTTTTTCAACCAAGGAGGATGTCAAACATGGGCTAATGATGCAACTTGATTTTGTTCAATGTTTATCAACATAAAGGAAGACAGATTCTTGCCTGGATGCCTAGATGTCTGGATGAAACCAGCAGTGTGGGCTTTCATTAGTGTTGTTTTGCTGTATTTTCTCGATTGCACTTAATGAGACAGATAACAGTTTCATTAACAAGTCAAGAGTACTCTGCAACTTGGAAAATAGTTCTGTAATCCCAACAAATTAGGAGAAGGCTGGCCTAATGAGTTCTCATTTTCACTTTTAGCAGAAAGTAACCAGTGATCATCCCTCAAGATGCTACATATTTAATCTTAAAAGATCATGTGCTTTTCACCCTCGCCCTCATTCCTCATTGCAGTGACTTACTGCCTGAAGAGAGGGTCATTTGGGCTCACATGTCTATTCCACCTTGGGAGGGAAAGAGCAACAGAGTTCATGGAAGTCCCGCCTGTCATTGTAGAGGCAGACAGGAAGTAGAGCGCTTGGGTTGGAAGCACAAAAGTCTACAAGGACATGTCCCGGGATGCCCTTCCTTCATCTTGACCTCACGTTCTAATGGTTTGTCACACTTTACAAAGTAACAACACTGTGTGATGACCATCTTGGTTACTTCCCTATTGTTGTGGGAAGCAATATCTGCATGGCAGCTTATAAAAGAAAGCATTTATTTGACTGAGGAATTGCTTCCAGTTTCAGAGGGTGAGTCTGCTACCGTCATGACAGGGAGCATGACAGCAGGCCTGGTGCTGGAGCAGTAGCTGAGAGCTTAACATCTGATCCACAAGCTGGAAGCAGTGAGACACAGAGAGAGACTGGGCCCGACAAAGGTTTTTGAAACCTCAAAGCCCAGCCCCAGGGGCACACCTCCTCCAGCAAGGCGACATCTCCTAATCCAGTGCCTCTCAGCTTTCCTAATGCTACAACCCCTTAATACAGTTTCTTTTTTTTTTAAAAAAAATTATTAGATATATTTCTTTATTTACATTTCAAATGTTATTCCCTTTCCCAGTTTCCTGCCCATAAACCCCAATCCCCTCCCCCTCCCCCTTACAGGTGTTCCCCCCATCCACCCCCTTTATCACCCCACCCCATATTCCCCTGCACTGGGGGGGGGGTCAAACCTTGGCAGGACCAAGGGCTTCCCCTTCCACTGGTGCCCCAACAAGCCTATTCTCTGCTACATATGCAGTTGGAGCCCTGGGTCAGTCCATGTATAGTCTTTTGACTTAATACAGTTTCTTATGTTGTGGTGACCTCCAACCACAAAATCGTTTTTGTTGCTACTTTTTAATTTTGCTATTTTTATGAACTGTAATGTACATATCTATGTTTTCTTATAGTCTTTTTGGGGTTGTGACTCACAGGTTGGAAACTTTTTTTCCTAGTCTTTCCCCAAATAATTTTACCATCTGAGAGTCATTCAAATATATGAGCTTATGGTGGCCATTCTTATTCAAGCCACACAGTAACCAACGGTTCAAACACAGGAGACTGCTGGGGCAATTTCGTACCCAAACTACAGCATCTGTCCAGGAGTAAGTAAGACACAGAAATGCTTACCCTATGTGACCTGACAATGAGAGGATGCTTTTTAACTGAACTGAACTTTCAAAAGTTTATTTCTCCGTAGAGTTTGCACTTGTTTACTGAGAATGCTCCTAAAAGTCTTTCCAGCAGGGTTAGTGGTTTAGGTACAGTAATAGTCAAGGCAGAAAGAAACACTAGCCTTTCCCACTCCACACCCTCCCTCATATTCTTTTGGGAACAATCACAAATTGTTTTTAAAAGCAGAGTTTTCTTTGAAAAGAGACTGGGTTTGAAGTCCATAAGAGAGGAAATGCACTTCTTATTTTTTTCCAGGCAAATAACTTACCGTTCTAATGCTGCCACAAAAGCACAGCCACAGTTCAAAGTCAATAACCGCTGCACACTTTCAAATGGCTCTCGTGGGCAGGTGGCATTTACTTGCTAAGCTGAATTCAAATAGTTTCATTTTCAGATCCATAGTTTTATAATGTCTCAAGTCTCATATTTTTGTGGATATTATACAGAAAAGAAAAATGTCAACATAGTTAATTAAATCCATTTTGAGGAAAAATATTAAGTATGTCACCTAAGAGAGATTTTATTTGAATGAAACTGACTTGACAGGAAGACAAATCAATCATATAAGTGAGTGTGCATTTTAGTTTTCCTTTTATTTTTGAGATTATGATGTAATTGTGTCACTTCCTTCCTCCTTTTTCTTCCTCCAAACCCTTCCTTATACCTCTTCTGGCTCTCTTTCAGATTCATGTTCCTCTTTCCCATTAATGTGGTTATGTGTTCGTGTGTGTGTGTGTGTGTGTGTGTGTGTGTGTTTCCTAAATGCAAGCTATTTCATTGTATTATGTTACTCATATGCATGTTCTTAGGACTGACCATTTGGTATTGGATAAACAATTGGTGTGCTCTATTCTTCTTAGGGAAAACTATTTCTCCTGCTCCCAGCATTCTTTAGTTTCCTGTAGTTCTTTGTGTAGGATTGAGGCTTCATGGTCTTTCTCCTGTCCACATTATCATGTCTGTTGTTGTCTTTGTTCATCTCATGTTTAGGCTGTCATGTTAGTGGTGTGTGTGTGTGTGTGTGTGTGTGTGTGTGTGTGTGTCTTCTTACATTCCTAGGGACACATGGCTTCATAGCAGATTTCCTGATCTGTGGCTTTAACCATGGAGCCCACTCCCAATTGATACATCTGCAAAGCAACTCTAACACTGAAGGCCCGGGGAATAGTCTAAGACTCTGCGTTCTCTCTAGAGACTGCCTTAAGACAGGTTCACCACAAACTGAAAAATCTCATGTGTTATAAAGTATATGAATTATACTTAGAGCACTAGAATGGCTCCTTCATGTATGTTTACATGTGTATATGCATGTATGTTATGTATGTATATATGTATGCATGTTTATAGGTATTTAACTTTTCAGTTATGCTTTTGCTACAGAGCCCAGACTGGTGAGACAAATGATGCCCTTGCCTCAGCCATCTGAGTGCTGCGATTACTGGTGTGAACTGTCACACCCAGCTTTGTAGTTTTATTCTGTATAATTCAACAGATTTGGTTGACTGTTTTATTTTTTATCCTAACTTGAAGCAAAATTTTGGGTTTCATTAGGAAGCGAGTTATTCCTGGGCATGGCAGTAGAGCGTACGTCTTTGATCCTAGCACTCAGGAGGCAGAGGCGGATGGATCTTGGTGAGCTTGAGGCCAGCCTTGTCTACATAGTGAATTCCAGGCCAGCAGCCAATGCTAGTGAGACCCAGCCTCAAAAAAAGAAAAAAAAGAAAAAAGAAAAATAAAGAAGAGTACACTATGATTTTAAAAAGGGGTGCAGGGGGCTTTCAGCTTTTCCACAATGCATTGGAAATTAAACAACAACGCCAACAACAACACCAAAAAGCAAAGACATTAGCTAGAGATGTTGGCTGGAAAAAGAGATTGAAACTTCTTAATGCTATTGTGAAGGAAAATCATTATCGAGCTGTGACTGACACACAGAGATTGCTTGTGTGTGTGTAATATGGATTTATCAACAATATGAAACCATTACCACACTCAATGAACTTAGCTATAACTTCCTGCTCTTCCCTCCTCTCCTCTCCCCTCCTCCTCTCCCTCCCCCTTCCTTCTCATCTCCTCTCCCCTCCCTTACTCCTTCTTGCCTCTCCTTTCTCTTCTCTCTTTCCCTCATTCCCCCTTTCCTTTAGAACCCTTATGATCAACATTTTGAGCCAAATTCTAAGTATATTTTGCATTTTTGTTAACTTTAGGCACAGTTCTAGAAGCAGGCCCCTAGGATTTCCTGAGTTGCAGAATCTTGGTGCTGTTATACTTAAAACAATACAAAACAAAACAAAACAAAACAAAACAAAACAGGAATCTGCCTCTAGGTGGAGACATACCCTTATGTCCCTCCTGAATCACTCCAGGGACAGCACAGGGACTCTCCTAAGGGATCACTCCCAGGGAGAGAATATTTCCCTTCCTTGAATTTCTGCTCTTAGTGCAGTTCCTACAAACTACTGTAAAAGGTATAGCTATTCCTTCTTCCCTTCTGCACTTTTGTCTTTCCGAGATTGTTTTTTAAAACTCCTAGTTTAAGACTGGGATTCATTAGTCTTTTCCTGAAGTTCCCCTCTACGCCACACAGACCTTACCATGTGACTGACTTCCTGACTTCCTGCTTATCCTCTAAATGTTTCCTCAGCAGTTGTGGAGATTCTACAACTTTTATGTCCCAGCCCAGTCCCCACTCCCCGTAAGCTTCTGTTCGTGTGTGGTCTTAAATTCTCTTACTACGGATACTAAGAACCCCAAAGAGTAGACTCTGATTACCCCTATGTTATATGATGGCTCTGCTGAGACTTCCCTAGAGTTTTGGTAACTTTCCTTTTCTGCCTTTTAAATCTTTAATTGGCAGAGAAAAGGAAGCGGGTTCCTGGACCTGCAGCTGGCCTCACCTTGACAAGCCAATCATGTCCCCATCCGTCCCCTCACCTCCCCATAATGGCTCTGTTCTCTGCTTTCTTGTAAGTGGGATCGCGGAGCATGCGTACTTCTGCATTTGTCAGTTGTCTTCCAGGCTTTTCTGTGTAAACTGAATATTAATTAATAACATCCCATAGTATGTATTTGTGTGCCACCTTTCTTTATTCATTCCATCTTGAACATTATGGTTGCTTTGACACTGTGACCACCATGATTTATGCTGCACCCAACAGTTCCTTTTTGAGAGCTTGATTTCAGTTCTTTTAAATACATACACAGCTATACACAGCAAAGGAATTTCTGCCTCCAATAGTACGTCTATTTCTTAGGTGTTTCTTTCTATAAAACTCTTTACTGTTTATAGTTTCTGTATACACTGACATTCCCATTAACTCAGTCCTTTCTCCATATTCTCAGCAGCAGTGATTTTTTTTCTTCTTTTTTCATTTTGCTAACACCCATCATAGCAGGTATAAGGTGCTGTCTTGCTGTAGATTTGACTGGAGTTCCCGGATGTTGGTGTTGTGGATGTCATGGACCTGCAGGACATGTGTGTGTGTGTGTGTGTGTGTGTGTGTGTGTGTGTGTGTGTGTGTGTGTGCTCAGATGCCTTGCCTATTTTAAAACACAGATTACTTGTTTCCTGCTGTTAGTTTGCCTGTGTCTTCGGACCAGTAGAGGGCATCAGACCTCATTACAGATGGTTGTGAGCCACCATGTGGCAGCTGGGATTTGAACTCAGGACCTCTGGAAGAGCAGTTGGTGCTCTCAACCACCAAGCCATCTCTCTAGCCCTTACATGTGGATTTCTTCTTGACCACATTCAAGATTCTGTCTCTCCCACCTTTACTATGAGGGTTTGGTTTTGAAAATTTCATTGTGTTTTCTCCATATATATACGTGCTATCTGCAAAGGGAAGTAATTTTACTTCTCCCTTTCTGATGAGGATTTGTAAAGGATTTTGTAAAGCTTCTTGTCTCATTACAGGCTTGTCACTCAGAAGGCCCAGCTCTGATCCCTGGCATGGAAAAAAAGCACAGAAAGAAAAAAAGAAAAGGAGAGAGAGAGAGAGAGAGAGAGAGAGAGAGAGAGAGAGAGAGTCAGTCTGATATGGCAGAAGAAACTGAGTAAGGCAGAGACTTAACAAGGCCTTTATATTTAGACTTGTTCCAGGTTCTCTGTGATGTGTTGTTTCCTCCTGATTACAGGGCGAGGCCCTTTTGAGAAACTCTTATATATAAAGTTAATGGAATTTTTTTACTTTTAGTTTTACCTTTTTTTTTTTGCATGGGTGTTGACTTTGGGGGAAAAGAGTTTGTCTCTGAGGTACCTTGTATAAGAGAAACTCTTGGTTGTGTGGCTCTACCTTAGAGAGGAATGGACTGCAAGAGACAAGCTGCAAGGAAAAATCACAGACCTGGATTCCAAGCCTGGTTTGGTGTTTCTTTAAAGTTGTTTGGTCATGATTCAGAGAAACAGATTTCTTTTTTATACTAATTAATTGTGTGTGTGTGTGTGTGTGTGTGTGTGTGTGTGTGTGTGTGTGTGTGTATCAGAGGGCAGCTTTCAGGAGTTCATGTCTTCCTTCCACCATGTGAATCCTAGACAAAGAAACTCCCCAGCTGAGCAATCATGCAGTTCCTAGAAATAGAATTCATTGTGATTTTCATACATTTATATTACATTTTGTTTTTATTCATCCCTCCTCAGTTTGGTGGTTTATTAGAACTCATGTCCAAAGCTGCTAGGAACAACAATTATTTATAATACATAAGGAATACAATTAAATATGTCAGCACATATCTTCATGAATATAAATTTTATATCATATTCCTTTTTATGCAATATAAAGTGAACACATATAGATAGACAATTTCATCTAATAATTCTATCTGAACCATCTACATCTGAGAGTTCCTTTGAAACAATAAATCTCATTTCTGAGCATCTGTAGCTGATTGTAGGGAGTGGTGCTTTGCTCTAGTTTGTAGGACTCTGGACAACTAAATAAAGAATCCCTACACACACTTTTATTCTAGGAAGCCATATTTTTTACAAGAGCACATCTGGAATTAGGTCTGAAGTAACTAGAGCTGTGAGACAGCCAAATGATACATAGAAAAAGCCAGGAACTTTATTTGACATAAAGATGATCTTTCCTTTAAAATCTATTTGATCTTTACTGTGTCTGAGCTTAAAATGTCCCCCAGGCTGCTGAGTGCGAGTTGGAAATTTCACTCACGTGCTCCAGTAGATAGGGAAGTGTCTGGAAAGTAATGAAAACTAAATAGCTCTCCCTTGGGAAATCCTGTGAGGTATGCATGCTAATAAAAGACAAGACTCAGGGATGAGGGAGAGCTACCCACCAATTTCAGTTCACTCTTCCTGTCTGTCCTCTCTCTCAGGTTCTCCCTACACTTGATTGCCCCCCCCTTCCCATACCCTCTGTTACCCAGTTTCCTCCCCACATCCACCTCCAGTGACAATTTTATTTCTCCTTCTGAGTGAGATTCAAGCATCCTCCCTTGGGCCCTCCTTGTTATTTAGATTCTTTGGTTCTGTGGATTGTAGCATGGGTATCCTGTACTTTATGGCTAAATGAATATTTATCAGTGAGTAACGAATATTTATCAGTGAGTATACACCACACATGTACTTTTGGGTCTGGGTTACTCACTCAGAGTATTTTCTAGTTCCATCTATTTGCCTGAAAATTTTTTGATGTCCTTGTTTTTAACTAGCTGATTGGTATTCCATTGTGTAAATGAACCACATTTTGTTTATCCATTCTTTGGTCGAGGGACATCTGAGTTGTTTTGAGTTCCTGGCTATTACTAATAAAGGTCCTATGACCACAGTGGAGCAAGTGTCCTTGTCATGTGGTGGGACATGTTTTCAGTATATGCCCAGGAGTGTTATAGCTGACTCTTGAGTTTGAAGTATTCCCAGTTTTCTGAGAAACCACCAAATTGAGTTCCAAAGTCCTTGCACAAGTTTGCACTCCTCCCAGCAATGGCGGAATGTTCCCCTTGCTGCAAGTCCTTGCCAGCATGTGCTGTCCCGTGAGATTTGGATCTTAACCATTCTGGTGGGTGAAATGTGGACTCTCAGCATCTTCTGATTTGCACTTCCCTGATGATTAAGGACACCGAACATTTCTTTAAGGCTTTATGGTCATTTGAGATTCCTCTGTTGATAATTCTGATTAGCTTTGTATTCCATTTGATTTAGTTTGTTGGTGCCTGACTTCTTGAGTTCTTTACATATTTTGAATATTAGCCCTCTGTCAGATGTAGGATCGGTGAAGATCTTTTCACAATTGTTGCGCATTTAAAATGACTTAAAAAGCACATTTCTCCTTGCCTGGTCTCCTTGCCCAGTGCCTCAGCCCCTCACAATTTAACTCCAAGATCACGCTGCTCCTGGCTCCATTTCCATCCTGCGGGTTCTTCCTGGGAACACCGGGAGCTACCGCTCTTATTTCCATAGGCCATCCTCCCTCGTGACTGGTCTGCAGACCACCAAGGATCACCCTAGTCTCACTCAGCTCCCATGATAGCTCTCCTGGTCTTCTGTCTTAGTTTGCTGCTTGCCTGGTGCCACAGTGGATATTTTTGTTCCTCCTTTTAAGAAGGAATAAAGTATCCACACTTTGGTTGTCCTTCTTGAGTTTCATGTGGTTTGTGAATTGTATCTTGGGTAATTCGAGCTTGTGGGCTAATATTCACTTATCAGTGAGTGCATATCATGTGTGTTTTTCTGTGATTGGGTTACCTCACTCAGGATTATATTTTTTAGTTCCATCCATTTGCCTATGAATTTCACGAAGTCATTGTTTTTGATAGCTGAGTGGTACTCCATTGTGTAGGAGACAGAGTTTGGAGCAGCGACTGAAGAAATGGCCATTCATAGCCTGCCCCACCTGGGGATCCAGCCCATATATATACAGCCTCCAAACTAGACAACATTGATGAAGCCAAGAAGTACTTGGTGACAGGAGCCTCATAAGGCCATCTCCGGAGAGGCTCAACCAGAGCATGACAGATACAGAGGCAAATCTTAGCAGCAAACCATTGAACTGAGAATGGGGTCCCTGTTGGAGGAATTAGAGACAGAATGGAAGGATCTGAAGGGGCTTGCAACCCCATAAGAACAACAATACCAACCAACCAGAACTCCCAGGGACTAAACCACCAGCCAAAGACTACAAATGGACAGACCCATGGCTCCAGCTGCATATGTAGCAGAAGATGGCCTTGTTGGGTACCAATTGGAGGAGAAGCCCTCAGTCCTGCCAAGGTTGGATCCCCCTTCTCCATGTTAGGACAGGGAGGCAGGAAAGGGGAATTGGGGAGGTAGAACACCCTTATAGAAGAAGGGATGGGATAGGGGGCTTATGAACAGGAAATTGGGAAAGGGAATAACATTTAAAATGTAAATAAAAAATATCAAAAAAACTCCAATAGTGTCATCTCCACAAAGCTTGTAAATTATGGCTTATGTGGCCACATATTTCTCATCAGATTTTCTCTGTATGGAAAGGGTTTGAAAGGACAAAGTAAGGCTGGTCTTCAAAGCAACAAAAAGGACAGAGTCCACTTATACATGGAAAGTGAAAAATGCTCTACTCCATGATAACTCTGTCAAGCAAGAAACAAATTAAAGACATCTTAGGATTTAATGGAAATAAAAGCACAACATACTCAAACTTATGTGACACAATGAAAGCAGTGCTAAGAGGAAAACTCATAGCTCTGAGTGCCTCCAAAAAGAAACAGGAGAAAGCATACATTAGTAGCTTGACAGCACACCTAAAAGCTTGAGAACAAACGAAAGCAAATACATCCAAGAAGATTAGAAGGCAGGAAATAATCAAATTCAGGGCTGAAATCAACCGAGTAGAAACAAAAAGGACTGTACAAAGAATCAACAAAACTAGGAGCTGGTTCTTTGAGAAATCAACAAGATAGATAAAACCTTAACCAGAGGGTACAGAGAGTCTGTCCAAATTAACAAAATCAGAAATGAAAAGGGAGACATAACAACAGAATCTGAGGAAATTCAAAAAATCATCAGATCCTACTACAAAAGCCTATATTCAACAAAAATTGAAAATATGGAGGAAATGGACAATTTTCTAGACAGATACCAGGTACCAAAGATAAATCAGGGACAGAAAACCATCTAAACATCCCCATAACTCCTAAAAATAGAAGCAGTTATTAAAAGTCTCCCAATCAAAAAGAACCCAGCACCAGATGGGTTTAGTACAGAATTTTATCAGAGCTTCATAGAAGACCTCATACCAATAGTGTCCAAACTATTCCATGAAATAGAAACAGACAGAGCACTACCAAATTCCTTCTTTGAAGCCACAATTACTTTTATACCTAAACCACACAAAGACCCAAGAAAGAAAGAGAACTTCAGACCAAATTTCATAATAAATATTGATGCAAAAATACTCAATAAAAATCTTGCAAACCGAAACCAAAAATATATCAAAATGATCATCCATTATGATCAAGTAGGCTTCATCCCAGAGATGCAGGGATGGTTCAATATAAGAAAATCCATCAATGTAATCCACTATATAAACAAACTCAAAGATAAGAACCACATGATTATTTCATTAGATGCTGAGAAAGCATTTGATAAAATTCAACACCCCTTCATGATAAAAGTCCTGGAAAGATCAGGAAATCAAGGCCCATACCTAAATATAGGAAAAACAATATACAGCAAAACAGTAGCTAACATTATACTAAATGGAGAGAAACTTGAAGCAATCCCACTAAAATCAGGAACTAGACAAGTCTCCCCACTTTCTCCCTACTTATTCAAGAGAGTACTCGAAATCCTAACCAGAGCAATCAGACAACAAAAAAGAGGTCAAGATGATACAAATTGGAAAGGATTTACAGATGATATGATAGTATACTTAAGTGACCCCAAAAGTTCCACCAGAGATCTACTTAATCTAATAAACAACTTCAGCAAAGTGGCTGGGTATAAAATCAACTTAAACAAATCAGTAGCCTTCTTCTACTCAAAGGATAAATAGGCTGACAAAGAAATTAGGGAAACAACACCCTTCATAACAGTCCCAAATAACATAAAATACCAGTGTGACTCTAACCCAGCCAGTGAGAGATCTGTATGACAAGAACTTCAAGTTTCTGAAGAAAGAAATTGAAGAAGATCTCAGAAGATGGAAATGGCCATTTTGTCAAAAGCAATCTACAGATTCAATGCAATCCCCATCAAAATTTCATCTCAGTTCTTCATAGAGTTAGAAAGAGCAATTTGGGGCTGGAGAGATGGCTCAGCGGTTGGGAGTGCCTGACTGCTCTTCCAGAGGTCATGAGTTCAATTCCCAGCGACCACATGGTGGCTCACAACCATCTGTAAAGAGATCCGATGTCCTCTTCTGGTGTGTCTGAGGACAGCTACAGTGTCCTTATATATAATAAATAAAATGAATCTTAAAAAAAAAGGTGCCTTTAACAAAAAAAAAGAAAGAGCAATTTGCATATTCATTTGGAATAACAAAAGACCCAGGAGAGAGAAAACTATCCTAAACAATAAAAGAATTTCTGAGGGAGTCACCAACCCTGACCTCAAGCAGTATTACAGAGCATTAGTGATAAAAGTGTATGTTATTGGTACAGAGACAGGCAGGTAGATCAGTGGAATAGAATTGAAGACTCCTAAATGAACCCACACACCTATGGTCACTTGATTTTTGACAAAGGAGCCAATACCATCCAATGGAAAAAAGATAGCATTTTCAGCAAATGGTGCTGGTTCAACTGGAGGTCAGCATGTAGAAGAATGCAAATTGACCCATTCTTATTGCCCTGTACAAAGCTTAAGTCCAAGTGGATCAAGAACCTCCACATCAAACCAGATACACTCAAACTAATAAAAGAAAAAGTGATGAAGAACCTCAATCACATGGGCACTGGGGAAAATTTTCTGAACAGAAAACCAATGGCTTATGGTCTAAGATCAAGACTTGACAAATGGGACCTCATAAAAACTACAAAGCTTCTGTAAGACAAAGGACACTGTCATTAGGATTAATGTAGTAAAAATGGCCATTTTATCAAAAGCGATCTACAGATTCAATGCAATCCCCATCAAAAATAACAATCCAATTCTTTAGAGAGTTAGACAGAACAATTTGCAAATTCATCTGGAATAACAAAAAACCCAGGATAGCTAAAGCTATCCTCAACAATAAAAGGACTTCAGGGGGAATCACTATCCCTGAACTCAAGCAGTATTACAGAGCAATAGTGATAAAAACTGCATGGTATTGGTACAGAGACAGACAGATAGACCAATGGAATAGAATTGAAGACCCAGAAATGAACCCACACACCTATGGTCACTTGATTTTTGACAAAGGAGCCAAAACCATCCAATGGAAAAAAGAGCATTTTCAGCAAATGGTGCTGGTTCAACTGGAGGGCAACATGTAGAAGAATGCAGATCGATACATCCTTATCACCCTGTACAAAGCTTAAGTCCAAGTGGATCAAGGACCTCCACATCAAACCAGACACACTCAAACTAATAGAAGAAAAACTAGGGAAGCATCTGGAACACATGGGCACTGGAAAAAATTTCCTGAACAAAATACCAATTGCTTATGCTCTAAGATCAAGAATCAACAAATGGGATCTCATAAAACTGCAAAGCTTCTGTAAGGCAAAGGACACTGTGGTTAGGACAAAACGGCAACCAACAGATTGGGAAAAGATCTTTACCAATCCTACAACAGATAGAGGCCTTATATCCAAAATATACAAAGAACTCAAGAAGTTAGACTGCAGGGAAACAAATAACCCTATTAAAAAATGGGGTTCAGAGCTAAACAAAGAATTCACAGCTGAGGAATGCCGAATGGCTGAGAAACACCTAAAGAAATGTTCAACATCTTTAGTCATAAGGGAAATGCAAATCAAAACAACCCTGAGATTTCACCTCACACCAGTGCGATTGGCTAAGATCAAAAACTCAGGTGACAGCAGATGCTGGCGAGGATGTGGAGAAAGAGGAACACTCCTCCATTGTTGGTGGGATTGCAGACTGGTAAAACCATTCTGGAAATCAGTCTGGAGGTTCCTCAGAAAATTGGACATTGAACTGCCTGAGGATCCAGCTATACCTCTCTTGGGCATATACCCAAAAGATGCCTCAACATATAAAAGAGACACGTGCTCCACTATGTTTATATGTTTCTGCCTTATTTATAATAGCCAGAAGCTGGAAAGAGCCCAGATGCCCTTCATCAGAGGAATGGATATTCTACACAATGGAATATTACTCAGCTATCAAAAACAATGACTTTATGAAATTCATAGGCAAATGGATGGAATTGGAAAATATCATCCTGAGTGAGGTAACCCAAACACAGAAAAACACACATGGTATGCACTCATTGATAAATGACTATTAGCCCAAATGCTTGAATTACCCTAGATGCATAGAACACATGAAACTTAAGAAGGATGACCAAAATGTGAATGCTTCACTCCTTCTTTAAAAGGGGAACAAGAATACCCTTGGGAGGGAATAGGGAGGCAAAGTTTAGAACAGACATGGAAGGAACACCCATTCAGAGCTTGCCCCACATGGGGCCCATACATATACAGCCACCAAACTAGATAAGATGGATGAAGCAAAGAAGTTCAGGCCGACAGGAACCGGATGTAGATCTCTCCTGAGAGACACAGCCAGAATACAGCAAATAGATTGGCGAATGCCAGCAGCAAACCACTGAACTGAGAACGGGACCCATTGAAGGAATCTGAGAAAGGACTGAAAGAGCTTGAAGGGGCTCAAGACCCCATATGAACAACAATGCCAACCAACCAGAGCTTCCAGGGACTAAGCCACTACCCAAAGACTATACATGGACTGACCCTGGGCTCCAACCTTATAGGTAGCAATGAATATCCTAGTAAGAGCACCAATGGAAGGGGAAGCCCTTGGTTCTGCCAAGACTGAACCCCCAGTGAACGTGATTGTTGGGGGGAGGGTGGTAATGGGGGGAGGATGGGGAGGGGAACACCCATATAGAAGGGAAGGGGGAGGGGTTAGGGTAATGTTGGCCCGGAAACCGGGAAGAGGAATAGCAATCGAAATGTAAACATGAAATACTTACATTTCATAATAAAGATAAAAAGATAAAGATAATAAAGTTAATAAAGATAAAAAAATGGGGTACAGTCCTAAACAAAGAATTCTCAGCTGAGGAATATTGAATGACTGAGAAGGACCTAAAGAAATGTTCAACATCCTTAGTCATCAGAGAAATGCAAATCAAAATGACCCTGAGATTCCCCCTCACTCCAGTTAAAATGGCTAAGATCAAAAACTTGGGTGACAACAGGTGAAGGCGGGCATGTGGAGAAAGAGCAACATTTGGTGGCATTGCAAACTAGTAAAACCACTCTGGAAATCAGTCTGGAGGTTCCTCAGAAAATTGGACATTGCACTACCTGACACCAGCTCTACCTCTCTTGGGCATATACCCAAAGATGCTCCAACATACAACAAAGACACATGCTCCACTCTGTTCATAGCAGCCTTATTTATAATAGCCAGAAGCTGGAAAGAACCCAGATGCCCTTCAACAGATGAATGGATACAGAAAATGTGGTACATCTACACAATGGAGTACTACTCAGCTGTCAAAAACAACGACTTTATGAAATTCGTAGGCAAATGGATGGAACTGGAAAATATCATGCTAAGTGAGGCAACCCAATCACAGAAAAACACATATGGTATGCACTCATTGATAAGTGGATATTAGCCCCAAAACTCGAAGTATCCAAGATACAATTCACAGACCTCATGAAGCTCAAGAAGAAGGATGACTAAAATGCAGATGCTTTACTCCTCCTCAAAAGGAGGAACAAAAATATTCATAGGAGGTGATATGGGTACAAGTTTGGAGCAGAGACTGAAGGAATGGAAAGGGTTTGAATAACCACACCATTAAATTATTTTAGGAGAAACAAACTCAGTCTTATCTCATCTGAAGCCTCTAGCTCTGTAGTAGGGTCATGTGAGGGAACTCCTGGTGACTAGGATTTACTCCAGCATATTTTTAAATCAGATGTCTGTAAGAAGTATCCTTTATGTGTTGAATGTGGATTTTTCTCATCCTATCCCTGATTTGACTTTTATATTGTCACTTTTTGAGTCCATTATTTTCACTTTATATTATATGCGCATCTGTTTGTGGATATGTGCGTATGCCTGCTATGCTATCTGAGGCCTTAAAAGGGCCTCAAATCCCCAGGAGCTGGAATTACAGGCAGTTGTGAGTTATATACATGGGTGCTGGGAACCAAACACATCCTTGCCAGAATGGTATTTTCTCTTATCGATGATCCAATGGTAAGTAAATTACTCTATCAGATGGATAAAAGCATTAGATGGCTTGTTTTTTATTTATTCTTTAATCTTTTTTTACAGTCCAGACTTTATCCTCCTTCCTGGTCTCTTCCCTCCCTCCCTCTCCCTCTCCCTCCCTCTCTCCCCCTCCTTCTCCTTCTCCCACTCTGTATCCCTCTCTCTCCTCCCACTCCACCTCCCCCCTCTTACTATTTGAATAAACTTTCTTTGGACTGTATGACATATAATGCAGTGGAAATCTTCATCTTTCTTCAGGGAAGTATACTTCAGCACTCAGGGATGGACAGTTCCCTGAAAAGCATGGTCTTATATTTTAGATATTTCTGCTCTTTCTTAAGACTTGGTAAAGTAATTTAGCTGCAAGCATATGCAACCTTATAATTCAGATATATGTTAGAGGATGTGGAGACCCCGGAGCTAATATGGAGTAGGAATTATGTGGTTTACCCTTACTTTGTAAGGACCAACTCCTCAAAGGGTTCTTTTTTTTTTTTTTTAGTAAATTATTATAGTTTATTGTAGATCCTGTATTCCAAAAACATAGCCTTCCATAAATACATAGCCTCCAAAGCTTTGATCGTTCTGTCCTCCCCTATCTTATTAGAATGTTAAAGACTTAGAATGCAATGCCATGCTGTCTTATACATCTGCATCATCTTCTTCATCTCCCTCCATGTCTATTGAACCCTTTCTTTCCAACGTGATCCCGCCCCCACGTTGTGTGTTCATGATTTTAAATGGCCCCGAAAACATATCCAGATGACAGTGTTTCATAACACTCTTTCAAATCTCAACTCTTGTAATCTTCTAGGCCCTTACTTTATGATGTTCCCTGGGCTGTAAAGGAATATTGGACATGACCCTTATATGGTGAAGACATACCAGTCTCTTGGTTTCATCACTTTGGCCAGTAATAAACTCCACATTGACCATTGTCCACTGTCAAAGGAAACTTTTCTGATCCAGACTTGAATGCTATTCTAGGTCTGTTGATATAGACACACATATCTACAAGAAAGTTTTACATATTTCTTTTGCAAATATTCATCAGGCAATTCCTACCTAAGTTCTGTAGCATTCGAATCCATCAAGCTTACATGACCAGGCATATATTCCTTACCAAGGAACAGTCACATCACTGTCACATCTGAGAGTACCTTGCCTGACAGGTTGATATTATATAGCATGTTGTGACTATGGCTTGGTAAGGCTGTACAATACATTAAAAGTGTGCTATGTCTTGAGAAATAGAAACTTAACTAGTTCTGGTGAACAACCAAAATAACAGCCGTAGCACAGATTGTTTTCGGAGTATCAGGAACCCTTACCCTTCCTTTCTCTTCATTAGAGTTCGCCCTTCTTTTCCTCCCTCTCTTTTATATACTACTAGTCTAGAGGGAAATTTCAAGCACACAAACACAGCACCTGTGGATACTTTCAGTTGTGTGTTTTACTTCTATCTGTGATTGTCTCTTTTAAACCAAGGATGTATTTGCATATTGCTTATTCATGAAATATTATTTTGAAAAATATCTTTTTTTCTTTCTTTTCTTTTTTTTTTTATTAACTTGAGTATTTCTTATATACATTTCAAGTGTTATTCCCTTTCCCGGTTTCCGGACAAACATCACCCTCCCCCCTCCCCTTCCTTATGGGTGTTCCCCTCCCAAACCTCCCCCCATTGCCACCCTCCCCGCATAGTCTAGTTCACTGGGGGTTCAGTCTTAGCAGGACCCAGGGCTTCCCCTTCCACTGGTGCTCTTACTAGGATATTCATTGCTACCTATGGGGACAGAGTCCAGGGTCAGTCCATGTATAGTCTTTAGGTAGTGGCTTAGTCCCTGGAAGCTCTGGTTGCTTGACATTGTTGTACTTTTGGGGTCTCGAGCACCTTCAAGCTCTTCCAGTTCTTTCTCTGATTCCTTCAACGGGGGACCTATTCTCAGTTCAGTGGTTTGCTGCTGGCATTCGCCTCTGTATTTGCTGTATTCTGGCTGTGTCTCTCAGGAGCGATCTACATCCGGCTCCTGTCGGTCTGCACTTCTTTGCTTCATCCATCTTGTCTAATTGGGTGGCTGTATATGTATGGGCCACCTGTGGGGCAGGCTCTGAATGGGTGTTCCTTCAGTCTCTGTTTTAATCTTTGCCTCTCCCTTCCCTGCCAAGGGTATTCTTTTTCCTCATTTAAAGAAGGAGTGAAGCATTCACATTTTGATCATCCGTCTTGAGTTTCCTTTGTTCTAGGGATCTAGGGTAATTCAAGCATTTGGGCTAATAGCCACTTATCAATGAGTGCATACCATGTATGTCTTTCTGTGAGTGGGTTAGCTCACTCAGGATGATATTTTCCAGTTCCAACCATTTGCCTACGAATTTCATAAACTCGTTGTTTTTGATAGCTGAGTAATATTCCATTGTGTAGATGTACCACATTTTCTGTATCCATTCCTCTGTTGAAGGGCATCTGGGTTCTTTCCAGTTTCTGGCTATTATGAATAAGGCTGCGATGAACATAGTGGAGCACGTGTCTCTTTTATATGTTGAGGCATCTTTTGGGTATATGCCCAAGAGAGGTATGGCTGGATCCTCAGGCAGTTCAATGTCCAATTTTCTGAGGAACCTCCAGACTGATTTCCAGAATGGTTTTACCAGTCTGCAATCCCACCAACAATGGAGGAGTGTTCCTCTTTCTCCACATCCTCGCCAGCATCTGCTGTCACCTGAGTTTTTGATCTTAGCCATTCTCACTGGTGTGAGGTGAAATCTCAGGGTTGTTTTGATTTGCATTTCCCTTATGACTAAAGATGTTGAACATTTCTTTAGGTGTTTCTCAGCCATTCGGCATTCCTCAGCTGTGAATTCTTTGTTTAGCTCTGAACCCCATTTTTTAATAGGGTTATTTGTTTCCCTGCGGTCTAACTTCTTGAGTTCTTTGTATATTTTGGATATAAGGCCTCTATCTGTTATAGGATTGGTAAAGATCTTTTCCCAATCTGTTGGTTGCCGTTTTGTCCTAACCACAGTGTCCTTTGCCTTACAGAAGCTTTGCAGTTTTATGAGATCCCATTTGTTGATTCTTGATCTTAGAGCATAAGCCATTGGTGTTTTGTTCAGGAAATTTTTTCCAGTGCCCATGTGTTCCAGATGCTTCCCTAGTTTTTCTTCTATTAGTTTGAGTGTGTCTGGTTTGATGTGGAGGTCCTTGAATCCACTTGGACTTAAGCTTTGTACAGGGTGATAAGCATGGATCGATCTGCATTCTTCTACATGTTGCCCTCCAGTTGAACCAGCACCATTTGCTGAAAATGCTATCTTTTTTCCATTGGATGGTTTTGGCTCCTTTGTCAAAAATCAAGTGACCATAGGTGTGTGGGTTCATTTCTGGGTCTTCAATTCTATTCCATTGGTCTATCTGTCTGTCTCTGTACCAATACCATGCAGTTTTTATCACTATTGCTCTGTAATACTGCTTGAGTTCAGGGATAGTGATTCCCCCTGAAGTCCTCTTATTGTTGAGGATAGCTTTAGCTATCCTGGGTTTTTTGTTATTCCAGATGAATTTGCAAATTGTTCTGTCTAACTCTTTGAAGAATTGGATTGGTATTTTGATGGGGATTGCATTGAATCTGTAGATTGCTTTTGGTAAAATGGCCATTTTTACTATATTAATCCTGCCAATCCATGAGCATGGGAGATCTTTCCATCTTCTGAGGTCTTCTTCAATTTCTTTCCTCAGTGTCTTGAAGTTCTTATTGTACAGATCTTTTACTTGCTTGGTTAAAGTCACACCGAGGTACTTTATATTATTTGGGTCTATTATGAAGGGTGTCATTTCCCTAATTTCTTTCTCGGCTTGTTTCTCTTTTGTATAGAGGAAGGCAACTGATTTATTTGAGTTAATTTTATACCCAGCCACTTTGCTGAAGTTGTTTATCAGCTTTAGTAGTTCTCTGGTGGAACTTTTGGGATCACTTAAATATACTATCATGTCGTCTGCAAATAGTGATATTTTGACCTCTTCTTTTCCGATCTGTATCCCCTTGATCTCCTTTTGTTGTCTGATTGCTCTGGCTAGAACTTCAAGAACTATATTGAATAAGTAGGGAGAGAGTGGGCAGCCTTGTCTAGTCCCTGATTTTAGTGGGATTGCTTCAAGTTTCTCTCCATTTAGTTTAATGTTAGCAACTGGTTTGCTGTATATGGCTTTTACTATGTTTAGGTATGGGCCTTGAATACCTATTCTTTCCAGGACTTTTATCATGAAGGGGTGTTGAATTTTGTCAAATGCTTTCTCAGCATCTAATGAAATGATCATGTGGTTCTGTTCTTTCAGTTTGTTTATATGATGGATCACGTTGATGGTTTTCCTTATATTAAACCATCCCTGCATGCCTGGGATGAAGCCTACTTGATCATGGTGGATGATTGTTTTGATGTGCTCTTGAATTCGGTTTGCCAGAATTTTATTGAGTATTTTTGCGTCGATATTCATAAGGGAAATTGGTCTGAAGTTCTCTTTCTTTGTTGGGTCTTTGTGTGGTTTAGGTATAAGAGTAATTGTGGCTTCATAGAAGGAATTCGGTAGGGCTCCATCTGTTTCAATTTTGTGGAATAGTTTGGATAATATTGGTATAAGGTCTTCTATGAAGGTTTGATAGAATTCTGCAGTAAACCCGTCTGGACCTGGGCTCTTTTTGGTTGGGAGACCTTTAATGACTGCTTCTATTTCCTTAGGAGGTATGGGGTTGTTTAACTGGTTTATCTGTTCCTGATTTAACTTCGGTACCTGATATCTGTCTAGGAAATTGTCCATTTCCTGAAGATTTTCAAGTTTTGTTGAATATAGGTTTTTATAGTAAGATCTGATGATTTTTTGAATTTCCTCTGAATCTGTAGTTATGTCTCCCTTTTCATTTTTGATTTTGTTAATTTGGACGCACTCTCTGTGTCCTCTCGTTAGTCTGGCTAAGGGTTTATCTATCTTGTTGATTTTCTCAAAGAACCAACTTTTGGTTCTGTTGATTCTTTCTATGGTCCTTTTTGTTTCTACTTGGTTGATTTCAGCTCTGAGTTTGATTATTTCCTGCCTTCTACTCCTCCTGGGTGTATTTGCTTCTTTTTGTTCTAGAGCTTTTAGGTGTGCTGTCAAGCTGCTGACATATGCTCTTTCCTGTTTCTTTCTGCAGGCACTCAGCGCTATGAGTTTTCCTCTTAGCACAGCTTTCATTGTGTCCCATAAGTTTGGGTATGTTGTACCTTCATTTTCATTAAATTCTAAAAAGTTTTTAATTTCTTTCTTTATTTCTTCCTTGACCAGGTTGTCATTGAGTAGAGCATTGTTCAATTTCCACGTATATGTGGGCATTCTTCCCTTATTGTTATTGAAGACCAGTTTTAGGCCGTGGTGGTCCGATAGCACGCATGGGATTATTTCTATCTTTCTGTACCTGTTGAGGCCCGTTTTTTGACCAATTATATGGTCAATTTTGGAGAAAGTACCATGAGGAGCTGAGAAGAATGTATATCCTTTTGCTTTAGGATAGAATGTTCTATAAATATCCGTTAAGTCCATTTGGCTCATGACTTCTCTTAGTCTGTCTACATCTCTGTTTAATTTCTGTTTCCATGATCTGTCCATTGATGAGAGTGGGGTGTTGAAATCTCCCACTATTATTGTGTGAGGTGCAATGTGTGTTTTGAGCTTTAGTAAGGTTTCTTTTACATATGTAGGTGCCCTTGTATTTGGGGCATAGATATTTAGGATTGAGACTTCATCTTGGTGGATTTTTCCTTTGATGAATATGAAGTGTCCTTCCTTATCTTTTTTGATGACTTTTAGTTGAAAATTGATTTTATTTGATATTAGAATGGCTACTCCAGCTTGCTTCTTCTGACCATTTGCTTGGAAAATTGTTTTCCAGCCTTTCACTCTGAGGTAATGTCTGTCTTTGTCTCTGAGGTGTGTTTCCTGTAGGCAGCAGAATGCAGGGTCCTCGTTGCGTATCCAGTTTGTTAATCTATGTCTTTTTATTGGGGAGTTGAGGCCATTGATATTGAGAGATATTAAGGAATAGTGATTATTGCTTCCCGTTATATTCATATTTGGAAGTGAGGTTATGTTTGTGTGCTTTCATTCTCTTTGTTTTGTTGCCAAGATGATTAGTTTCTTGCTTCTAGGGTATAGCTTGCCTCCTTATGTTGGGCTTTACCCTTTATTATCCTTTGTAGTGCTGGACTTGTAGAAAGATATTGTGTAAATTTGGTTTTGTCATGGAATATCTTGGTTTCTCCATCTATGTTAATTGAGAGTTTTGCAGGATACAGTAACCTGGGCTGGCATTTGTGTTCTCTTAGGGTCTGTATGACATCTGTCCAGGATCTTCTGGCCTTCATAGTTTCTGGCGAAAAGTCTGGTGTGATTCTGATAGGTCTGCCTTTATATGTTACTTGACCTTTTTCCCTTACTGCTTTTAATATTCTTTCTTTATTTTGTGCGTTTGGTGTTTTGACAATTATGTGACGGGAGGTGTTTCTTTTCTGGTCCAATCTATTTGGAGTTCTGTAGGCTTCTTGTATGCCTATGGGTATCTCTTTTTTTAGGTTAGGGAAGTTTTCTTCTATGATTTTGTTGAAGATATTTACTGGTCCTTTGAGCTGGGAGTCTTCACTCTCTTCTATACCTATTATCCTTAGGTTTGATCTTCTCATTGAGTCCTGGATTTCCTGTATGTTTTGGACCAGTAGCTTTTTCCGCTTTACATTATCTTTGACAGTTGAGTCAATGATTTCTATGGAATCTTCTGCTCCCGAGATTCTCTCTTCCATCTCTTGAATTCTGTTGGTGAAGCTTGTATCTACAGCTCCTTGTCTTTTCGTTTGATTTTCTATATCCAGGGTTGTTTCCATGTGTTCTTTCTTGATTGCTTCTATTTCCATTTTTAATTCCTTCAACTGTTTGATTGTGTTTTCCTGGAATTCTTTCAGGGATTTTTGCGATTCCTCTCTGTAGGCTTCTACTTGTTCTCTAAGGGAGTTCTTTATGTCTTTCTTGAAGTCCTCCAGCATCATGATCAAATATGATTTTGAAACTAGGTCTTCCTTTTCTGGTGTGTTTGGATATTCCGTGTTTGCTTTGGTGGGAGAATTGGGCTCCGATGATGCCATGTAGTCTTGGTTTCTGTTGCTTGGGTTCCTGTGCTTGCCTCTCGCCATCAGATTATCTCTAGTGTTACTTTGTTCTGCTATTTCTGACAGTGGCTAGACTGTCCTATAACCTGTGTGTCAGGAGTGCTGTAGACCTGTTTTCCTGTTTTCTTTCAGCCAGTTATGGGGACAGAGTGTTCTGCTTTCGGGCGTGTAGTTTTTCCTCTCTACAGGTCTTCAGCTGTTCCTGTGGGCCTGTGTCTTGAGTTCACCAGGCAGGTTTCTTGCAGGGGAAAAATTGGTCCTACCTGTGGTTCCAAGGCTCAAGTTTGCTCATGGGGTACTGCCTAAGTCCTCTCCGCTGTGGCAGCAACCGGGAAAATCTGTGCCGCTCCTTCCGGGAGCCTCTGTGCACCAGGGTTTCATATGACGTTTGGTGTTTTCCTCTGGCGCCTGGATGTGCACAGAGTGCAGTCTCTTCTGGTTTCCCAGGCGTGTCCGCCTCTCTGAAGGTTCAGCTCTCCCTCCCACGGGATTTGGGTGCAGAGAACTGTTTATCCGGTCTGTTTCCTTCAGGTTCCGGCAGTGTCTCAGGCGCAGGGGGCTCCTCAAAGGGTTCTTAACAGCACTGAAAACATTTAGGTAGCTTAACCACCCTACGTATCTCATGTCTTCAGTACAATATCATAGTATCATCTTTAAAATAAGTCACGGCTCCTATGAGTTTTCCATGGGTTTTGTTTTTAAGAGTAACTCAAACCAACTTAGCCAGTGTGGTTAGAGTTCCCCAGGAAAAGGCATGGCTTGAGACACGTACATAATGCACCAGAGGATTCAAGGGTCCAGTCTGCCTCACAGAGAAGGATCAGTGGGATTTACAACACAATCAACCACTTCTACAATCAGAAAGGGCTTTTTAAATACTCACGTTCTTCTTTGTATCTGGATATTCAAAATTATATCAGAAAATTTTCTCCTTCTTTGGACTCAAATATGCCTTAGAAATGTATGACAGCCCCCCAATTAGGATATCTTGTAAGTGCAGCATGATTTTGACTAAACCTTTTAGAAACAATTATCCTGTCATCACACAGGCTAATATATTATTGCATAAACTCTTTTTATCCACAATTACAAAGCTCACGAATGCCAAGGGTTGATTAAAGGCAGATGCAATGAAGGTGTGAACGATGGGACATTTGTGAAGCTTCTTTAAATATTAACAGGTACCTGATGATGACAACATAATATATCAAGACATATGTCATGTTGTGTAATTAATCCCAAGACTTTGATTTCACACATTAACAAGAAATGAATGTAAGCCTTGCTGAGACCCTTAGGAAGTATAACATATGGTAGACTGACTCCACATTATTCTCTTTGAATAGCAGCATTTTAATGTCGACCAACACAAATTATAATGTCGTTTTCCTGTGGTATAAGTCATGTGTGATTTACTCAGGCAGAACATTATAGTAGCACAAAAATTACATGAATTGAGATACAATTGTAAAAGTCAGAGGACACATAGACATTGCATGCATTGTAAGTGAGGAGCTGATCATTAAGTTTCTAGAGGGGTCAGTTAGTTACCTCAGGAAGGTTTAAGGTAAGGGATATTTGATGGAACAATCACCTTTGATTATACTAAAACATATGTACTTTAGCTCTTTGTATTGGTCAAAGTTCTTCAGAAGTACAGATAACCTAAGTGTATGGCACATGTCTCCAATCCTAACACTTGGGAGTGGAGGCAGAAGGATCAGTAATTCAGTCACCCTAGGTTACACATTACATGAGAGGGAAAAAATGATACAGAGAATGGAGAAATCACTTAAGCTTTCTCAAATGATAAACAAGTGTCAACTGACTAGCACGTCAGCATATTCTAGAGGAAGTCCTGCTTCAGGAATTTTGTGAGCAGTGATACATTTTTATGTTTCTCTCTTCTCAGTTGGTGTTCTCGGACATAGCCTTAGTTCTGTCTGGTTTGCCTTGTGGCTGAAAGGGTGTCCAGCAGTAGCTGCATGAACTCTACAGGGAAACAGATGGCTGCTTTCCACAACCTTCCGAACTTCGTAACAGCATTAACTTGCCCTGGAGAGCTAGGAACAAATGTCTCATCACAGATGGACCACCAAGGACGGACTAAGGATTACACCAAAGCCTAGCCTAGGGAACCAATGAGTTAATTGGCTTTACTTCTGTATCATAGAAGAGAGGTTATGTATAGGGCCATGAATGCCCCCTAAATAGCTGCATCACCCCCCAAATCAAGCTGCACCATCAACGACAACCTCACAGAAACGGCATCGTGGAATCTTGCTTTCAGTTAATGTTCAACATCCTACATACTCCATTATCTCCAAAGATCACTTGCAGGCTAGGGTGTGAGAGGCAGGAGGAATTTGCCCTGAGGGGAGAGTTCTAATGCAGTTGAGGTAGAACATTTCAAGAAGGAAGCAGCCCAGGAAGAGAGAAAAAAATCTTGATTCTACATAGCATTGACAACTGCATCCACTTGTTTATTTGTTCAATTATCTGGTAAGCATTAGAGACATAGAAATTAAAGTTTCAAATGTGCTAGAAATCAGGGTTTATTCTATCCTGCAGTTATAAGAATGGGTTTAAATAACAAACATATTGATTGATTCAATCCTAGCAAGGTTTCCTAGATCTGGGGAGATGTTGCCACAGTTAACAGCACTTACTGCCCTTGCAAAGGACCCAGGGTTGATTCCCAGCATGTATATTACGTGATCACAAAGCTTAAAACCCACTTGTATGCCCAGTTCGAGGCCCTCTTCTGGCCTCTGTTGGTACCTGCATATACACCACATATGCACACGCACATGCACACACACAAGCACATGCACATGCACACATGTACACACACATGCACGTGTATACACATACAACCTAATAAAATTATTTAAAAATTATGACTTTTGAACAATTGGTCTATGGTTCCTATGTTTTACTAATTTCGCTTTATTCTCATATAGCTGTCATACCATATACAAAATATTTTACATTCAATGGCAAATTTAACATTCTCATAACTTCAGTTTAAAGATGTTATTCATTAAACAACAACCAAAGCTTCCAGGGGCTAAACCACTACCCAAAGACTATACATGGATGGATCCTGGGGCCCAACTGCATAGGTAGCAGTGAATAGACTTGTTGGGGCACCAGTGGAAGGGGAAGCCCTTGGTCCTGCCAAGGTTGGATCCCCAGTGTAGGGTATTGTTGTGGGGAGTGGTAATGGGGGATGGATAGGGAGGGGAACACCCAAATAGAAGGGGATGGTGAGGGGTTGGGGGCTGATGGACAGGAAACAAGGAAAGGGAATAACATTTGAAATGTAAATAAGAAATACCTAATTTAATAAAAATGGAAGAAAAGAAAGATGTTACTGGTTAAACAAAATGACTTGAGGAAGCATTTTATGTCTTTGTCTTGAATTTGTCTTATTTTAAAAATAGGTCATGATCCTTATCTCTACATTTAGTAAACTACTTTTCATTTTAAGATTATTTTCCTTAGAAGTTGTATTTTTCTTCATTGTAAGTAGGTTACTTGTAGGAATTTCCCCATTTTCTGATGCTTTGATATGTATGGTCTAGTTAAACCTTTCACACCTCATTTTTCATTTTCATTTATATTCATGCATGACATTTTTATGTTTTAAAAAATGTTTAAAAACTCCCGTTTTTGCTTTATAGGTTAATGATATTTTATTTCTTCTCTCTAGTATGAAAAATATCTATCTTGTTATAAAAAAATAAATCAGTGCTTCACTTTAGATTTTGGCTGTTTCCCAGAGAGGTCCGTGTGTCTTTTAGATATGGTTCCAAGAGTTACTGGGGTCCTAATGGGAGAGGCTTATGACTCTAAAAGGCATGGTTTAGTGAGGGATCATTAGATCATCGGGAACATGCCTCAAAGAATATTCCGGGCTATCAGTCTCCTCCTTTATTTTACTTCCTAGGCTAGAAGGGGGTTCCTCTACCACACACTTCACCACAGGCCCAAAGCAGCAGGGCAGACAGAGCATGAATCAGAACCTGTACACCTATCAGTGAAAGCAGGCGGTTCCTTAAGTCAAGTGTTTTGTTAAAGCGCCAGGAAGCTAATGCATAGTAGTGTTTATTGCTGAAGAGTGAATACATATGAATCCATATTGCAATATAAAGTGTGCTTCTCAATGTATCAGCTGTGTGTGTGGGCATGTGTGTGTGTGGGGGGGGTGTACATGTGCGTAGGGTGTACATATGTTGAGTTCATAGGGTGTTTCCACATTTGCACTCAGAGGCCAATGTCGGATGCCTTCCTCTGTATATCACCACCTTATATTTTATAACAGAGTCTCTCACTGAACAGAGAGCTCCTTTGTTTTGCTTGGCTACCTAGCCAATAAGCTGTAGGGAGGCCCCTGTCTCCTAGTGCTGAGGTTTCAAATGGATGTAAATGTACCTGTCTTTTTACTTGTCATTCCAGTCACTGCTGCCTGTGTTGCAGGCCCTTTGCTGACTAAGAGAGTTCTCTAGTCCTTGACTGTCTTTCAGCTCACATGCGTTCATGAGATGTCTTACTGTTCTTTTGTCAACCATATTAGTCACTTTTCTAATGCTGTGATTAAACATCCTGCCTAAGGCTACTTGCAGAGGAAAGGACTTATTTGGGATTTTGTTTCCCGAGGAGTAAGGGTCAATTATGGCAGACTGGAGCTGTGGTGGCTGGAGCAGGAAAGCTAACATCTTGAACAGCAAGCGCTAAGCAGAGTATGAACTTGAAATAGCTGAAGTTTTTTAAACTCTTGAGCCTATCTGAAGTGAAATTCTTCCTCCAGCAAGGCCACACCCCGTAAGCCTCCTCAAACAGTGGTATCAACTGTACCCCCAGTATTCTATGCTAGTGACTATGAAGGGCGTTTGTCATTCAAACCATCACACCAACGACCTCCGTTCCAGGTTCTATTGCTACAAACAAATTGATGATTTCTAGTACAAACGGCCCAAAATCACATTTTTTTTTGTTTTGTTTTGTTTTAATTTCAAATAACATCACACTGATTCCTAGAAAGTAACTGGCCTCATGCCCTGTTCTCTTCACATTCCTGCTATGGCCGCTCTCCCGTCCAGACTTCTCCACTCAAAAGTCAGTCACTCTCACTTTCTTAGTTTTCCTTATGCTCTTTTCATAAATTCTCCTATTAGGGCATTTGCCTTTTTTTTTTTGTAGTTTCATAAGATAATTAGAGTCTTTAATGCTATTATGGTTGTTTATGGAGTGGGCGTAACTTTGATCTTTCAGTTGACTTCAACAGTTAGTTATGATGCTGAAGTGAATATTAAATACCAATAATCTTGACTCCAATGATCCTATTTTCTGACCTGCAAGGTTTACTACCTAAGAATTAGCAAAATTGTTCTTGTCTACTTTTGAATACTTTTTCTTAAATTCACCACTTAAGAACTTTAGTTTTAAGTGATTCTTGGATAATAATTTTCTCATATGATATTTAAAGTCAGCACAGCATGCCTCTAACAGAAAATAAATTTGCGGACTAAAATATAGAGGCTTTAAAACAACAATAGCCATGACAACAATGACAAGATGACAACAACACACACAAATAAATATGTGTGGGAAACTAGATTGAAATTGGAATTACTATAATGACTTGGAGGACTACCTAGGTTCAGACTGAGACCATTTTAAATTATATACATATGTATATGTATATGTATATGTATATGAATATGTATATGAATATGTATATGTATATGTATTTAACTATAGCATTATTATTTAAGGAAATCATATGAATGTATGATACTAAAAATAAAATAATCGCCCTTAAAATATAGAGATGCTGTTACATTTTTACAAAATCAATGTTGATTCTGAACATTATGGAAGTGAAGATGTTAATTTTAAACTTAGTTTTATTTTTGTCTATTTAAAATTTTATTTTTACCTTTTAATCCTGTTAATGTGTGGTATGGGCCTGTGAGTGCAGTTCCCCTCCAGAAGAAAGCACTTGGGGCCCGAGGAGCTAGGGTTGCAGTTACAGCTGAAATGCCTGCTGTGCACGCTGGGAACAGAACTCAGCTCCTCTTCCAGACACACAAATATTCTTATGTACTGAGTTGTCTCCAGTTCCTCACCTCCAATGGTGGTTCATTCAGATGTCAAAAGTGCATTTTTATGAGCTTAATAATTTGAGTCAAAATCTGAAGAAATTGTACGATTGACTATATTTTTGGATATATATATGTTGTTGCTTACATCTGTGTTAGTAAAAATGAAAGAACTAAGTTACTCCCATATTGACTCACATGCTAATTTTATTGACAATGTCACACCGTATATTACCCTATTCTAAAGTAGTTTGGCCATGGCTTTCTCAGTTTAGCCAATGACAGCCATTTATCATTCTCTAAGATTAACCTCTGCTGCTGCTTGATCTCATCCTCTCAGATAGATTTTCATTTACACACACACACACACACACACACACACACACACACACACACACATTGCTGTTTCAAAATAAATTGTAATATCAAGTGGCTTTTTGAAATCTTTTAAAAATCAAAGGTCTAACAATTTTCTTTTTTGCCATCAAACATGTGTCTAATAACACTCATTACTCAACACTTTGAAGACTTTTTTAACTCTCTAGTTGTTATCCCCCTCCTGGTCTGCCCTCTGACAGTTCCTTATCCCATTCCTCTGCCACCATCTCCAAGAGGATGTCCCCAACCTCAATCTTACTCCACCCTTCCAGGCCTCCCCACTCCCTGGGTCCTCAAGTCTCTCCATGGTTAGGCGAGTCTTCTCTCACTAAGGCCAGACCAGGTTGTCCCCTGCTCTATATGTGTCTTGTACTAGCTAGTGTATGTTGCCTGGTTGCTGTCTCTGAGATCTTGGGGATCCAGGTTAGTTGAGACTACTGGTTTTCCTATGAGGCCCCACTCCTCAACTTTTCCCAGTCTTTTTCTAATTCAACCACAGTGGTCCAGGATTTCAGTCCACTGAAAAACCTCATTTCTAGCACATACTATCAGAAAAAGCTCTAGTTCAGGAAAGGGTTATGTCTTAGGAGGCATTGGCAATTGATTGATAATTATAGGCTATTGACAATGCTCTTGTATCCCAATTGCTCTAGAACTGGGATAGTATCATCCAGTTGCTGAAGATACCACACCATTGAGTCATAGATTAAGACAAAATTAAGGTAATTCTGGCTTGGAAGCTTCATTCCTTTGGCTAGCTTTCATAGTGCTACAAGGTGCCGTGCGTACCACCTTAGGAGAACACTAATTGTTGTTTTCACCCAGTGTGAATTTTGTGAGCTATAATCCTAATGGACCTGGGGAGAAATGCTTACTGGCACAACAGTGGCATGGATGCTAGGGAAGTAACCAATGACTTTCTGCTTGGATTTAGGGCCACAATGTAGAACTCATATTTGGCACAGTGCCAAGAACCTGTGACTACCCCACAGGTAATAGACCCTAGAATGGAACCTATATTATTATGCTAAATGAACAAAATATTAATTTGGATCCTAATTGTTTATAATTATCTTGATAAATTAGTGCATCTCTCCACTCATATAAATGAAGCTTCTTCTTGAAGTGGATGGTGATCTACACAGAGACCCACAACTAGTCAAGATGCTGTTAGGAAACTGAGGCGTACCTAGTCCTGAATTGGACATCTATATTGCCTTCTCCCAAGGCTCAGGAATCATTATGGCAGAGGAAGAAGAAAGATAACAAGGGCCAGTGGCAATAGCTGACTGTAAGGATACACTCATCCCCAGAACCAACATCGCTGTTACACAAATGAACTCACATTAGTTGTGGGAGCATGACCTGTGTAACTTCAAGTCACATCAAATCTCAGCATGGAGAGGGAAGGTAGGCATGAAGTCTCACCCTGTCTGAGGAGCTGTTGACAATTGATCATCACGATAAGGTAGAAGAGTCAGTTTCCTTTAAAAGGTGTGGCTCCTGTTAAGTTGTCTAAGTGCCAATGAATGGCTACATATCCTGGAATGTGGGTAGCACAAATTAGATTTGGTGGATTTGAAAAAAAGAGGACATAAAGTTGGACAGGCGGGAAGGGGGTTATATCTGGTAGGATTTGGGAGAGGAAGGATGAGTATGATCAAACTAGTATGTAATTCTCAAATAATTAATTAAAAACAAAACCCCCTGACTAAGTAGCAAAAGTAAAATGTAACTTATATTTCTTAATTTGGTTTTTATTCTTGTCAACTTAAATGGCTGTAATTAGCACCTATGTTTTGTATACCCCATATTCCTAGCTAGTGGTTTGTACTTAAAATTATAGTAATAAGGAAAATTGTTTCTAAAACACTTAATAAAGTTGAAGTACATTTAATTCTCACTCCCAGCACCATACCCTAAATTTCTAAGAGCAGAACAATACAGAGACTTTGAAAGCATGGATAATGTGTTTCCATTTTCAGTCATTAAGGAACACCCATAGAGAAAGGATAATTATTTTGTTCAGATTATGCAACTTCAGGGTGTGTCACTATGTTCAGACATTTTGTTTAATTATAAACAGAACAGACTGTAATTTGACATAGTGAGGGTGGATGGAGAAGTAAGGTTTAAGTACTTCTCAAGCTGTGCCTGTTTCGTTAATGAGGAGCTGCTGTTGTTAGCTTCTGGTTTTTTGCCTAGGAAATGCCAAACGAACGGGTCTGTGTCGAAGTTCTATTACTGGCGGTAGTGTAATTGTAGTTTGCTCCTCAACAGAAGAAAATTAAAGCTGACACCTCTCCAGTCTCTCTTACATGTAGAAAAACTTTTAGGAAGTATTTTGAAAATTATATACTGGCTACATATAATTTTTCATCGATCACGAGTAGATTTTTCCTGGATTGGGTATTGATGTGGCAGAAAATATATACGCAGAGCTCCTCTACCACTCTCAAAACGACACTATGGGGTAGTATTGTTACCCTCTTTTTCAAGAGTTGACTTTTCAAGAGATGTGAGCATAAACTGTGAGGTCAGAAGACAATGTAGACACCAAGCAGGAGTCAATACATCAGATTCTGAGGATAGAAACTAGGTCATCAGGCTTGGTAACAAGCACCTTTGCCCATTGAGTCATTTCATTGGCTCTTGTGCCTATATGTATGAAGAAACCAGTGTCTCTAGGGAAAACCCAATGATGACTTTGGACTTTAGATCTTAGTACTTGAGTACCTTTCTCAGAGATATTAATTCTCAAATTTCTTCAGATCCCTCCATTTATTAATTTACATTTTTCTCCATGGACTTTCTAGCTGTTTTCCACATCAGAAGTGCCAAAGGCAATAATCCTCCACAGCTATAAGTAGATTCTTCTTGTGAAGGTTTTGTTCTGGAAACAAATTCCAGCATTAAATTGGAGTTACATAGACTTGATTTGTTGCCTGTTTGATAATAACAGTTCAAATCCCATGGAAGTGGAAAGAATATGGTGCTTTCAGATATTGGTCCTGAGAGAAAAACTGTCCACGTGACAGCTGATTAGTGTTTCCACATGCTGCTTTTGCTATGGTAGCTAGAAGAGACATGCTAAGATTTAGTGATGAGATTTTACATTTTCATTGACCAATATTATTTTTGTAAGCTAAAGTATATTGAACAGTTTATGTGATAAAACAAATGAAAGCTTATTATGTGTATAATGTATGGGTAACCTGGAAATTTTTAGAATTTTCTCATGTTAGAGAATTCCATGTTGTTAATTTTATAACTTTTTCTCATTTTCTCCTATTTGTCATCCACGAGGCACTAAAAATTGAATTGATCATCAATTCTGGCTGCCTACTGGAATCATGTGAGTACATTTAGCTTTATACATATTTCAAGTTTTGTCCATAGAAACAGTAACTGCATTATGTGGGTAGGACATAGCTGTCTTCCTAGTTAAGTATCTGATCATCTGAGTCTTACTTATGCAAATGTCTTCTTTGTAGTATTTTCTCCTACATCTTTGGACCTATTTTTCTATTCTTTGAAATATATAAGTTGATCAGAGTCCAGAGCACTTACATATACTTGAATTCTTTATGAAATCACTGTAATTCTATAACAAGTCATGTGCTTTGCCTCACAATTTCAACTGTCAACTTTTTCATTGGGGTCCTAGCTCATATTAATTTTATATAAACAGGACACACCCCAGTTCCTTGTAAAAAGAAACATGCAGGGGTGAAAAATCAAACAAATGAGCAGATTACCTGCTTAGGAAACTAGGGATAAACCTGAGGAAAGCATACTAGGAAAAGACCACACTTGGAGCAATAGACATACTCACTAAATGTCTACTCTGTACATGGAGAGGAATGCTGGGCTCAGGGAAAGGCAGATATTGAAAAACTCAAAGTGGGCTTGGGTAGTAAGAAAGCAAGCAGGCAGTAGTGATGGTCTGGTAGCCTGAATAGCAGGCTGGGCAAATTGTAATGAAAAGATGCATTGGTTGAACCTGAAGTTGTTCATCTTGCTACCGTTAAGAAAGTAACAACCCCCATCTCATTTAGAGTTTCCATTACTGTGAAGATGGCCACTCTTATAAAAGAAAAGATTTAATTGGGGCTGGCATACAGTTTCAGAGGTTTAGTCCTTTATCGTCATGTTGGGAAACATGGCAGTGAGGCAGGCAGACATAGTGCTAGAGAAGCAGCTGAGAGTCCTACATCTTGATCTGAAGACAGCAGAAAGAGACTGCACAACAGTCTCGGCATAGCTTGAGCATATACGATCTCAAAGCCTGCCTCCACAGTAACACACTTCTTCTAGCAAGACCATTCCTCCTCCAGCAAGGCAATGCCTCCTAATAGCCTCCTAACGGTGATTCTCTAATGACCAAGCATTTAAACATGTGAGTCTATGGGGGGTCATTTCTACTCCAATAACCACAACCTTTGTCAGATCCAAAAGATTAGTAATTTGGTACAAACTGGCCTATGAAACCTACTATAACTTATCTAGACCCTCTCCTCTTTATTGTAAAAATGGTAGCAAACAATTGATTCTTTTTCCCCCATCTTTATTAAATTGGGTATTTCTTATTTACATTTCAATTGTTATTCCCTTTCCCGGTTTCCAGGCCAACATCCCCCTAATCCCTCCCCCTCCTCTTCTATATAGGTGTTCCCCTCCCCATCCTCCCCCCATTAGCACCTTCCCCCCAACAATTCCGTTCACCGGGGGTCCAGCTTTGGCAGGACCAAGGGCTTCCCTTTCCACTGGTGCTCTTACTAGGCTATTCATTGCTACCTATGCGGTTGGAGCCCAGGGTCAGTCCATGTATAGTCTTTGGGTAGTGGCTTAGTCCCTGGAAGCTCTGGTTGCTTGGCATTGTTGTTCATATGGGGTCTCAACCCCTTCAGCTCTTTCAGTCCTTTCTAAGATTCCTTCAACAGGAGTCCTGTTCTCAGTTCAGTGGTTTGCTGCTGGCATTCGCCTATGTATTTGCTGTATTCTGGCTGTGTCTCTCAGGAGAGATCTACATTTGATTCCTGTCAGCCTGCACTTCTTTGCTTCATCCATCTTGTCTAATTGGGTGGCTGTATATGTATGGGCCACATGTGGGGCAGGCTCTGAATGGGTGTTCCTTCAGTCTCTGTTCTAAACTTTGCCTCCCTATTCCCTCCCAAACGTATTCTTTTTCCCCTTTTAAAGAAGGAGTGAAGCATTCACATTTTGGTCATCCTTCTTGAGTTTCATGTGTTCTGTGCATCTCTGGTAATTCAAGCATTTGGGCTAATATCCACTTATCAATGAGTGCATACCATGTGTGTTTTTCTGTGATTGGTTTACCTCACTCAGGATGATATGGTTCTCTTCTTTTGAGTTTGTTGTGAGATTAGATTTTTTCCTTTTTCTTGTGTGTAGTTTCTTTCCTTGTATTAGAGTTTCTTACATTATCCTCTGTAGGGCTGTATTGGTGGAAGGATATTGTTTAAATTTGGCTTTGTCATGGAATATCTTGGTATCTCCCACTATGGTAATTGTGAGTTTTGTTGGATATTATAGCCTGGGCTGGCATTTTGTTTTCCTCTTAGCATCTGTATGACATCTTCCGAAGATCTTCTGGCTTCTATAGTCTCTGTCAAGAAGTCTGGTGTAATTCTTATGGGCCTTCTGTTATATGTTTCTTGACATTTTTCTTTTACTGCTTTTAGTATTCTTTGTTTTGTGCATTTGGTGTTTTAATTATTATGTGATGGTATGAATTTCTTTCCTGGTCCCCTCTGTTTGGTGTTCTTTAGGTTTCTTGTATGTTTATGTGCATCTTTTAATTTTCTTTCTTTAGGTTGTGAACTTTTTTTTTCTATATTTTTGTTGATCATGTTAGCTGGCTCTTTGAATTAAGAATCTTCACTCTTTTCTATACATATTATTCTTAGGTTCAGTCTTTTCATTGTGTCCTGAATTTCTTGAATGTTTTGAGTTAGAACTTTTTGCTTTGTGTATTTTTTGACTGTCGTGTCAATATTTTATAGGGTATCTTCACCTGAGATTCTATCTCTTGTATTCTGTTGGTGAGTCTTGCATTTATGACTCCTGATCTCTTTTCTATGTTTTGAACTCCAGGGTTGTCTTTGTGTTTTCTTTTCTTTTTCTTCTTTTCTTTTCTTTTTCTTCTTTTCTTTTCTTTTTCTTCTTTTCTTTTCTTTTCTTTTCTTTTCTTTCTCTCTCTCTCTTTCTTTCTTTCTTTCTTTCTTTCTTTCTTTCTTTCTTTCTTTCTTTCTTTCTTTCTTTCTTTTTTCAGAGCTGGGGACCGAACCCAGGGCCTTGCGCTCGCTAGGCAAGCGCTCTACCACTGAGCTAAATCTCCAACCCCTGTCTTTGTGTTTTCTTTAATGTTTCTATTTCCATTTTTTGATCTTTGATGGTTTTGTTCAATTCCTTTACATGTTTGATTGTGTTTTCCTGTAATTGTTTAAGTGATTTTTGTGTTTCCTCTATTAGGGCTTCTTCTGTTTACCTGTGTTCTCCTGTATTTCTTTAAGTGAGTTATTTAGGTCCTTCTTAAATTCCTCTATCATATTCATGAAATAGGATTTTAGGTCTGAATCTTGCTTTTTTAGGTGTTTTAGGGAATCCTTGGCTTCGAGTGGTAGGCAAACTGGGTTCTGATGTTGTCAAGTATCATTGGTTTCTGTTGCTTATGTTCTTGTGCTTACCTCTTGGCATCTGGTTCTCTAGTGCTAATTGCCCTTGCTGTCTCTGACTGGAGACTGTTCCTTTTGTATTTTTGGTTGTGTCAGAATTCCTTGGAGTCCAGCTGTTTTTGTGACCCTGTGATTTTGGTGTGACCAAGCTCCTGAGGTCCTGTTGTATCAGAGCTTCTGGGAGTCAAGGTTCCTCTGGGTGTTACAGGAGTGGGTGGGGATCCAGAGACCTGGGTCTGCCCTGTAGACAAGTACAAGCTGGAAGGAACCATACCTTTGACTGGACAGGGGTGTTGGGAAAGATGTTGTGTCCTCAATTGCGATCTTTAGCATGTCAGAGCTCCAGTGGTCCTGGGTGTGTCCAATCTTCTGGGAGTTGAGCTTCCTCTGTGATCCTGTGAACCTAGGCATATTAGAATACTTAGAAGTTGAGATCCCTCTTGCTGTTGTAGGAGTGGGTACAGAGCCAGTGCCCTAGGTCTGATCCAGGTGCAGGTTTAAACTGGAAGGAACCCATGTCACTGGCTGGGTGAGAGTTCCTGTGTCTCTGGATCCCAGGGGTCCCAGTTACTCCTGGTGGTGGGGCAGATGTTCTGGTCTCACCTGTGATCCTAGGAATGTTAGAGTACCTGGGAGTCAAGCTTCCTCTGGGTGTTATAGGAGTGGGTAGTGAGCCAGTGCCCCAGGTCTGCTGACCCCTTTTAAAATTAGTACCCCCCCCCCTCTCTCTCTCTCTCTCTCTGTGTGTGTGTGTGTGTGTGTGTGTGTGTGTGTTTGCAGTCATTGCACCAGTGATCACAGCTCCTTAAGAGTTAATGATTGGCACTGCTGTGTCATATCCAGAGGATATAGTTTGTAGTAATCCCCTCCTCCTTCAACATCTACATTCTTCCTACCCCCTCTTCTACAGCATTTCCTGGTACCCAGAGTGAGTGACAATGATGTCCCATCTAGGGCTGTGTACTCAGGAGTCCTTGCTCTCAGCACTTTGATAAGGTTGAGTCTCTACTTTGATTGCAGCCTTTTGGTGAAGAGGCTTCTCGGCCTGGTTCTGTCCAGTTATTTGGTTTTGATGTAAACATAATTATTTTAAAAGAAATTTAATTACATGTTTATTAAACAAAACATCAGTACCAGATTCCCTCTAAGACCAATGAATAACCCACCCACAGGATTTGACCACATCTTTATGTTTGTGTACATGCCAATTTCCTTTTCTCTCCTACAGTGGAGATAATAAATCTTCCTTAAAGTCCTCTAAAAGATACTTGCACATGTCACTAATTTCCTCAATAATCAATTAATTAACTAAGTAATTAATCAATGATGTTTTAAGTCTTTAAAGTCATTGTAATACAAATTACACGGTGAGATATCTGACTTTAGGTCTACCTGTTATGGAAAGCCCCACCATGGCTTCAATAAAAGATTCTTAGTAAACTTTCCTTTGTAGTATTTTGATTTGCTAAAGTGTCACCATTCATTTATTGCTTCTATAATCATAGGGAGGGGCCTCTGTGACTCTTGTAAGCTTCATTTTTCCAGACAAGTGGCATCTGTGTCTTCCCTTTGTTTTGTGAGCCCAATACCACCTTCCCTTCCAGAAGGAATCAACTTGAAGGAGATTATTACACGAGAGCAGCACATAGCTAAATGGCTTTCAATTCAGAATTGATCTCATGAGATAGAGTCACATGAGAATATCATTAACTACTCTCATACATACATTGGGCAGTTTAACTAGACATAACTTAAAATGGTGAGAAAAATAGATGAAACATTTCCTAATTAGTCTCGGACTCTATATAAGCCTCCTTAAACACTGTAAGTCCTTGATGTTAACATGTATGTCTCCCATAAAGGTATAGTTGGAAAATGTTTGTTGGAATTCTTATTTAGATGGAAATGCATGTAAATAGGAAACGGCCATCCTTATAAACTCCATATGTACAAATAAGCATTATATCTGTTTTAATTAAAAATTTTTCTTCCTCAAGTCAGACTCAAAGCTCATTTTCAGACATGACTTTGCCCAAAGCTTCCTCAGGTGACTTGAGACAGAAGGAACAAGTCTACACTTCTCTCTACAAATCTGGGTCACTCCAGGGGGTCAGGAACAGCAGAGACTTAGCTTCCAGGCTTTGCTACTAACCTCTGTAAATATAATTATGGATATTAAACACCAGCATGGGTTTCCAGGGCCTGAGGTAGTTGCTCCTGTAGCATTTATTCCACAACAACAGGTTCTAATGATGCTCTTCTCTGTTTCCTGAATTATTAATGTTACTTCTTGGGGAAAAGTTATTCTTACTAATTCTTTGGAAATTTCACACAAAGTATGTGATCATATTCACTCACACACTTGTAGGATTCCTTCCACATCTATCCCTTATACTCATAGAAATTTGTGTCCACATTGTTTGTTTGTCAAGTATAATTTGTAATGCCCATGAATACTTGGTTATGTGGTTATCCACAAGGGGAAAACTAAACTCTGATGTGAGCCACTGAAACAGCTCATCTGTGGAAGAAGCATACTACTAGGCCTGATGACCTGATTGCTTAGTGGAAAAAGAGAACCAACTTTCATTAGTGGCCTTCTGACCTGTACATGCACATGTATGTACACACACACACACACACACACACACACACACACACAGAGAGAGAGAGAGAGAGAGAGAGAGAGAGAGAGAGAGAAACCCATTGTGCTATCTCCAAAATAAAAGAACAGAGCTAGTTTTCCAGTTTAGTTATTGCTAGTTTCTAGTTAACAGGTAGTTAATAACTGCTTTTTTTTAGTTAATAACTGCTTTAGTTGGTAGCTAGATTACTATCATTTGTTTTTTTTTATTTCAAGACTAAGTAATATGATGCATGACAATTAGATTTTTTTAAATTTACAATATATGTAATAATATACAATGATAAACTGGATGTCATTCTTCTGCATCATACCACTTATTTTAGAATGAGTCTAGTTTCTGGTATTTCTCTTTGGATTTCTCATTGTAAAGCAAATATTTACCTTTTCACTTTAAGCGTTTAATCTATACCAATCCATTCTCCTATTTCTAAATTCATTATTTTAAAAATTCCTGAGTCCTTGATTTCAAATATTCTACAGATCTAAGTCTGAAGGCTAACCCTAAGGCAGACACTATAGCAGACTTTCACAAGATAAGTTTGGTTTGGGAGTTTCAGTAGATCCTATTTCAATGCTAAAATAATCCAGCTATTACTCTTCCCTAGAATTAGCACTAGGGTATACACTTCAGGGTAATTTGCTATGCGTTCTAACATTCAAAATACTGCTGTGTGGCTTATAAAATTCGAACGAAATGTGTAGCTTCAATGGAACTAGTGTTTACAATGAATATCCTTCATTTAATTTCCCAAACTCAATATGAACAACTCTTTAAAAAAGATCTGTGTATGTGAGTGCATGTAGCTAGGAAGGATTCATTCAGGCCAAGCAGAGAGATCAAAGAATGACCTCAAGTGATGGCCTTCTCCTTGCATCTTATTGGGCTCATGAATTCATTACCACAATGTCTGCAGGTAATTCTCCTGTCTCTGCCTCCCATCTTTCCATTGGCGTCACAAAACTGTGGATCCAAACTCTACTCCACATGCTTGGGCCATAAACATTTTAATCACTCTGCCATTTCCCCAACCTCACACAAACATTTCTTAAGAAAATCATAGAACATAAGACTAGATGTCTTTTTATGATGTCTTATACATTTCTGGAAGCTAGGGGAAGGGTAGATCTTCCTGAAACATCTGCTACTTCTGGCTGACTTGCTTAGCTTTCCTCACACACATACACAATTCTCAATAAAGGTGTCTATTGGGTCATTTCAATTAAATAGTTGAAGAAGAATAAATATGTTCATCTACAAAGTACATGCATCAAATATGAGTGGAATAATTAATATCTCATAAATGTTTCCTGGTATAAAGAATCACTGATGTTACTAATAAACTACAATGTCCTTGAAAGTGTAAAAAGAAAGATTAAATTTGTAGCATTTATATCATGTCAACCAGCATTAATAATACTATCAGGAGCTGGAAAGATGGGTCAAGGGTTAAGTACATATTGCCCTTACAGAGAATACTACTGTACTTCCTAAAATTCAGGTTGGATGGCTCATAAGCCCCTGTAACTCCAACTGCAGGGGATCCAGTATCATCTCCTACACTCTAGAGATTCCTGTACTCACAAGTGCACGAAATCATACAATTTACTAGTAATATAAACGTCCTTGTTTAAAGTACAAGTAATAGGGACAGGACAGATGGCTGAATGAGTGAAGTCTTTGCTGTACAAGTACACAGACCTGAATTCAGTTCCTGAGCACACAAGTAAATAGCTAGATGTGGTGATGTGCCTGTAATTCTGTAACTAGAAAGCGGAGAGAGGAAGATGCTTGAGGCCTGCCAGCCAACCAGTCTACTCACTTGTGTAGACTGTCTCACAAAAAAATTCACAAAGGCAAGGTGAAGACGAATAAAGGAAAAAAGACATAACTGTCCATCTCTGGTCTCTGTCAAACCATGTGTGGCCGCATGTACCTGTATATATGCACAAGCACAAAGTAACCTATATGGATATTTGTTTTGATGTTTTGTTTTATGGAGAATTTTTCATAGTTTAAAAAGTGGGAACCACTAAATTAATCCTTGAGTAATTCCCCTTCTCTCTCTCATGTTTACTAGTAGAGCAGAGTCATCTTCTCTACACACATAAGTAAAAAGAAGCCCATTTTAATACTGATAACCCAGTGAACACATGCCTAATTATAATGTACTAAACTATCTAATGCAAGAATTCACCTATAATATTAGACAACATAAAATGTCAACAACAAACTAACAAAACAACCTCTAAAATACGATGCTTTAGTGCCTACACCAAAGAACTTGATGGTTATTCCTGGTTGTCAACTTAACTATATCTGGAATGAACCACGATTTATAATTGGAGGCTCACCTGTGATCCAGATCTTGAAGCCGAAAGATACAAGTTTCTGATCTGGACCTTGGCATGGAGATCTTGAGGCATCGTGGCCTTGAAAAACTTAGGCCCAGGCAAGGTAGTACTGGCCTTTAATCCCAGGAGACTAAGGCAAGGAGATCTCTGAGGTCAAGGTCAGCCTGGGACAAAGCAAGTCCTAGATCCAGGCTTGGCAGTATACACCTTAAATCTGGGCCACACCTTCTGCTGCAAACCCACATACGGATATTAGAAGAAAGAAGACTCACTCTTCTTTGCCTGCTTGCATTTACTTGCCAGCACATCTATTGGAACCTACTTCTACAGAAGAGCAGCTGAAACAACTAGTCTTGTGGGACTGAGCAACTATTAGATTCTTGGACATCCCATTACAGCTGACCTTTGTTGGGTTAGTTAGACTATAAGCTGTAAGTCATCACAACAAATTCACTTAATATATAGAGACATTCCATATGTTCTGTGACTCTAGAGAACCCTGACTAATACAGATACCAATGCAAGAACTTTAGTGTCCAACCAACAGTAATATGATTTTTTTTTCTTTTTCTTTTTTTCGGAGTTGGGGACTGAACTCTACCACTCTACCACTGAGCTAAATCCCCAACCCCCAGTAATATGATGTTTAGGATGAACTTTTGTCTTCCCTCTACAAATTGTAGTTCTTGATACTAAGAACTCAGATCAAGAGCCTGAAAGCAGTGTGGTGTGTTCCCTCCCAGCTATTAGCGTGTGTTTTATCAAAATTTGGCAGCATAAATTAAGGCAGAACTATTTTATGCAAAATATCAAAGAGCCACTGTTTAATTAACATCACCAAAGACACTCAAGTGGTAAGGGACACCAATGAACACCAAATGGTTCACGATTTACAATTCTGCATTCTTTCCTCAGCCTGTTATTTCATTGGCTCAAAGTGATTTTGAAATGATATGTTAATAGCAGCCTTATTTATAATAGCCAGAAGCTGGAAAGAACCCAGATGCCCTTCAACAGAGGAATGGATACAGAAAATGTGGTACATCTACACAATGGAATATTACTCAGCTATCAAAAACAATGACTTTATGAAATTCATAGACAAATGGTTGGAACTGGAAAATATTGTCCTGAGTGAGGTAACCCAATCACAGAAAAACACACATGGTATGCACTCATTGATAAGTGGCTATTAGCCCAAATGCTTGAATTACCCTAGATGCCTAGAACACAGGAAACTCAAGACAGATGATCAAAATGTGACTGCTTCACTCCTTCTTTAAAAGGGGAATAAGAATACCCTTGGCAGGGAATAGAGAGGCAAAGATTAAAACAGAGACAGAAGGAACACCCATTCAGAGTCTCCCCACATGTGGCAAAAAAAAAAGAAAGAAATGACATGTTAAAAGATCCATGTGCTACCACAAAACAAAAGAGTTTCAAGAGCAAAGAATATTGTCACTGCTAGGAACTGCCTAGGTGATTAATACATCAGCATAAGTGGATAATGCTGGTGAATTATGACATCATGACCTCTCCACAGTTATTTAAGGAACATAATGGAGATCATTTGCTAAATCTTGGCCCATGTTATTTCCCTAAGTCTTTTCTCCAAAATAGTAGAAAGTTGTTCACTTTGGAGCTAGACCTCTTTGTTACTGCCTGCTCTATCATCCATCATATTGTCTGATACAAATTGTTAAAATCTCTTTGAATCTCCTCTAATTGAATAACCATTTTCCATATGACACTGAAATGTTCTCCAGACACTCGTGCATCAAATGTTATGCTGTCAACTGATGGAGGGGTTTTGGAAAGAAGTGATTGATCTACAAAGTCTCTGACATCATCAGTAGGCTAATGCATTGACAAATTTATAAGCTGATGGTGTTGTGGAGAGATAGGGGGAAGCTAAGCCTGGCTGGAGAAGCAGTCACTAGAGTGTGTCCTGGATGATAAACCTTGTGTCACAGGTCACTTCCCTATAGCCTTTCCTCTCTCATTACCTTGTCTTCCATGAGGTATTTTTGCTCCACCAAATGCTTCCTACCATGATGCTCAACCAAGCATTAGGGTCATTGCAAGAGGTCTGAAAACCCAGTGCTGAAACCTCTGTAAGCATGAACCCAAACAAATGTTTCCTATCAATCATGGCAGGTACTTATTATGGGTCACAGTGATATGTGAGCACTAGTTAATGAAAATTACCTGAAATTTCTTTCTATACAACTGCTGTTAAGTGGGATTTAAAACATTTCATTTCTTCAAGTACTCCATACCCACACTCACCTTTCTGCAAGTGTGTTACACTCATTTCCTCAGCCTGAGCCCTGGGCTTTGACACCATCTTCAAAGTCTGAGGTTTGTCTTGAATCAGCTAGGATGAGGAAGAACCAGTCACCATTGGGGACAAAGGTACTAGGCCTGTCTGCATCAGCCTCCTCTATTTGTTTCCTTCATCTGCATTGTGCTTGGTGTTAAAAACATACTGCTAGCTGCAGTATGACAGGATAAAATTTAGTTTTATCACATCCAATTGTCAAGGTTTGAATATGCTTGGCCAAGGGGGTGGCACTATTTAAAGGTGTGGCCTTGTTGGAATAGGTGTATCACTGTGGTTCCAAGAAACAAATGGAGTAGCCATTCTAATAACAAATAAAATCGAGATTGAACCAAAATTATCAAAAAAGATAAGGATGGACACTTCATATTCATCAAAGGAAAAATCCACCAAGATGAACTCTCAATCCTGAATATCTATGCTCCAAATGCAAGGGCACCTACATTCATGAAAGAAAACTTACTAAAGCTCAAAGTACACATTGCACCTCACACAAAAATAGTGGGAGATTTCAACAATGAACTTTGAGCAATGGACAGTTCATGGAAACAGAAACTAGACAGAGTCCTAGAGAAACAAACAAAAATTATGAACCAAATGAATTTAACAGATATTTATAGAACATTTCATGCTATAACAAAAGGATATACCTTCTTCTCAGCACCTCATGGTAACTTCTCCAAAATTGTCCATAAAAATGGTCACAAAACAGGCCTCAATAGATACAAGAAGATTGAAATAATCCCATGCATCCTATCAGATCACCACGGACTAAGGCTTGTCTTCAATAACAAAGAAAACAACAGAAAGCCCACATATACATGGCGGCAGTTGAACAACACTCTACTGGATGATAACTTCGTCAAGGAAGGAATAAAGAAAGAAATTAAAGACTTTTTTAGAATTTAATGATAATGAAGGCACAACTTACCCAAACTTGTGGGACATAATGAAAGCAGTGCTAAAAGGAAAACTTACAGTTCTCAGTGCTTCATAAAGAAACTGGAGAGCACCTAAATGAGCAGCTTAGCAGCACATCTGAAAGCTCTAGAACAAAAGAAACAAATACAACCAATAGGAATAGACAGCAGGAAATAAGCAAACTCAGTGCTGAAACCAACCAAGCAGAAACAAAGAGCACTATACAAAGAATCAACAAAACCAGGAGCTAGTTCTTTGAGAAAAATCCACAAGATAGATAGACCCTTAGCCAGACTAACCAGAGAGCATAGAGAGAGTGTCCAAATTAACAAAATCAGAAATGGAAGTGGAGACATAACAACGGAAAGTGAAGAAATTAAAAAAAATTATCAGATCTTACTACAAAAACCTATACTCAACAAAACTGAAAAATGTAGATGAATGGATGATTTTCTAGACAGATACCAAGTACCAAAGTTAATTCAGGATAAGATAAACCATCTAAATAGTCCCATAACCCTTAAGGAAATAGAACCAGTCATTAAAAGTCTCCCCACCAAAAAGGCCTCAGACTAGAATTCTATCAGACCTTCATAGAAGACTAATACAAATACTTCTCAAAGTATTTTGTAAAATAGAAACAGAAGGAATACTATCTAATACATACTTTGAAGTCACAGTAACACTAATACTTAAGCCACACAAAGATCCACAAAGAAAGAGAACTAAAGACCAATTTTCCTTATGATTGTTGATGCAAATATACTCAGTAAAATTCTTGCAAATCAAGTCTGAGAACACATTAGAATGGTCATTCACCATGATCAAGTAGGCTTCATCCCAGGGATTCAGGGATGTTTCAATCAATATATGGAAATCCATCAACATAATCCACTATATAAACAAACTCCGAGGAAAAAACCAAACAATCATCTCATTATGTTCTGTAAAACCCTTGGACAAAATACAACATCCTTTCATGCTAAAAGTATCGGAGAGAATAGCAACACACGGTCCATACTTTTTTTTTTTTTTTTTTTTTTTTTTTTTTTTTTTTTTTTTTTTTTTAGGTCTTGACTCCTGTAAGGAAGTGTTTCTTTTTTTTTTTTTTTTTTTTATTAACTTGAGTATTTCTTATATACATTTCGAGTGTTATTCCCTTTCCCGGTTTCCGGGCAAACATCCCCCTCCCCCCTCCCCTTCCTTATGGGTGTTCCCCCCCCAACCCTCCCCCCATTGCCGCCCTCCCCCCATAGTCTAGTTCACTGGGGGTTCAGTCTTAGCAGGACCCAGGGCTTCCCCTTCCACTGGTGCTCTTACTAGGATATTCACTGCTACCTATGGGGTCAGAGTCCAGGGTCAGTCCATGTATAGTCTTTAGGTAGTGGCTTAGTCCCTGGAAGCTCTGGTTGCTTGGCATTGTTGTACTTTTGGGGTCTCGAGCACCTTCAAGCTCTTCCAGTTCTTTCTCTGATTCCTTCAATAGGGGACCTATTCTCAGTTCAGTGGTTTGCTGCTGGCATTCGCCTCTGTATTTGCTGTATTCTGGCTGTGTCTCTCAGGAGAGATCTACATCCAGCTCCTGTCGGTCTGCACTTATTTGCTTCATCCATCTTGTCTAATTGGGTGGCTGTATATGTATGGGCCACATGTGGGGCAGGCTCTGAATGGGTGTTCCTTCAGTCTCTGTTTTAATCTTTGCCTCTCCCTTCCCAGCCAAGGGTATTCTTTTTCCTCATTTAAAGAAGGAGTGAAGCATTCACATTTTGATCATCCGTCTTGAGTTTCGTTTGTTCTAGGGATCTAGGGTAATTCAAGCATTTGGGCTAATAGCCACTTATCAATGAGTGCATACCATGTATGTCTTTCTGTGATTGGGTTAGCTCACTCAGGATGATATTTTCCAGTTCCAAACATTTGCCTACGAATTTCATAAACTCGTTGTTTTTGATAGCTGAGTAATATTCCATTGTGTAGATGTACCACATTTTCTGTATCTATTCCTCTGTTGAAGGGCATCTGGGTTCTTTCCATTTCCTGGCTATTATAAATAAGGCTGCGATGAACATAGTGGAGCACGTGTCTCTTTTATATGTTGAGGCATCTTTTGGGTATATGCCCAAGAGAGGTATAGCTGGATCCTCAGGCAGTTCAATGTCCAGTTTTCTGAGGAAACTCAAGACTGATTTCCAGAATGGTTGTACCAGTCTGCAATCCCACCAACAATGGAGGAGTGTTCCTCTTTCTTCGCATCCTCGCCAGCATCTGCTGTCACCTGAGTTTTTGATCTTAGCCATTTTGACTGGTGTGAGGTGAAATCTCAGGGTTGTTTTGATTTGCATTTCCCTTATGACTAAAGATGTTGAACATTTCTTTAGGTGTTTCTCAGCCATTCGGCATTCCTCAGCTGTGAATTCTTTGTTTAGCTCTGAACCCCATTTTTTAATAGGGTTATTTGTTTCCCTGCGGTCTAACTTCTTGAGTTCTTTGTATATTTTGGATATAAGGCCTCTATCTGTTATAGGATTGGTAAAGATCTTTTCCCAATCTGTTGGTTGCCGTTTTGTCCTAACCACAGTGTCCTTTGCCTTACAGAAGCTTTGCAGTTTTATGAGATCCCATTTGTCCATTCTTGATCTTAGAGCATAAGCCATTGGTGTTTTGTTCAGGAAATTTTTTCCAGTGCCCATGTGTTCCAGATGCTTCCCTAGTTTTTCTTCTATTAGTTTGAGTGTGTCTGGTTTGATGTGGAGGTCCTTGAATCCACTTGGACTTAAGCTTTGTACAGGGTGATAAGCATGGATCGATCTGCATTCTTCTACATGTTGCCCTCCAGTTGAACCAGCACCATTTGCTGAAAATGCTATCTTTTTTTCATTGGATGGTTTTGGCTCCTTTGTCAAAAATCAAGTGACCATAGGTGTGTGGGTTCATTTCTGGGTCTTCAATTCTATTCCATTGGTCTATCTGTCTGTCTCTGTACCAATACCATGCAGTTTTTATCACTATTGCTCAGTAATACTGCTTGAGTTCAGGGATAGTGATTCCCCCTGAAGTCCTTTTATTGTTGAGGATAGCTTTAGCTATCCTGGGTTTTTTGTTATTCCAGATGAATTTGCAAATTGTTCTGTCTAACTCTTTGAAGAATTGGATTGGTATTTTGATGGGGATTGCATTGAATCTGTAGATTGCTTTTGGTAAAATGGCCATTTTTACTATATTAATCCTGCCAATTTATGAGCATGGGAGATCTTTCCATCTTCTGAGGTCTTCTTCAATTTCTTTCCTCAGTGTCTTGAAGTTCTTATTGTACAGATCTTTTACTTGCTTGGTTAAAGTCACACCGAGGTACTTTATATTATTTGGGTCTATTATGAAGGGTGTCGTTTCCCTAATTTCTTTCTCGGCTTGTTTCTCTTTTGTATAGAGGAAGGCAACTGATTTATTTGAGTTAATTTTATACCCAGCCACTTTGCTGAAGTTGTTTATCAGCTTTAGTAGTTCTCTGGTGGAACTTTTGGGATCACTTAAATATACTATCATGTCATCTGCAAATAGTGATATTTTGACCTCTTCTTTTCCGATCTGTATCCCCTTGATCTCCTTTTGTTGTCTGATTGCTCTGGCTAGAACTTCAAGAACTATATTGAATAAGTAGGGAGAGAGTGGGCAGCCTTGTCTAGTCCCTGATTTTAGTGGGATTGCTTCAAGTTTCTCTCCATTTATTTTAATGTTAGCAACTGGTTTGCTGTATATGGCTTTTACTGTGTTTAGGTATGGGCCTTGAATTCCTATTCTTTCCAGGACTTTTATCATGAAGGGGTGTTGAATTTTGTCAAATGCTTTCTCAGCATCTAATGAAATGATCATGTGGTTCTGTTCTTTCAGTTTGTTTATATAATGGATCACGTTGATGGTTTTCCGTATATTAAACCATCCCTGCATGCCTGGGATGAAGCCTACTTGATCATGGTGGATGATTGTTTTGATGTGCTCTTGAATTCGGTTTGCCAGAATTTTATTGAGTATTTTTGCGTCGATATTCATAAGGGAAATTGATCTGAAGTTCTCTTTCTTTGTTGTGTCTTTGTGTGGTTTAGGTATAAGAGTAATTGTGGCTTCGTAGAAGGAATTCGGTAGGGCTCCATCTGTTTCAATTTTGTGGAATAGTTTGGATAATATTGGTATGAGGTCTTCTATGAAGGTTTGATAGAATTCTGCACTAAACCCGTCTGAACCTGGGCTCTTTTTGGTTGGGAGACCTTTAATGACTGCTTCTATTTCCTTAGGAGTTATGGGGTTGTTTAACTGGTTTATCTGTTCCTGATTTAACTTCGATACCTGGTATCTGTCTAGGAAATTGTCCATTTCCTGAAGATTTTCAAGTTTTGTTGAATATAGGTTTTTATAGTAAGATCTGATGATTTTTTGAATTTCCTCTGAATCTGTAGTTATGTCTCCCTTTTCATTTCTGATTTTGTTAATTTGGACGCACTCTCTGTGTCCTCTCGTTAGTCTGGCTAAGGGTTTATCTATCTTGTTGATTTTCTCACAGAACCAACTTTTGGTTCTGTTGATTCTTTCTATGGTCCTTTTTGTTTCTACTTGGTTGATTTCAGCTCTGAGTTTGATTATTTCCTGCCTTCTACTCCTCCTGGGTGTATGTGCTTCTTTTTGTTCTAGAGCTTTTAGGTGTGCTGTCAAGCTGCTGACATATGCTCTTTCCTGTTTCTTTCTGCAGGCACTCAGCGCTATGAGTTTTCCTCTTAGCACAGCTTTCATTGTGTCCCATAAGTTTGAGTATGTTGTATCTTCATTTTCATTAAATTCTAAAAAGTTTTTAATTTCTTTCCTTATTTCTTCCTTGACCAGGTTATCATTGAGTTGAGCATTGTTCAATTTCCACGTATATGTGGGCATTCTTCCCTTATTGTTATTGAAGACCAGTTTTAGGCCGTGGTGGTCTGATAGCACGCATGGGATTATTTCTATCTTTCTGTACCTGTTGAGGCCCGTTTTTTGACCAATTATATGGTCAATTTTGGAGAAAGTACCATGAGGAGCTGAGAAGAAGGTATATCCTTTTGCTTTAGGATAGAATGTTCTATAAATATCCGTTAAGTCCATTTGGCTCATGTCTTCTCTTAGTCTGTCGACATCACTGTTTAATTTCTGTTTCCATGATCTGTCCATTGATGAGAGTGGGGTGTTGAAATCTCCCACTATTATTGTGTGAGGTGCAATGTGTGTTTTGAGCTTTAGTAAGGTTTCTTTTACGTATGTAGGTGCCCTTGTATTTGGGGCATAGATATTTAGGATTGAGAGTTCATCTTGGTGGATTTTTCCTTTGATGAATATGAAGTGTCCTTCCTTATCTTTTTTGATGACTTTTAGTTGAAAATTGATTTTATTTGATATTAGAATGGCTACTCCAGCTTGCTTCTTCTGACCATTTGCTTGGAAAGTTGTTTTCCAGCCTTTCACTCTGAGGTAGTGTCTGTCTTTGTCTCTGAGGTGTGTTTCCTGTAGGCAGCAGAATGCAGGGTCCGCGTTGCGTATCCAGTTTGTTAATCTATGTCTTTTTATTGGGGAGTTGAGGCCATTGATATTGAGAGATATTAAGGAATAGTGATTATTGTTTCCCTTTATATTCATATTTGGATGTGAGGTTATGTTTGTGTACTTTCATTCTCTTTGTTTTGTTGCCAAGACGATTAGTTTCTTGCTTCTTCTAGGGTATAGCTTGCCTCCTTATGTTGGGCTTTACCATTTATTATCCATTGTAGTGCTGGATTTGTGGAAAGATATTGTGTAAATTTGGTTTTGTCATGGAATATCTTGGTTTCTCCATCAATGTTAATTGAGAGTTTTGCTGGATACAGTAACCTGGGCTGGCATTTGTGTTCTCTTAGGGTCTGTATGACATCAGTCCAGGATCTTCTGGCCTTCATAGTTTCTGGCGAGAAGTCTGGTGTGATTCTGATAGGTCTCCCTTTATATGTTACTTGACCTTTTTCCCTTACTGCTTTTAATATTCTTTCTTTATTTTGTGCGTTTGGTGTTTTGACAATTATGTGACGGGAGGTGTTTCTTTTCTGGTCCAATCTATTTGGAGTTCTGTAGGCTTCTTGTATGTCTATGGGTATCTCTTTTTTTAGGTTAGGGAAGTTTTCTTCTATGATTTTGTTGAAGATATTTACTGGTCCTTTGAGCTGGGAGTCTTCACTCTCTTCTATACCTATTATCCTTAGGTTTGATCTTCTCATTGAGTCCTGGATTTCCTGTATGTTTTGGACCAGTAGCTTTTTCTGCTTTACATTATCTTTGACAGTTGAGTCAATGATTTCTATGGAATCTTCTGCTCCTGAGACTCTCTCTTCCATCTCTTGTATTCTGTTGGTGAAGCTTGTATCTACAGCTCCTTGTCTCTTCTTTTGGTTTTCTATATCCAGGGTTGTTTCCATGTGTTCTTTCTTGATTGCTTCTATTTCCATTTTTAATTCCTTCAACTGTTTGATTGTGTTTTCCTGGAATTCTTTCAGGGATTTTTGTGTCTCCTCTCTATGGGCTTCTACTTGTTTATTTATGTTTTCCTGGAATTCTTTCAGGGATTTTTGCGATTCTTTCAGGCATTTTTGCGATTCCTCTCTGTAGGCTTCTACTTGTTCTCTAAGGGAGTTCTTCATGTCTTTCTTGAAGTCCTCCAGCATCATGATCAAATATGATTTTGAAACTAGATCTTGCTTTTCTGGTGTGTTTGGATATTCCGTGTTTGCTTTGGTGGGAGAATTGGGCTCCGATGATGCCATGTAGTCTTGGTTTCTGTTGCTTGGGTTCCTGCGCTTGCCTCTCGCCATCAGATTATCTCTAGTGTTACTTTGTTCTGCTATTTCTGACAGTGGCTAGACTGTCCTATAAGCCTGTGTGTCAGGAGTGATGTAGACCTGTTTTCCTCTCTTTCAGTCAGTTATGGGGACAGAGTGTTCTGCTTTCGGGCGTGTAGTTTTTCCTCTCTACAGGTCTTCAGCTGTTCCTGTGGGCCTGTGTCTTGAGTTCACCAGGCAGCTTTCTTGCAGCAGAAAATTTGGTCTTACCTGTGGTCCTGAGGCTCAAGTTCGCTCGTGGGGTGCTGCCTATGGGCTCTCTCCAGCGGCAGCAACCAGGAAGACCTGTGTCGTCCCTTCCAGGAGCTTCAGTGCACCAGGGTTCCAGATGGTCTTTGGCTTTTTCCTCTGGCGTCCGAGATGTGTGTGCAGGGAGCAGTCTCTTCTGGTTTCCCAGGCTTGTCTGCCTCTCTGAAGGTTTAGCTCTCCCTCCCACGGGATTTGGGTGCAGAGAACTGTTTATCCGGTCTGTTTCTTTCATGTTCTGGTGGTGTCTCAGGCAGGGGTCCTGCCGCTCCTGTGCCCTCCCCCACGGGAGCCCAGAGGCCTTATACAGTTTCCTCTTGGGCCAGGGATGTGGGCAGGGGTGAGCAGTGTTGGTGGTCTCTTCCGCTCTGCAGCCTCAGGAGTGCCCACCTGACCAGGCGGTTGGGTCTCTCTCTCACCGGGTCTGGGAGCAGAGAGCTGCTGCCCCATACTTAAACATAATAAAAGCAATATATAGCAAGCCAATAGCCAACATCAAACTAAATGGAGAGAAAGGTGAAGCAATTTCACTAAAATTAGGGACTAGACAAGGCTGCCCACTTTCTCAATACCTATTCAATATAGTACTTGAAGTCGTATCCAGAGCAATTAGGCAACAAAAGGATATCAAAGGGATACAAATTGGAAAGGAGGAGGTCAAGATATCACTCTTTGCAGATGATATAATAGTATCCAGAAATGACCCAAATAGGCATGGACTCCTGTTGAGAGATGGGGTGACCTGCTGACCTCAAAAATGTTAATTCAGAATTTGTCCTGTCAAGAGGAAATGCAGGGACAAAGAATGGAACAGAAACTGATGAAAAGGTTATCTAGAGACTGCCCCACCTAGAGGTCCATCCCATTTGCTATCACCAAACCCAGACACTATTGCTGATGCCAAGAAGTGATTACTGACATGAGCCTGGTAGAGCTGTCCCCTAAGAGGCTTTGCCAGAGCTGGACCAATACAAATGCAGATGTACACAGCCACACATTGGTCTCAGCATGGGGACTCCAATGGGGGAATTTAGGGAAAAGACTGTAGGAGTTGAAGAGGTTTGCAACCTCATAGGAAGAACAACAATATCAACCATCCAGACCTACCCAAAGCTCCCAAGGCCTAAACCACCAACCAAAGAGTACACAGTGGGTACCCATGGCTCCAGCTGGATATGTAGCAGAGGATTGCCTTATCTGGCATCACTGGGAGGGGAGCCACTTGGTCGTGTGGAAGCTTGATGACCTGGAATAGGGCAATTCTAGGCTGCTGAGGCAGGAATGGGTGAGTGGGTTGGGGAGCATCCTCATAGAGGCAGGAGGAGGGAGAAGGTGATAGGTGGCTTGTGGAGAAACTGGGAAGTAGGATATTTGAAATGTAAGTAAAATAACCAATTAAAAAATAAAAGGGGGTCAAGAGTTGTGGGGTAAGAGAAGGTAATAGGGTGAATGTTATCACAGTATATTGCGCATGGTGAGGAACAATAAAAACAGGAAATGGGTTAAAAGTAAAGAAACAATTGTCCAACTGTTGTACCATCATAACTTAGTAAGTTGTGCTGTTTACATTATCATGGATTTCAAATCTTCCTGCTTTCAATGTTAGAGTAGGTAGAACTTTTAATTTAGATATGCACAGAGGTGTAATTGTGTGCCATGGTGGTCCACAACCTTTTACTATAAAGAGCAGTTGAAATAATGTGCTTACTTTGAGGAGTATGTAACCCTGGTGTACCTACTCAGCTCTGCTTCAGGGAGAAGAAAACTGTACTTGGCACCATAAGTGAGTGTGACAGTGTCGAGATGCATCTTTATAAACACAGTGGACAGGAAGAATTCGGCCCTTGGATTTTGGATACCTTTATTCTGTTCTGATTTGCCTGTAGAAGGTATGAAGAGTTCTTGGTGAGGGATAAGGAAAAATAAAAAATAAGTGTGTCCTATTCATTGCATGATTCTGTCATTGTGGAAAATTGTACAACTCATCACAGTATGATCTTTGGTAGAAACAGAGCAATCCTGTTGTTGTTGCTTTATTAGACTCTAGGATTGACTTATTTAATTTCTGTATTCATGAAAAGTACAGAGGTCACCCCTAAATATGTATGCAATAGGTATTTTATTTGAGCCACCAGGTGTTAAAATACTTCCAGGATGACTTAAGGGCAACTCATATTCTGGAAAACTTCTTTTCGTATAGTCCTCCTTCCACCCACAAATGCTTTACTTTCCCTTGGAACTGTCTTTATTGTTGCAACAGAAGGAAAATATCATCCTTCAAAACTTTTTGCCCAGAGGTTCTGTGTAGTCAAAGGCACAGAGCAGAAAGGTTTATGTCAAAGGACTAGTGAAGCCAGAGTCTTGAGAGCTAAAATCCAATTTAGAAGTGTTGTAAAGATTCTGCTCTCTGTGGCTCTGCAGAAACAACTGGCAAGATGAAGCCAGATTGTGTCATTAAAGCTTTCTGTGAGGGCAGTGAATATGAGGAGGGTCTGACAGGTCCCCTTATGTTTCACTCAGAGCTGATAGGCAGAGTGCTGACCGGAGAGCCTCTCAAAGACCAAATGTTTCATTCCTGGAAATGTTCCACTGCTACTGTTGGATAAAGAGGTTATGGTTTACAGACAGAAGTTAAGTACACCCAGTGAATTCCCTCTTTGAAACCTTCCAAGTCTTTCTAGAAATTTAATTGCTGTGAGAATAAACAACGATTACTTATGAAATGAATACTTGCATTTGATAAACCCTGTCTTCTGTCCTGATATTTGCCTCTATCTAGGAGCCTCGATCTAGTTAATTTATGAAGTCCTAAGTTCTACCGTCATTTGAGCTGAGCAAACTTTACTTTGAAAATCAAATATGTCTTGTAATTCCCAAAGAATAGTGGTATAAGCTATATAAAGCTATAGCTGTAGATATTAAACTTTAGGCCATGAAGGACAGAGATGTGTTGGACTTGGGAAGCACTTGTGATTATCATTGTGGACAAAGAAGAATTTCTAGGCTGCAGTGTGTAGTGGGTCAGTTCAAGCAGAACCCATCAGTAACTTTGAGTTCAAGAAATGAGGCAAGATTGGCCCTAGTGCTGTACTTGGGTGCTCCTTGCATTCAGGATACTGAGACTGGAAGAATGCAAGTTCACGATTTGCCTGGGTCATAGAAAGACAATTTCTCAAACAAACAAACAACCTCCAAAAGAACAACATAACAAAACAAAATCAAAACAAACACAGGGAATTGAATCCAAGGTGATCAAATCATATAAAATCCCTAGGTTAAAAATCATGGAAAGAGATTGTTGTTCAAGGAAGGAGACCTTGATATCTTCCTGTATCACCAGAGCAGTTTTAGAGTAGTGACTGCCATGTGTATGTTGAGTTAACAATAGGTGGGGGGCCTGGAAAAGAAATATCACGATTATTTCTCATTGTAATTAAGCAAGGTCTGAGGAGGGATGTTCCTGTTAGGCTGGGAAATTTCATAGCCATAAAATGTAGACTGTGAGATACTTTAAAGTATTCAAATATTCAAAAGCTTAAATAGAGATATGAAGATATAAAATGCCTAGATAATATAATTAGAATATGTAAGGTTAATGAAATACCTAGGGTTGAATTAACGTAACAAGTTGAAGGTGTGAGTTTAGGCGACCACAACTCAAATACACAAGGACGACCCAAATAAGCTGCAGCTGCCAGCCTTGTTCAAGGGCCTACCACACATGTGAGTTTTAGTTCTCAAAGCTAAGTGGGCAGAGTACTGCATGAAAATATTATGGCTGAAGGTTTGCCAACTTTGATGAAGTTGTACATCCACAAAGCTAAGAGATCCAGTAAACCAACGAATAAATATACATGGTATTTATATTCCAACAAAACAAGATGATGTTGGATGAAGGGTGGGAGACCCCATTTGTATACTGCCCTCAAAAATCAAGTTTAAACACTAACAAACAAGTACAATAAAAGCAAAGTATTCTATAATGCTAATACTAGTCAAATTATTCTCTATTCCTAGCAACTAAAATTCACAGAAAAGAATATATTGATGAATAGGTTATTTTATTAAAATGATATGTAAAATAAATGTTTATTTACCAAATATTGTGGAAGACATAGAGATGAAGCTCCCAGACAGGATCAAGTAAGGACTGCTAACAGGTACAAGTAGGGGCTGGAATGCCATCCTTGAGAAGGAAATGTTTTTCTCACTTGGCCTTAAACTATGTTCTGCTGTGTCCTGTTTCTGTGGAAGCGGTTCTCACACTCTCTTGGTAGTGGTGAGTATACTTTGATAATAAGAAGAGGGGTGATTTGTTCCGTGAATATTTTGAGACGAAACCTTTGTTTAGTCGTATTTCTTTGTTTAGTCTTGTCTCAGTTGTTCCTGATATCGTGGGAATAATGATCTTATAATATCTTGCCAAAATGCAAATTATAATAATATATATTCATATCTATATAAGGATTAATAAAGCTTAAACTGTGTGCAGTTGCTTCTGCCTTTGCTCTACACCCCCTGTGTCCTGGTGGTTTGCGACTATACCCAGGGCCCCCAAAACACTAGACGTTGACAAATGGTGCCTGAACAGGGTCCCTGAACGAAAGTCAGGACGATTGGATAAGGCAAGCATATTTTATTACAGGGAAATGGGACAAGATAAATCTATTCATCTCGTTATGCTTAAACATCTTTTAAAAGTGCAAGGAATTTATATCTTTCAGTATGATTTAGAAATGTGTTTAGAGACAGCAAGAGAGTATACTCCTTGGTTCCCTGACGAGGGTTCCATAGATTCTGATATCTGGGTCAAAGTTAAAGTTAACGTGGAAAAGGCTGTCAGTCAGGGCAAAAAGGTTCCAATTCGTTTCTGGCCTCTTTGGGCTGTTATTTTTACTGTGCTCAAGGCCATAAATGAAGACAGGGTGATAACGAATATAGAACAAGAAGCTACAGCTTCATTACAACGAAAGCGAAAGTAAAAGTTTCGCTGTCTGCACTACTGCCTGAAAGAGTATTTTTCTACATCATTTCCTGAGGATGACATGTTAACGATAAGATTCAGACGATGATCATAATGAATTACCTACTTTTTCTTTTCCTATAATTAGGCCAGCATTGGTTCAAGGTGTGGCCCAAGTTATAAAGGATGATATTGGTCGGTTGAAAAAGACAGTGACTTTATATAAACCATATATTAAGTTTTTATCTATACTAAAATTAATATTGGAAAGAACGGTGGTAGGAGAGGAAGCTAGAGGACAACTGCTGAAAATTCTTGCTTTTGAAAATGTTAATGAGTATAAGAGAGCATTATTACCTATAAAGGAGACTGGAGATATTAACGCTTATATGAAGAAAAACAAGGATATCTTTTATGAAAATGGAAAGACACATTTTTGACATGTATTGATCCAGATAGAGTTATTAAATTATATATTTTAAATACTTTTAAATATTATACAGGCGTTTTAGCTCAAGATAGGTTGCCTTTAGAATGGATATATACTAAACATAAATTTAATAAAACATTAACAACTTATGAGGAACAAATTTCTTTAATTATTCAAAACAAAGACCTGTTACACTATGGGGATATGATTGTGCTGCTATTGTTTTCCCATTAAGTAAAGATAAAGTTGAATATTTAATACAGATGTCTGACGTTTTTCAATTAGTCATGATTTTTTTTACACTAGAAATATTGAATTCCATTTTCCCCATAGTAAATTGTGGGATTGCTTTAGAAAACAAAAATTTGTGATAAATACACTAACTTCTGTTGATCCATTACCACCAGTCATTACTGTGCTTACTGATGGCTCTAAGACCAAGAGTGCTTATTGGACCAAAGATAAATTTTGAGTACAAGAATCTTCTTTTGGGTCAGTACAACAAAATGAATTATTAGCAGTAATTAATGTATGGCAGGATTTTACTCATGATGTAAATATTATAGCTGATTCAGCTTATGTTGTAGGAGTAGTACAGAATATTATGACTGCTGTTGTTTCTACATCTAAGCCTATATTAAATATGTTATTCTCACATATTAAAGGACTATTGTTATTACAAAATTCTAGAATATTTATTATACATATTTGATATATACATATCAAAATTGCCAGGACCTTGAATATTTGACAATCATATGGTAGATCAATTAGTGGCATTCGCTACCCCAGAAGAAGAACATAATCATAATCATGCCAATACAGGATATTTACATATTAAATATAAGATTCCCTATTCTCAAGCCAAACAAATTATTGTCAATTGTCCTATTTGTAAGCCTTTACATATAAGATGTATTCTGTCTGAATACACTAATCCTAGAGGAATACAACCTAATGAATTGTGGCAAATAGATATAACCCATATTTCTGAGTTTGGTCACCTTTCATATATACATGTAAGCATAGATACTTTTTCAAAATTTGTATGGGCTATGCCATTCCCTGGAGAGCAACTGCTCATGTTATACAGTGTCTATTAGAAACTTTTGCTCTTGTAGGACTGCCCTCTAAAATTAAAACTAATAATGAACCAGCATATATTTCTTATAAATTTAAACAATTTTGTAAACAATAACATATTGTACAAACTACTGGTATAGAATACAATCCACAAGGACAAGCTTTTGTTGAAAGAGTACACTATACCCTGAAACAACAAATTATAAAACTAAAAAGGAGGAAAAGAGGTGACCTTACATAGCCTGAATGGAGTTTACAGACTAATCCCTGAGCTATATTGGCACAAGCGTTATTTGTAATTAATTTTCTCAATTTACCACAAGGTGAAATTTTATCAAGTGCAGATATACATTTTATTGAACTTTCCCCTGAAGACACGGAACAGCCAGTATGGATAAAAATTGCCTGAGGACATTACTGTATTTAGATAGGGGATAGGGTTTTGTCTCGTTACAGGATGGGAGAGAATTCTGGTTAACTGGGAGATGGATTGATAAGAACCACACCCTATTCCCACAGGAATCCAATTAAAGCAGTTATATTTTCTCCTGATGGAAGTCCTTTAGAGATGAAGGAGGTGTCCTCTGTTACTGAGGCCATGACTTCTCTTAAGGTTGATGAGCGACAATAGAGAAGGATATGTACAGTGACAACCCCATTACCTACATGGTGTCAGGATGAGCGGAGAGGAGAATGAACACATTAATGGATCGTTGCTGGTGGAATGGGGGAGATAGTGGCATTGCTAATAATCGACTGGCTTCTGTGGAAGATCTTATTATGTTTCAAACACATTTGTGAAAGACTGCCGCTACATTAAAAGAAGATGTGCTTGCTAATGGAAGCTTTTGTGGGACTGCTCAATCTGCCTCTCAGTATAATTTTACTATATTTAAAAAAGAAAAAGTTACTACTTATATTCCTATGCCATATTTGTTTTTAATAAGTAGATTTAATTTTACTAATGGATTTGCTTGTACTAACTGTTGTTTATTTTCATGTATTAATTCATCTATTCAGTTTGATATAAATCAAGATTCTATTATGATTATTCAACAAAAATTATATGTATAGACGCCTGTTAATTTGGGATGTCATTGGTCTCAAGATCCTCTTAATCATGTGATTATTAAATTTTTAATAATCTGCTGAAAAGAAGTAAAAAAATGATTAGAGTCATTGTAGCTAGTATGTTAAGTCTTATTACTGTTACTACTTTGGCAGCAGTTTATGAGATAGCATTAAAAACATCTATCAGACAAAGCATTTTGTTAAAGACTGACATAAAGATTCATATAAGTTATAGATAGAACAAACTGAAATTGATACTAGACTTCAACATCAAGTAGAAGTTTTAAAACAAACAGTAGAATGGTTGGGTCCAAAGATGTTATCTATTAAAAATATGTAGATTTAAGATGTGATTGGAATTCTACTATTTTTTATGTTATTAAATGTATGTATAATTATACAGAACATGATTGGAAGTTAATTCAAGCCTATTTAAAAGGTAATGATAGTACTACAAAAGTAATTAATGCCTTAAAATATGGTGTTCGAACATCTTTTGATACTACCCCTGAGGAAATAGCTAAATTATTGGCTGATCAATTGACAAGATTAGGGCTTGTTGTCAAAGTATTTTCCATAGCTTGGGAGGGGTTAGTTTTGCCATAATATTATGTACATTATATATTACGTTGCTTTATTTTTACATGATTAAACCCCTACAAGAACATTTACCTATGTTGTGGAAAGTGTTACTTTTAAAACAACAACAACAAAAAAAAGGAATTGTGGAAGACACAGAGATGAAGCTCCCAGACAGGATCAAGTAAGGACTGCTAACAGGTACAAGTAGGGGCTGGAATGCTGCCCTTGAGAAGGAAATGTTTTTCTCACTTGGCCTTAAACTATGTTCTGCTGTGTCCTGTTTCTGTGGAAGCGATTCTCACACTCTCTTGGTAATGGCGAGTATACTTTGATAATAAGAAGAGGGGTGATTTGTTCCGTGAATATTTTCAGAAAAAAATCTTTGTTTAGTCCTGTTTCTTTGTTTAGTCTTGCCTCAGTTGTTCCTGGTATCGTGGGAATAATGATCTTATGGTATCTTGCCAAAATGGAAATTATAATAATACATATTCATATCTATATAAGGATTAATAAAGCTTAAACTGTGTGCAGTTGCTTCTGCCTTTGCTCTACACCCCCTGTGTCCTGGTGGTTTGCGACCATACCCAGGGCCCCCATTGCACTAGACGTTGACAAAATACGATGCATCAATATCATGGAGTAAAAGCTAATAGATTGTTAGGGGTAATGGGGGGAGGATGAGGAGGGGAAGCCCATATAGAAGGGGAAGGGGAGGGGTTTGGGGATGTTGGCCGGGAAACTGGGAAGTGGAATAACAATCGAAATGTAAATAAGAAATGAGAAATACTCAAGTTAATAAAGATAAACAAAAGCTAATAGAGCTGAAGAAATAAGTGAGTCCATCAGTGAAATTAGAGATTCTCTCCGTTCCTTCCTTCTTTCTCTCTCTCCCTTTCTCATTATCTCTCTTTGTCTCTCTCTATCTCTGTCTCTCTTTCTCTTTCTTTCTTTCTTTCTTTCTTTCTTTCTTTTGTTCTTTCTTTCTTTCTTTCTTTCTTTCTTTCTTTCTTTCTTTCTTTTTTGAGACAGGGTCTCTCTGTGTATCCCTGAATGTCCTAGAATTAATTCTGTATACCAGCTTTGCTTCAGACTCACAGAGATTGGCTTGCCTCTGACTCCAGAGTGCTAGGACTAAAGGTGTGTATCACTAGGACTGGTGAAGTCATTTTTCTTAAGAAACCAAAGAAAAAGGACAAATGAAACTTACAGTAAGCAGAAGAAAGAAATTTCAATGCTATTTCAATGATTCCTTTGAAAAGGGATGAAATCTATAAACCGACTAATCAGAAGAAACAAACATCCAAAAACACAAGATAAATGACCAATGCAATGAGTAAATTAGAAAGAATCTACTGATACTGTAAGGACAATGTCATTTCTATCATCTTTAAGTTTTTCTATTTCTCTTTAGGACTGCTAAAACTCATGAAGACTATCATTTGCATTTATAGTTTACATTTTCTAGCTGATTGAAGGCATCAAGACACTTGTGAGCCACTTCCCTTTAAGATGGTAATTTTGATCTCTTTCCTAGGAGAAGCTGAGGTCTATATGCATTGTTCACCTCCATGTGACAATTGGAGAGGCTGAGTTCAAGTGGGAAATTATATGATAGGATTTCAGGCTCTTGAGAAGAGCCTTGCTGCCATGTCATCTCACAATCAGGAAGCAGCACTGTGTGTGCTCTCACTGCCTGGTCTGTGATTAGCCTTCAGGAAGAACAGTGAGGAGCCGGGCACACGTCTTTGGAAATGCTTCTATCCCTGCTCTGTCACAGTTATAGTCAGATAAAAAAATTTAAAACCAGTGCACAGAGCTTGCATTTTGAAGGGTTTTTATCCATATCCAAACTTGCTAGGATTTATTTTCACGCAGCCCTGGCAATTTAGAAAAATGATTTTATTAGCAAGGATATGCCTGTAGCATAGAGTAACAGCAAACATTACTCTCGATTAGAAGCACCTTTGCAAACATTGAAAATGAACTATCTTCCTGCTGGTCAGATGCTTGAAGTATTATATGAACATTAGAAGGAGTGTTCCTCGTTATGCTGCTGTTTAGGAGTACATGCTATGCTGCATGATTTTGAAGACAGTGCTGACAGTTTAGTAACACTTAGAATCTTTCCAAAGAGTATGTGAAATGGTTAATATATTTAAATGAAGTGCAATCAAATAAGAGTAGAGGTTTTAAGAGAATGTTTTGAAGTGTTATTTTTCATTATACTCAGCCAAATGTTTCTAAAATCTTCTTGTTGTTGTTCTTGTTGTTTTGTAGCGCTGTGAACTGAACACAAGGTATTGTCTAAGCCTGCTGTGAACTTTTCCTGGGGTGATGAGAGCAAATGACATACCAAAGTACCAATTCCACAAAAGTGCAACTGGGTGAACCAAGTTTACTGGATTTACTTATAGAAAATAGGCAGGGATTACTGGAACATGGGCGATCCCAAAAGAATTCCCACCACTGGACAATCTCACTCCAGCATGGATGATGACTTTCTGATAACTTCACAGGCTAATTATCACACTTGAGTCATGTTTATCCCTCTTTATATATATGCTATCTCTCCTGACCTTACTAGAACATGCAAAACTTAGGGAGAAATACAGACAGCTGGGTGACGTTGCAGGCAAGAGTGACTGGAATCTCAGCTGATGGTGCACTCACCCTCTTCACTCTCTTGTTTCTGTGAGTGTAAGTCAGTGGGTTGGTTAATTATAGTCTCTTGTTTTGAAATATATACATCTTTAGCTTTTAATACAAGAGTAATTGACACCCCCCAGCCAGCACCTCCACCTGCACTCACTGCATTTTGTGTCCCCCACCCCACTCCACAACCCTGCCCTCAGGAGGCCTGTTTTAACCAGGGACACAGGTGAAACCCCCACCTGTGGGACCCCACAGATTCCACCTTCGGTTCTGACCTGCCCTTTTGGTGCTCCACCTACTTTCCTGTCTACACCTCCATCTGCATCTCTGACCAGCACATTGCTCCCACCCCCCAAACCATATCCCTGCCCGTCTTTCAGGAGACTTACTCTATCCTGGAACACCCAGTTGCACCTATGTCCTGGGAGACCTGCTCCAAGCTTGGACACCCAGGCCAGCCAACTCCAGAGACAACCAGATGGTGAAATGCAAGCACAAGAACATAATCAACAGAAACAGCTCTCCTACTACAGCAAGCCCTAGATATCCTAACATACCGGAAGAGAAAGATTGTGACTTTAAATCTCATCTCATGAAGATGATAGAGGCTTTTGAAGAGGATATAAATAATTCCTTTAAAGAAATACAGGAAAACACGGTTAAACAGGTAGAAGCCTTTAAAGAGGAAACAAATCCCCTAAAGAGAGATACAGGAAAGTACAATCAAATAGGTAAAGGAAATTAATAAAACAGTCCAAGTCCCAAACTGGAACTAGAAGCAATAAAGAAAACACAAATGGAAGCAACCCTGGAGATGTAAAACCTAGGAAAGAGAATAGGAACTATAGACAGAAGCATCATCAACAGAGTACAAGAGATGCAAGAGAGGGTCTAAAGAGTAGAAGATGGTATAGAAGAAATGGATGCATCAGTCAAAGAAAATGTCAAATGTAAAACAGTTCTAACTCAAAACATCCAGGAAAGTTGGGATACAATAAAAAGACCAAACATAAGAAAAATGGGAATAGAAGAGGGTGTAGATTACCAGTTCAAAGGGCCAGAAAACATCTTCAACAAAATCAGAGACAAATCTTCCGTAACCTAAAGGAAGAGATGCCTATAAATGTAAAAACAGCCTACAGAACACCAAATAGATTGGACCAGAAAAGAAAACTCCTCTGGTCACATAATAATTAAAACACTAAATGAACTGAATAAAGAAAGAGTATTAAAAGCTTCAAGGGAAAGAAGCCAACTAATATATAAAGGCAGATCTATTAGAATCATACCCGATTTCTCAACGGAGAGTCTAAGAGCTAGAATATCCTGGATAGATGTCTTGTAATCCCTAAGAGATCACAGATTCCTCAACAGACTACTATACTCAGCAAAACTCTCAATTATCCTAGATGGAGAATACAAGGTATTCTGTAGCAAATACAACTTTAAACAATATTTCTCTATTAATACAGCCCTGCAGAGGATACTAGAGGGAAAACTCCAGCACAAGGCGGTTAACTACACCACAGAAAACAAAAGAAATTAGTTATTTCACAGCAAACCCAAACGAAGAGAATCACACATACACAGAACCACCTTCAACAACAAAATAACTGATATTAATAATCAGTGGTCATTAATATCTCTCACCATCAATGGACTCAATTCACCAATAAAATGGCATAGACTAGCAGGCTGGATACATAAATAGGATCCATCATTCTGCTTCACCCCAGAAACACAACTCAGCAATAAAGATAAACACTACCTCAGAATAAAGGGCTGGGAAAAATTTTTTCCAAGCAAATGGACCCAACAAACAAACTGGTGTCTCCATTCTAATATCTAGTAAGATAAACTTTCAACCAAATTAACCAAAAGATATGGGGAAGGATACTTCATACTCATCAAAGGAAAAATTCACCAGGATGAAGTCTCAATTCTGAACATCTATATTCCAAATGCAAGGGCACCCACGTTTGTTAAAGAAACTTTGCTAAAACACACATTGAACCACACACGCTAATAGTTTGAGACTTCACCAATGGACAGATTATTGAAACAGAAACCGAAGAGAGACAATGAAACTAACAGATGTTATCAATCAAATGGATGTAACAACCTGGTGGGACGGCAATCATTTACAAGCACTCTGGAAATCAATCTGTTGGTTTCTCAAAACATTGGAACTAGTTCTACCTGAAGGCTTAGCTACAGCACTGTTGGACATATACCCAAAGGATGTTCCATCAGACCATAAGGACACATGCTCCACACTGTTCATAATAGCTTTACTCATAATAGCCACAGCCTGAAAGAAACCCAGATGTCCATCAACCAAAGAATGGATACAGAAAATGTGTTTCATTTACACAATGGAATACTATTCAGCTATTAAAACCCAGGACATCATGAATTGTGTGGGCAAATGGATGGAACTAGAAAAATCTCGAATGAGGTAACTCAAATCCTAAAGGACATGCATGGCATATATACACTAATAAATAGATATTAACTAAAAAGCACAGAATACCCATGATATAGCTCACAGACCCAAAGAAGAAGTTAAACAGTAAGGAAGGCCTGAGTGACTATACTTGAATCTCACTTAGAAGCGTGGGAACAAAAATAGTCATGGGAGGAAGTGGGCAGGAGGAACCTGGGTATGAAAGGGGAGGAAGAAGGGAATAGGGAGTCAGGATCAAGTATGGAGAGAGACAGGGGAGATTTCCAGAGAGACAAGAGAATGAATAGAAATATGCAGCTGCCTGGGTGGGGGCTGAGGAATCCGCAGGGATGAGGGAGGCTCTCAGGAGTCAATGCAAGTGGCCTTAGCCTAAATGTTCAACAATGGGGATACAGAACTTGAAGAGACTACCTCCAGTAGCAAGACAAAATCCCCAGTGGAGGTATGGGGGACACCAACCCATTCAGAGATGTTGACCAAAAAATTGGTCCTATCTAAAAGAAATTTAAGGACAAAGATGGATCAGAGATTGAAGGAAAGGCCATCCAGTGAATGGCCCAACTTGAGACCCATCCCATGAGCAGGCACCAATCCCTGACATTATTACTAATGCTATGTTGTGCTTGAAGATAGGAAATGAGAATAGCTGTTCTCTGAGAGGCTCTATCCAACAGCTGACGGAGACAGATGCAGATACACACAGTGAAACATTGGACTGAGGTCAGGGATCCCTATGGAAGAGTTAGGGGAAGGCTTTGAAGGTAATGACAACCCACAGGAAGACAAATGGTTCCAGCTAACCTTGACCCGTGGGAGCTCCCAGGAACTGATCTACCAATCAAAGAGCATACGAGGGCTGGTCTGAGATCCTGGCACAGGTGTAGTAGAGGATTGTCTGGTCTAAGTAGGAAAGGGTAACTCTAATCCTGCAGGGACTTGATGCACTAGGATTGGGAGATACCCAAGGTGTGGAACCTTCCCAACGGCAAAGAGGAGGGGAGGTTGGTGGAACCCTGGGAGGGGACAGCATTTGAGATGTAATTAAATAGAGAAAGAAAGAATACTCGAAGTGCCTTTTCAGAAGTAATTCATCTAGAGGCTCTTAGAATATTTTCATCAAGTGCCAAACATCTCCATCTATATTGTAAAAGCATTTCTGCTACATAATTCATTTACTTGACAAGATAGTTGACAGAAACTAATCTGGCCTTTCTATGACCGGAGAGCTTCATTTATTTGGTAAATATGTTCTCATAATCTTACCTTAGAGATCATACCTTTCTTTTACAAAGCAGTATTGTTTATAGTGTTTTTGAAGAATAAAATACATTGAGATTCATGCTGGTCATCTTTACTGACTTTCAAAGCCATTTCTACTCAAATGGATATAAATTTACATTTTTTGTTATTGCTCCAAGACTTTTTGCATTTTCTTCAATTTGCATGTATAGCATAGGTGTTTCTTTCTAATGTTTGAGTCTATTGATTTATTTTTATACAAAGCTTCAGTAAACATTGTTATTATTCTCAGTGAATATACTTGGGTATGTTTTGATTGTGGCTATTATTTTCCATTTTCTAGAAAATTCTAGGTTGTAGTTGCAGGCAACTTAGAAATCAAATGCAAAATCATTGTAATATTAAGCTGGCACAATTAGGGTTGGACCTTGTTTATCCATGATTATTCAAACCAATGCTGCAGTCACAGGAACAGATGCATGGAGTCGAGAGCTACTAAGGTAGTTAAAGTGTTAAGATTTGGTAGTTCATTTTTTTCCCTTTAAATATAATTAAGGAATTTTAGTGTGTATCTTTTCCTTAAAAACTTGCACCATAGTTCCTACATCCTGAAGAACAAGTTGCCAGTGGTTCTATGTCTCTGCTTCAAAGTATTATAACAGGCCATCAGTTTTTTTTTTTTTTTATTAACTTGAGTATTTCTTATATGCATTTCGAGTGTTATTCCCTTTCCCGGTTTCCGGGCAAATATCCCCCTAATCCCTTCCCCTTCCCTTCTTTATGGGTGTTCCCCTCCCCATCCTCCCCCCATTGCTGCCCTCCCCCCAACAATCTAGTTCACTGGGGGTTCAGTCTTAGCAGGACCCAGGGCTTCCCCTTCCACTGGTGATCTTACTATAATATTCATTGCTACCTATGAGGTCAGAGTCCAGGGTCAGTCCATGTATAGTCCTTAGGTAGTGGCTTAGTCCCTGGAAGCTCTGGTTGCTTGACATTGTTGTACATATGGGGTCTCGAGCCCCTTCAAGCTCTTCCAGTTCTTTCTCTGGTTCCTTCAACCGGGGTCCTATTCTCAGTTCAGTGGTTTGCTGCTGGCATTCGCCTCTGTATTTGCTGTATTCTGGCTGTGTCTCTCAGGAGCGATCTACATCCGGCTCCTGTCGGCCTGCACTTCTTTGCTTCATCTATCTTGTCTAATTGGATGGCTGTATATGTGTGGGCCACATGTGGGGCAGGCTCTGAATGGGTGTTCCTTCAGTGTCTGTTTTAATCTTTGCCTTTCTATTCCCTGCCACCGGTATCCTTATTCCCCTTTAAAGAAGGAGTGAAGCATTCACATTTTGATCATCCTCCTTGAGTTTCATTTGTTCTAGGCATCTAGGGTAATTCAAGCGTTTGGGCTAATAGCCACTTATCAATGAGTGCATACCATGTGTGATTTTCTGTGATTGGGTTACCTCACTTAGGATGATATTTTCCAATTCCAACCATTTGCCTATGAATTTCATAAAGTCATTGTTTTTGATAGCTGAGTAATATTCCATTGTGTAGATGTACCACATTTTCTGTATCCATTCCTCTGTTGAAGGGCATCTGGGTTCTTTCCAGCTTCTGGCTATTATAAATAAGGCTGCGATGAACATAGTGGAGCACGTGTCTTTTTTCTATGTTGGGGCATCTTGTGGATATATGCCCAAGAGAGGTATAGCTGGATCCTCAGGCAGTTCAATGTCCAGTTTTCTGAGGAACCTCAAGACTGATTTCCAGAATGGTTGTACCAGTCTGCAATCCCAAGAACAATGGAGGAGTGTTCCTCTTTCTCCGCATCCTTGCCAGCATCTGCTGTCACCTGAATTTTTGATCTTAGCCATTCTCACTGGTGTGAGGTGAAATCTCAGGGTTGTTTTGATTTGCATTTCCCTTATGTCTACAGATGTTGAACATTTCTTTAGGTGTTTCTCAGCCATTTGGCATTCCTCAGCTGTGAATTCTTTGTTTAGCTCTGAACCCCATTTTTTAATAGGGTTATTCATCTCCCTGCAGGCTAACATTGTGAGTTCATTGTATATTTTGGATATACAATGCCCTCTACTGTTGTAGGATTGGTAAAGATCTTTTCCCAATCTGTTGGTGGCTGTTTTGTCCTAACCACAGTGTCCTTTGCCTTACAGAAGCTTTGCAGTTTTATGAGATCCCATTTGTCGATTCTTGATCTTAGAGCATAAGGCATTGGTGTTTTGTTCAGGAAATTTTTTCCAGTGCCCATGTGTTCCAGATGCTTCCCTAGTTTTTCTTCTATTAGTTTGAGTGTATCTGGTTTGATGTGGAGGTCCTTGATGCACTTGGACTTAAGCTTTATACAGGGTGATAAGCATGGATAGATCTGCATTCTTTTACATGTTGACCTCCAGTTGAACTAGCACCATTTGCTGAAAATGCTGTCTTTTTTCCATTGGATGGTTTTGGCTCCTTTGTCAAAAATCAAGTGGACATAGGTGTGTGGGTTCATTTCTGGGTCTTCAATTCTATTCCACTGGTCTATCTGTCTGTCTCTGTACCAATACCATACAGTTTTTATCACTATTGCTCTGTAATACTGCTTGAGCTCAGAGATAGTGATTCCTCTGGAAGTCTTTTTTGTTGAGAATAGTTTTAGCTATCTTGTGTTTTTTGTTATTCCAGATGAATTTGCAAATTGTTCTGTCTAACTCTTTGAAGAATTGGATTGGTATTTTGATGGGGCTTGCATTGAATCTGTAGATCGCTTTTGGTAAAATGGCCATTTTTATTATATTAATCCTGCCAATCCATGAGCATGGGAGATCTTTCCATCTTCTGAGATCTTCTTCAATTTCTTTCTTCAGAGGCTTGAAGTTCTTACCATACAGATCTTTCACTTGCTTGGATAAAGTCACACCGAGGTACTTGATATTATTTGGGACTATTATGAAAGGTGTTGTTTCCCTAATTTCTTTCTCGGCTTGTTTCTCTTTTGTGTAGAGGAATGCTACTGATTTATTTGAGTTAATTTTATACCCAGCCACTTTGCTGAAGTTGTTTATCAGCTTTAGTAGTTCTCTGGTGGAACTTTTGGGATCACTTAAATATACTATCATATCATCTGCAAATAGTGATATTTTGACTTCTTCTTTTCCGATCTGTATCCCCTTGACCTCCTTTGTTGTCTGATTGCTCTGGCTAGAACTTCAAGAACTATATTGAATAAGTACGGAGAGAGTGGGCAGCCTTGTCTAGTCCCTGATTTTAGTGGGATTGCTTCAAGTTTCTCTCCATTTAGTTTAATGTTAGCAACTGGTTTGCTGTATATGGCTTTTACTATGTTTAGGTATGGGCCTTGAATTCCTATTCTTTCCAGGACTTTTATCATGAAGGGGTGTTGAATTTTGTCAAATGCTTTCTCAGCATCTAATGAAATGATCATGTGGTTTTGTTCTTTCAGTTTGCTTATATAATGGATCACTTTGATGGTTTTCCATATATTAAACCATCCCTGCATGCCTGGGATGAAGCCTACTTGATCATGGTGGATGATTGTTTTGATGTGCTCTTGGATTCGGTTTGCCAGAATTTTATTGAGTATTTTTGCGTCAATATTCATAAGGGAAATTGGTCTGAAGTTCTCTTTCTTTGTTGGGTCTTTGCATGGTTTAGGTATAAGAGTAATCGTGGCTTCATAGAAGGAATTCGGTAGTGCTCCATCTGTTTCAATTTTGTGGAATATTTTGGATAATATTGGTATGAGGTCTTCTATGAAGGTCTGATAGAATTCTGCACCAAACCCGTCTGGACCTGGGCTATTTTTGGTTGGGAGACCTTAATGACTGCTTCTATTTCCTTAGGAGTTATGGGGATGTTTAACTGGTTTATCTGTTCCTGATTTAGCTTCGGTACCTGGTATCTGTCTAGGAAATTGTCCATTTCCTCCAGAGTTCCAAGTTTTGTTGAATATAGGCTTTTGTAGTAGGATCAGATGAATTTTTGAATTTCCTCTGATTCTGTGGTTATGTCTCCCTTTTCGTTTTTGATTTTGTTAATTTGCACAAACTCAGAGGTATGAGTTTTCCTCTTAGCACAGCTTTCATTGTGTCCCATAAGTTTGGGTATGTTGTACCTTCATTTTCATTAAATTTGAAGAAGTCTTTAATTTCTTTCTTTATTTCTTCCTTGACCAGGTTATCATTGAGTAGAGCATTGTTCAACTTCCATGTATATGTGGGCATTCTCTCCATATTTTTATTGAAGACCAGCTTTAGCCTGTGGTGGTCTGATAGGACACGTGGGATTATTTCTATCTTTCTCTATCTGTTGAGGACTGTTTTGTGCCCTATCATATGGTCAATTTTGGCGAAAGTACCATGAAGTGGTGAGAAGAAGGTATATCCTTTTCTTTTAGGATAGAATGTTCTATAAATATCTGTTAAGTCTATTTGGTTCATGACTTCTGTTAGTCTGTCTATGTCTCTATTTAATTTCTGTTTCCATGATCTATCCATTGATGAGAGTGGGGTGTTGAAATCTCCTACTATTATTATGTGAGGTGCAATGTGTGTTTTGAGCTTTAGTAAGGTTTCTTTTACATATGTAGGTGCCCTGGTATTTGGGGCATAGATATTTAGGATTGAGAGTTCATCTTGGTGGATTTTTCCTTTGATGAATATGAAGTGTCCTTCCTTATCTTTTTTGATGACTTTTAGTTGGAAATTGATTTTATTTGATATTAGAATGGCTACTCCAGCTTGCTTCTTCTGACCATTTGCTTGGAAAGTTGTTTTCCAGCCTTTCACTCTGAGGTAGTGTCTGTCTTTGTCTCTGAGGTGTGTTTCCTGTAGGCAGCAGAATGCAGGGTCCTCGTTGCGTATCCAGTTTGTTAATCTATGTCTTTTTATTGGGGAGTTGAGGCCATTGATGTTGAGAGATATTAAGGAATAGTGATTATTGCTTCCTGTTATATTCATATTTGGATGTGAGGTTATGTTTGTTTGCTTGTCTTCTCTTTGTTTTGTTAGAAAACGATTAGTTTCTTGCTTTTTCTAGCGTGTAGCTTGCCTCCTTGTGTTGGGCTTTACGATTTACTATCCTTTGTAGAGCTGGATTTGTAGAAAGATATTGTGTAAATTTTGTTTTGTCATGCAATATCTTGGTTTCTCCATCAATGTTAATTGAGAGTTTTGCTGGATACAGTAACCTGGGTGGCCATTTGTGTTCTTAGGGTCTGTATGACATCTGTCCAGGATCTTCTGGCTTTCATAGTCTCTAGTGAGAAGTCTGTTGTAATTCTGATAGGTCTGCCTATATCTGTTACTTGACCTTTTTCCCTTAGTGCTTTTTATATTCTTTCTTTATTTTGTGCATCTAATGTTTTGACTATTATGTGACAGGAGGGGTTTCTTTTCTGGTCCAATCTATTTGGAGTTCTGTAGGCTTCCTATATGTTTATGGGCATCTCTTTCTTTAGGTTAGGGAAGTTTTCTTCTATGATTTTGTTGAAGATATTTATTGGTCCTTTAAGTTGGGAGTCTTCACTGTCTTCTATACCTATTATCCTTATGTTTGATCTTCTCATTGTGTCCTGGATTCCCTGTATGTTTTGAGCCAGGAGCTTTTTCTGCTTTATATTATCTTTGACAGTTGTGTCGATGGTTTCTATGGAATCTTCTGCTCCTGAGATTCTCTCTTTTATTTCTTGTATTCTGCTGGTGATGCTCGTATCTACAGCTCCTTGTCTCTTCCTTTGGTTTTCTATATCCAGGGTGGTCTTCCTTTGTGCTTTCTTTATTGTTTCTAGTTCCATTTTCAATTCCTTCACCTGTTTGATTGTGTTTTCCTGGAATTCTTCCAAGGATTTTTGTGACTCCTCTCTATGGGCTTCTACTTGTTTATTTATGTTTTCCTGGAATTCTTTCAGGGATTTTTGTGACTCCTCTCTATGGGCTTCTACTTGTTTATTTATGTTTTCCTGGAATTCTTTCAGGGATTTTTGCGATTTCTCTCTGTAGGCTTCTACTTATTCTCTAAGGGAGTTCTTCACGTCTTCCTTGAAGTCCTCCACCATCATGATCAAATATGATTTTGAAACTAGATCTTGCTTTTCTGGTGTGTTTGGATATTCCGTGTTTGCTTTGGTGGGAGAATTGGGCTCCGATGATGCCATGAAGTCTTGGTTTCTGTTGCTTGGGTTCTTGCGCTTGCCTCTCGCCATCAGATTATCTCTAGTGTTACTTTGTTCTGCTATTTCTGACCGTGGCTAGACTGTCCTATAAGCCTGTGTGTCAGGAGTGCTGTAGACCTGTTTTCCTGTTTTCTTTCAGCCAGTTATGGGGACAGAGTGTTCTGCTTTCGGGCATGTAGTTTTTCCTATCTACAGGTCTTCAGCTGTTCCTGTGGGCCTGTGTCTTGAGTTCACCAGGCAGGTCGCTTGCAGCAGAAAAGTTGGTCTTACCTGTGGTCCCGAGGCTCAAGTTTGCCCGTGGGGTGCTGCCTACGAGCTCTCCGCGGTGGCAGCAACCAGGAAGATCTGCACCGCCCTTTCCGGGAGCTTCAGTGCACCAGGGTTCCAGATGGCGATTGGTGTTTTCCTCTGGCGTCAGAGATGTGTGCAGAGTGCAGTCTCTTCTGGTTTCCCAGGCATGTCTGCCTCTCTGAAGGTTTAGCTCCCCCTCCCACGGGATTTGGGTGCAGAGAACTGTTTATCTGGTCAGTCCCTTCCGGTTCCTCTTGGGCCAGGGATGTGAGCAGGGGTGGGCAGTGTTGGTGGTCTCTTCCACTCTGCAGCCTCAGGAGTGCCCACCTGACCAGGTGGTGAGGTCTCTCTCCCATGGGTTTGGGAGCAGAGAGCTGCTTCGGGCAGGGATCCGCCGCTTTTCGATAATGTATATTTTCTATTGCCCAAAGTTTACATTTAACTTTGTCGGCACACTGATGAGCCCCGCACAATGGCCTATACCACCCAACGATTCATTAAATGCTGCACATGTATTTCATTTCATCTAAAGTTCACCAAGTCCCAATGTCCCCAAATGCCAACTTCCAGCAACACTGTAATCCAGAAGGAAAGGGAATAATTTATCCCAACAGTTCATACCCTGGTAAATGCCTTGCTAGATTGGTGGCTTAGGCCGTTGTGTGTGGCCCATCAGTGTGCAAAGTTAAATGTTAATTTTGGTCAATAGAAAATTTTACATTATCACCAATTGGTAATAGAATTAGCCAGCTATTTGAGTTTTACATTGTTTTGCAAAATGGCAAGGTTTTAAACAGCTTGTGTTTCTTTTTTTTTTTTAAAGATTTATTTATTACATATAATGTACACTGTAGCTGTCTTCAGACACACCAGGAATTCTTTCAGGGATTTTTGTGTCTCCTCTCTATGGGCTTCTACTTGTTTATTTATGTTTTCCTGGAATTCTTTCAGGGATTTTTGCGATTCTTTCAGGCATTTTTGCGATTCCTCTCTGTAGGCTTCTACTTGTTCTCTAAGGGAGTTCTTCATGTCTTTCTTGAAGTCCTCCAGCATCATGATCAAATATGATTTTGAAAATAGATCTTGCTTTTCTGGTGTGTTTGGATATTCCATGTTTGTTTTGATGGGAGAATTGGGCTCCGATGGTGCCATGTAGTCTTGGTTTCTGTTGCTTGGGTTCCTGTGCTTGCCTCTCGCCATCAGATTATCTCTAGTGTTACTTTGTTCTGCTATTTCTGACCGTCCTATAAGCCTGTGTGTCAGGAGTGCTGTAGACCTGTTTTCCTCTCTTTCAGTCAGTTATGGGGACAGAGTGTTCTGCTTTCGGGCGTGTAGTTTTTCCTCTCTACAGGTCTTCAGCTGTTCCTGTGGGCCTGTGTCTTGAGTTCACCAGGCAGCTTTCTTGCAGCAGAAAAGTTGGTCTTACCTGTGGTCCTGAGGCTCAAGTTCGCTCATGGGATGCTGCCCACGGGCTCCTTCCAGCGGCAGCAACCAGGAAGACCTGTGCCGCCCCTTCCGGGAGCTTCAGTGCACCAGGGTTCCAGATGGTCTTTGGCTTTTTCCTCTGGCGTCCGAGATGTGTGTGCAGGGAGCAGTCTCTTCTGGTTTCCCAGGCTTGTCTGCCTCTCTGAAGGTTTAGCTCTCCCTCCCACAGGATTTGGGTGCAGAGAACTGTTTATCCGGTCTGTTTCTTTCAGGTTCTGGTGGTGTCTCAGGCAGGGGTCCTGCCGCTCCTGGGCCCTCCCCCACGGGAGCCCAGAGGCCTTATACAGTTTCCTCTTGGGCCAGGGATGTGGGCAGGGGTGAGCAGAGTTGGTGGTCTCTTCCGCTCTGCAGCCTCAGGACCAGGCGTTTGGGTCTCTCTCTCACCGGGTCTGGGAGCAGAGAGCTGCTGCGGGCCGGGCCTTCAGACACACCAGAAGAGGGATCAGATCCCATTACATATGGTTGTGAGCCACCATGTGGTTGCTGGGACTTGAACTCAGGACCTCTGGAAGAACAGTCAGTGCTCTTAACCGCTGAGCCATCTCTCCAGCCCCACCACTGTCTTTTAAAAAGAGCAGCTTGTGTTTCTAAGATAAAATAAAAAAGGGCTGCAACTGAACACAGCTGCACAACAAATTTATATCTGAGTTTTAATTGCAACATGGTCAATGTTTTAACTCACAGTATCACGACTCCTTTTTTTTTTTTAAATAAAAGTCACATGTATTTTCATAGAGAATTTTTTTCTTTTTCTCTGATTTTTTTATACAAAGCATTAATTATTTACTAGTAGGAATTCTACTAGGTGGTAAACAGACATTTTTCATTCCCTGTGAAATTTCAAAAGGCTTAACTACATAGATTTTCCATCATTGTCATCAAATGAAAATAGAAAATATTTCAAAACGTAATCTCACCAATAAGCAGAAAAAATACTCAGTGAAACATATTGATACTTTAAAAAATTAGTTCTCAGGGGTTGGGGATTTAGCTCAGTGGTAGAGCACTTGCCAAGCAGGCACAAGGCCCTGGGTTCGGTCCCCAGCTCCGAAAAAAAGAAAAAAGAAAAAAAATTTAGTTCTCAATATAGCGAATGGAACATTAGTTACATAGATTTCTGCTATAATAACTTCATATGCAGCGGAAGAAGTGGGATAATCAGTAATCACATCTTTTTTTATCTTTATTAACTTGAGTATTTCTTATTTACATTTCGATTGTTATTCCTCTTCCCGGTTTCCTGACCAACATCCCCCCAACCCCTCCCCATCCCCTTCTTTATGGGTGTTCCCCTCCCCATCCTCCCCCGATTACCGCCCTCCTCCCAACAATCACGTTCACTGGGGCTTCAGTGTTGGCAGGACCAAGGGCTTCCCCTTCCACTGGTGCTCTTACTAGGATATTCATTGCTACCTATGAGGTTGGAGCCCAGGGTCAGTCCATGTATAGTCTTTGGGTAGTGGCTTAGTCCCTGGAAGCTCTGGTTGGTTGGCATTGTTGTTCATATGGGGTCTCAAGCCCCTTCAGCTCTTTCAGTCCTTTCTCTGATTCCTTCAACAGGGGTCCCGTTCTCAGTTCAGTGGTTTGATGCTGGCATTCACCTCTGTATTTGCCATATTCTGTCTGTGTCTCTCAGGAGAGATCTACATCTGATTCCTTTCAGCCTGCACTTCTTTGCTTCCTCCATCTTATCTAGCTTGGTGGCTGTGTATGTATGGGCCACATGTGGGGCAGGCTCTGAATGAGTGTTCCTTCAGTCTCTGTTCTAAATTTGCCTCCCTATCCTCTCCTAAGGGTATTCTTCTTCCCCTTTTAAAAGAGTGAATCATCTGCATTTTGGTCATCCTTCTTGAGTTTCACCTGTTCTGTGCATCTACGGTAATTCGAGCATTTGGGCTAATATCCACTTATCAAAGAGGGCATGTGTGTTTTACTGTGATTGGGTTACCTCACTCAGGATATTTTCCAGCTCCATCCATTTGCCTATGAATTTCATAAAGTCATTGTTTTCGATAGCTGAGTAATATTCCATTGTGTAGATGTACCACATTTTCTGTATCCATTCCTCTGTTGAAGGGCATCTGGGTTCTTTCCAGCTTCTGGCTATTATAAATAAGGCTGCTATGAACATAGTGGAGCATGTCTCTTCGTTATAACATATATGTTATGTATAACATATATGTTGGGGCATCTTTTGGGTATATGCCCAAGAGAGGTATAGCTGGGTCCTCGGGTAGTTCAATGTCCAATTTTCTGAGGAACCTCAAGACTGATTTCCAGAATGGTTTTACCAGTCTGCAATCCCACCAACAATGGAGGAGTGTTCCTCTTTCTCCATATCCTCGCCAGCATTTGCTGTCACCTGAGTTTTTGATCTTAGCCATTCTCACTGGTGTGAGGTGAAATCTCAGGGTTGTTTTGATTTGCATTTCCCTTATGTCTACAGATGTTGAACATTTCTTTAGGTGTTTCTCAGCCATTTGGCATTCCTCAGCTGTGAATTCTTCGTTTAGCTCTGAACCCCATTTTTAATAGGGTGATTCATCTCCCTGTAGGCTAACATCGTGAGTTCATTGTATATTTCCTCTCTAAGGGCTTCTACTTGTTTAGTTGTGTTTTCTTACATTTCTCTATGGGAGTTCTTTATGTCTTTCTTAAAGTCCTCCATCATCACGATCAAATGTGATTTTAAATCTAGATCTTGCTTTTCTGGTGTGCTTGGATATTCAGTGTTTGCTTTGGTGGGAGAATTGGGCTCTGATGATGCCATGTAGTCTTGGTTTCTATTACTTGGGATCCTGCGCTTGCCTCTTGCCATCAGGTTGTCTCTGGTGTTACCTTGACAGGCCTGTGTGTCAGGAGTGCTGTAAATCTGTTTTCCTGTTTTCTTTCAGCCAGTTATGGGAACAGCGTGTTCTGCTTCCAGGCATTTAGTCGTTCCTGTCCACTGGCTTTCAGCTGTCCCTGTGGGCAGGAACCAGAAGGGTCTCCCCCTACTTCTCCTGGTTCCTAGTGTACAAGTGGCCCAGATGGTGCTAGGCGCCCAAATGGTGCTAGGCACAGGGCTCCTGCAGCTTGACTGCCCCTATCTCCCTGGACCCAGAGGCCCTGTACAGTTTCCTCTTGGGCCAGGGATATGGGCAAAGGTGGGCAGAGTGGAGGTCGCTCCTGCCCTGCAGCCTCAGTATTGCCCGCACTTCTGGACGATCTGCTTTCTCTCCCACAGGGTTTGGGAGCAGGGAGCTGTGGGGATCAGTGAGGTTCAGGCACCAGCTAGAAACTGGAAGGGTCTGGTCCCCAGAGGAATTTTGCCTTTGTGTGACCTGAGTCCAACAGGCAGGTCACTTGGAGCAGAAACATTGGTCTTACCTCTGGTCTCGGGCCTGAAGTTGCTCCTCAGGTCTAGGTTTCAGCTCTCTCTAAGGGCAGCAACCAGAAGGGCCTGCTCCTACTTCTGGGTCCCTGTGCTCAGGGAGCCCTGATGGCATTAGGTGTTTTCCTCTAGAGTCAGAAATGTGGGCAGAGAGTAGTCTCCTCTGGTTTCCCATGTGTGTCTGCCCCTCTGAATGTCTAACTCTCTCTCCCACAGGATTAGGGTGCAGGGAGCTAATTGTCTGGGTCTGTTCAGATCCAGGTACAGTCTGGACTGCAGGGCTCCTGCAGCTTGACTGCCCTATCATGGTTTTTTTTCCCCCGGGGCTGAGGACTGAACCCAGGGCCTTGCACTTGCTAGGCAAGCGCTCTACCACTGAGCTAAATCCCCAACCCCCATATCATGACTCTTAACAAAGGGGGAAAATATATTCTATTCCTGACCCACTCTCTCATGTCATTTTCTCCTTTTCCCATTCATAACACTACTATGGCTATATATTTGCATTTCTATGCATTTGAATTGTAAGTCACAGAGAAGTCATTCCAGTCCCCAGAGTAGGAAAGAAAATCTTTGCAAACCACATAACAGTTAATCTGGGAATGTCAAATGCTCACTTAAATCTGTAGGGAACTGAAAATGTGCCTCTAGAGAAAAGGTTTCCTTCTTGATGCAGATACCTCCTCTCATGACTGTTGATGAAAGAACAATGTGTATCAATGACTGCAGTGGCATTGGAAATAACATGACAAGGTGAACATGCTCCACATAAAAGTCCAGCATGCTAGAACTTACCCAGCATGACTGAAATAAAGTCCAGCTGACATTTAAGACAAATTTTAATTCCCTGTAGACTGCTCAGAAGCTGGCCCATTACACTCATACTAAATGTGTTCAATCAAACACATAATTCTGATAGCAGACTTAGAGATAAGCAGGCTGGATTCAATCGTTAACTTCTGCATTCCTGCCTTTTTTTTTTGACTTGACCACAAAAGGTATCAAAAAGATGCCCAATCAGACTGCTGCTGGGGTAACTGAGCTGTCACTTAAATGTTCATTCTCCTTGAGTGGTGTTAAAACTGGGAATGGAGGGCTGGAGAGATGACTCAGTGGTTAAGAACACTGTCTATTCTTCTAGAGGTACTGACTTCAAATTCCAGCAACCACATGGTGGCTCACAACCATCTATAGTGAGATCTGATGCCCTCTTCTGGTGTGTCTGAAGACAGCTACAGTGTACTCATATATAATAAAAAGATAAATCTTTTTTAAAAAATTGGTAATGGGTATCAAGATGTCAGCAGAGAGTGCTGCTGGCTAACAAGTAAGACCAAAGGCTTCACCTTTGAGATACAGGTGTTGCCACTGCAAATTATTTTTAGCTTGTTCTCTCTACCTTTGAGGCCAGTTTGTTTGACTCAGAATTCTTGCTTTACCACTCTTGTGAAGTGTTTCACCTTTTCTGTGACTCAGTTTCCACATCTGGAAAGTAGGGTTGAACTTACTAACCATGTAATGGCTAACTCATTTCTTGTTTAATTAAAAGGAGAAAAAGAATAGCAAATCATTGTTAATTTGTTGGTGTTAAAATGGACCAGATGTTCTTTCTGCCCCAAATAGTCACATAGTATCTAACCAAAGATGACAGTTTAAAAGCCTGTTAGATTTGTGGACATTTAAATTGCTCAATACTGTGAAAAGTAAATATGTATATTAGAACAGAACAGCGAATGGGAAATGTGGGTGAAATAAGACCACCAAAGGGCCACAATCTAGTTGGATTCTATACTATCTTTTTTTCTCTCTTTTATCTTCTATAACTTTGAATATTTCGATAGTAAACTTTAAACAAACTAAACAAAGAGAATTGTCTTGTTTATTTTACCCACCTACAAAATAATAATCGCAAAGGACTAGAAAGAGAGCTCATCAGTTAAGAGCATGTGTTAATCTCAGAGATGACCCCAGTTCCATCCCCAGCACCCACATCAGGTGCCTCAAATAACCCATAACTCCAGTTCTAGGAGATCCAATGCCGCTTGCTCACCTCCACAGGCACCTGCATACATGAAATGCACAAACATGAGGTCAGACACACAGACATACACATAAAATAAGTTAATGTTTAACAGCCTTCTTGCAAAGCTGTTAGAGACATGTGACTGACAGGGATACCACAGTGCAAAGGCTAAGCAAACAATGCCTCATATATTTTCACTTCCTATAAAACTGATGGCCTGAGTTCTCTGCACCCAAATCCCGTGGGAGGGAGAGCTAAACCTTCAGAGAGGCAGACACGCCTGGGAAACCAGAAGAGACTGCACTCTGCACACATCTCTGACGCCAGAGGAAAACACCAATCGCCATCTGGAACCCTGGTGCACAGAAGCTCCCAGAAAGGGCAGCGCAGATCTTCCTGGTTGCTGCTGCCGCGGAGAGCTCATAGGCAGCACCCCACGAGCAAACTTGAGCCTCAGAACCACAGGTAAGACCAACTTTTCTGCTGCAAGCGACCTGCCTGGTGAACTCAGGACACACAGAGGCAAAATTCCTCTAGGACCAGGTATTTCCAGTATTTAGCGGGGGGAGTCCCAAACCGGCGGAACCCTGCCCACACAGCTCTCTGCTCCCAAAACCCCGTGGGAGAGAGATCTCACTGCCTGGTCAGGTGGGCACTCCTGAGGCTGCAGAGCAGAAGAGACCACCAACACTGCCCACCCCTGCCCACATCCCTGGCCCAAGAGGAAACTGTATAAGGCCTCTGGGTTCCCGTGGGGGAGGGCCCAGGAGCGGAAGGACCCCTGCGCCTGAGACACCGCCGGAACCTGAAGGAACAGACCGGATAAACAGTTCTCTGCACCCAAATCCCGTGGGAGGGGGAGCTAAACCTTCAGAGAGGCAGACATGCCTGGGAAACCAGAAGAGACTGCACTCTGCACACATCTTTGACGCCAGAGGAAAACACCAATCGCCATCTGGAACCCTGGTGCACTGAAGCTCCCGGAAAGGGCGGTGCAGATCTTCCTGGTTGCTGCCACCGCGGAGAGCTCGTAGGCAGCACCCCACGGGCAAACTTGAGCCTCGGGACCACAGGTAAGACCAACTTTTCTGCTGCAAGCGACCTGCCTGGTGAACTCAAGACACAGGCCCACAGGAACAGCTGAAGACCTGTAGATAGGAAAAACTACATGCCCGAAAGCAGAACACTCTGTCCCCATAACTGGCTGAAAGAAAACAGGAAAACAGGTCTACAGCACTCCTGACACACAGGCTTATAGGACAGTCTAGCCACGGTCAGAAATAGCAGAACAAAGTAACACTAGAGATAATCTGATGGCGAGAGGCAAGCGCAAGAACCCAAGCAACAGAAACCAAGACTTCATGGCATCATCGGAGCCCAATTCTCCCACCAAAGCAAACACGGAATATCCAAACACACCAGAAAAGCAAGATCTAGTTTCAAAATCATATTTGATCATGATGGTGGAGGACTTCAAGGAAGACGTGAAGAACTCCCTTAGAGAATAAGTAGAAGCCTACAGAGAGAAATCGCAAAAATCCCTGAAAGAATTCCAGGAAAACATAAATAAACAAGTAGAAGCCCATAGAGAGGAGTCACAAAAATCCCTGAAAGAATTCCAGGAAAACATAAATAAACAAGTAGAAGCCCATAGAGAGGAGTCACAAAAATCCTTGGAAGAATTCCAGGAAAACACAATCAAACAGGTGAAGGAATTGAAAATGGAACTAGAAACAATAAAGAAAGCACAAAGGAAGACCACCCTGGATATAGAAAACCAAAGGAAGAGACAAGGAGCTGTAGATACGAGCATCACCAGCAGAATACAAGAAATAAAAGAGAGAATCTCAGGAGCAGAAGATTCCATAGAAACCATCGACACAACTGTCAAAGATAATATAAAGCAGAAAAAGCTCCTGGCTCAAAACATACAGGGAATCCAGGACACAATGAGAAGATCAAACATAAGGATAATAGGTATAGAAGACAGTGAAGACTCCCAACTTAAAGGACCAATAAATATCTTCAACAAAATCATAGAAGAAAACTTCCCTAACCTAAAGAAAGAGATGCCCATAAACATATAGGAAGCCTACAGAACTCCAAATAGATTGGACCAGAAAAGAAACCCCTCCTGTCACATAATAGTCAAAACATTAGATGCACAAAATAAAGAAAGAATATAAAAAGCACTAAGGGAAAAAGGTCAAGTAACAGATATAGGCAGACCTATCAGAATTACAACAGACTTCTCACTAGAGACTATGAAAGCCAGAAGATCCTGGACAGATGTCATACAGACCCTAAGAACACAAATGGCCACCCAGGTTACTGTATCCAGCAAAACTCTCAATTAACATTGATGGAGAAACCAAGATATTGCATGACAAAACAAAATTTACACAATATCTTTCTACAAATCCAGCTCTACAAAGGATAGTAAATCGTAAAGCCCAACACAAGGAGGCAAGCTACACGCTAGAAAAAGCAAGAAACTAATCGTTTTCTAACAAAACAAAGAGAAGACAAGCAAACAAACATAACCTCACATCCAAATATGAATATAACAGGAAGCAATAATCACTATTCCTTAATATCTCTCAACATCAATGGCCTCAACTCCCCAATAAAAAGACATAGATTAACAAACTGGATACGCAACGAGGACCCTGCATTCTGCTGCCTACAGGAAACACACCTCAGAGACAAAGACAGACACTACCTCAGAGTGAAAGGCTGGAAAACAACTTTCCAAGCAAATGGTCAGAAGAAGCAAGCTGGAGTAGCCATTCTAATATCAAATAAAATCAATTTCCAACTAAAAGTCATCAAAAAAGATAAGGAAGGACACTTCATATTCATCAAAGGAAAAATCCGCCAAGATGAACTCTCAATCCTAAATATCTATGCCCCAAATACCAGGGCACCTACATATGTAAAAGAAACCTTACTAAAGCTCAAAACACACATTGCACCTCACATAATAATAGTAGGAGATTTCAACACCCCACTCTCATCAATGGATAGATCATGGAAACAGAAATTAAATAGAGACATAGACAGACTAACAGAAGTCATGAACCAAATAGACTTAACAGATATTTATAGAACATTCTATCCTAAAAGAAAAGGATATACCTTCTTCTCACCACTTCATGGTACTTTCGCCAAAATTGACCATATAATAGGGCACAAAACAGGCCTCAACAGATAGAGAAAGATAGAAATAATCCCACGTGTCCTATCAGACCACCACAGGCTAAAGCTGGTCTTCAATAAAAATATGGAGAGAATGCCCACATATACATGGAAGTTGAACAATGCTCTACTCAATGATAACCTGGTCAAGGAAGAAATAAAGAAAGAAATTTAAAACTTTTTAGAATTTAATGAAAATGAAGATACAACATACTCAAACTTATGGGACACAATGAAAGCTGTGCTAAGAGGAAAACTCATAGCGCTGAGTGCCTGCAGAAAGAAACAGGAAAGAGCATATGTCAGCAGCTTGACAGCACACCTAAAAGCTCTAGAACAAAAAGAAGCAAATTCACCCAGGAGGAGTAGAAGGCAGGAAATAATCAAACTCAGAGCTGAAATCAACCAAGTAGAATCAACAGAACCAAAAGTTGGTTCTTTGAGAAAACCAACAAGATAGATAAACCCTTAGCCAGACTAAGAGAGGACACAGAGAGTGTGTCCAAATTAACAAAATCAGAAATGAAAAGGGAGACATAACTACTGATTCAGAAGAAATTCAAAAAATCATCAGATCTTACTATAAAAGCCTATATTCAACAAAACTTGAAAATCTGAAGGAAATGGACAATTTCCTAGACAAATACCAGGTACCGAAGTTAAATCAGGAACAGATAAACCAGTTAAACATCCCCATAACTCCTAAGGAAATAGAAGCAGTCATTAAAGGTCTCCCAACCAAAAAGAGCCCAGGTCCAGACGGGTTTAGTGCAGAATTCTATCAGACCTTCATAGAAGACCTCATACCAGTATTATCCAAACTATTCCACAAAATTTAAACAGATGGAGCAATACCGAATTCCTTCTATGAAGCCACAATTACTCTTATACCTAAACCACACAAAGATCCAACAAAGAAAGAGAACTTCAGACCAATTTCCCTTATGAATATTGATGCAAAAATACTCAATAAAATTCTGGCAAACCGAATCCAAGAGCACATCAAAACAATCATCCACCATGATCAAGTAGGCTTCATCCCAGGCATGCAGGGATGGTTTAATATACGGAAAACCATCAAAGTGATCCATTATATAAGCAAACTGAAAGAACAAAACCACATGATCATTTCATTAGATGCTGAGAAAGCATTTGACAAAATTCAACACCCCTTCATGATAAAAGTCCTGGAAAGAATAGGAATTCAAGGCCCATACCTAAACATAGTAAAAGCCATATACAGCAAACCAGTTGCTAACATTAAACTAAATGGAGAGAAACTCGAAGCAATCCCACTAAAATCAGGGACTAGACAAGGCTGCCCACTCTCTCCCTACTTATTCAATATAGTTCTTGAAGTTCTAGCCAGAGCAATCAGACAACAAAAGGAGGTCAAGGGGATACAGATCGGAAAAGAAGAAGTCAAAATATCACTATTTGCAGATGATATGATAGTATATTTAAGTGATCCCAAAAGTTCCACCAGAGAACTACTAAAGCTGATAAACAACTTCAGCAAAGTGGCTGGGTATAAAATTAACTCAAATAAATCAGTAGCCTTCCTCTACACAAAAGAGAAACAAGCCAAGAAAGAAATTAGGGAAACGGCACCCTTCATAATAGACCCAAATAATATAAAGTACCTCGGTGTGACTTGAACCAAGCAAGTAAAAGATTTGTACAATAAGAACTTCAGGACTCTGAAGAAAGAAATTGAAGAAGATCTCAGAAGATGGAAAGATCTCCCATGCTCATGGATTGGCAGGATTAATATAATAAAAATGGCCATTTTACCAAAAGCGACCTACAGATTCAATGCAATCCCCATCAAAATACCAATCCAATTCTTCAGAGAGCTAGACAGAACAATTTGCAAATTCATCTGGAATAACAAAAAATCCCAGGATAGCTAAAACTATCCTCAACAATAAAAGGACTTCAGGGGGAATCACTATCCCTGAACTCACACAGTATTACAGAGCAATAGTGATAAAAACTGTATGGTATTGGTACAGAGACAGACAGATAGACCAATGGAACAGAATTGAAGACCCAGAAATGAACCCACACACCTATGGGCACTTGATTTTTGACAAAGGAGCCAAAACCATCAAATGGAAAAAAGACAGCATTTTCAGCAAATGGTGCTGTTTCAACTGGAGGTCAACATGTAGAAAAATGCAGATCGATCCATGCTTATCACCCTGTACAAAGCTTAAGTCCAAGTGGATCATGGACCTCCATATCAAGCCAGATACACTCAAACTAGTAGAAGAAAAACTAGGGAAGCGTCTGGAACACATGGGCACTGGAAAAAATTTCCTGAACAAAACACCAATGGCTTATGCTCTAAGGTCAAGAATGGACAAATGGGATCTCATAAAACTGCAAAGCTTCTGTAAGGCAAAGGACACTGTGGTTAGGACAAAACGGCAACCAACAGATTGGGAAAAGATCTTTACCAATCCTACAACAGATAGAGGCCTTATATCTAAAATATACAAAGAACTCAAGAAGTTAGACCGCAGGGAGACAAATAACCCTTTTAAAAAATGGGGTTCAGAGCTAAACAAAGAATTCACAGCTGAGGAATGCCGAATGGCTGAGAAACACCTAAAGAAATGTTCAACATGTTTAGTCATAAGGGAAATGCAAATCAAAACAACCCTGATTTCACCTCACACCAGTCAGAATGGCTAAGTTCAAAAACTCAGGTGACAGTAGATGCTGGCGAGGATGCGGAGAAAGAGGAACACTCCTCCATTGTTGGTGGGATTGCAGACTGGTACAACCATTCTGGAAATCAGTCTGGAGGTTCCTCAGAAAACTGGACATTGAACTGCCTGAGGATCCAGCTATACCTCTCTTGGGCATATACCCACAAGATGCCCCAACATAGAAAAAAGACACGTGCTCCACTATGTTCATCGCAGCCTTATTTATAATAGCCAGAAGCTGGAAAGAACCCAGATGCCCTTCAACAGAGGAATGGATACAGAAAATGTGGTACATCTACACAATGTACTATTACTCAGCTATCAAAAACAATGACTTTATGAAATTCGTAGGCAAATGGTTGGAACTGGAAAATATCATCCTAAGTGAGGCAACCCCAGAAAATCACGCATGGTATGCACTCATTGATAAGTGGCTATTAGCCCAAATGTTTGAATTACCCTAGATGCCTAGAACAAATGAAACTCAAGAAGGATGATCAAAATGTGAATGCTTCACTCCTTCTTTAAAAGGGGAATAAGAATACCCGTGGCAGGGAAGAGAGAGGCAAAGATTAAAACAGACACAGAAGGAACACCCATTCAGAGCCTGCCCCACATGTGGCCCACACATATACAGCCATCCAATTAGACAAGATGGATGAAGCAAAGTAGTGCAGGCCGACAGGAGCCGGATGTAGATCGCTCCTGAGAGACACAGCCAGAATACAGCAAATACAGTGGCGAATGCCAGCAGCAAACCGCTGAACTGAGAATAGGACCCCCGTTGAAGGAATCAGAGAAAAAACTGGAAGAGCTTGAAGGGGCTTGAGACCTCATATGTACAACAGTGCCAAGCAACTAGAGCTTCCAGGGACTAAGCCACTATCTAAAGACTATACATGGACTGACCGTGGATTTTGACCTCATAGGTAGCAATGAATATCCTAGTAAGAGCAGCAGTGGAAGGGGAAGCCCTGGGTCCTGCTAAGACTGAACCCCCAGTGAACTAGATTGTTGGGGGGAGGGTGGAAATGGGGGGAGGATGGGGAGGGGAACACCCATCAAGAAGGGGATGGGGAGGGATTAGGGGTGTGTTTGCCCAGAAACCGGGAAAGGGTATAACACTCGAAATGTATATAAGAAATACTCAAGTTAAAAAAAAAAAAGAAAATTTACATTATCACCAATTGGTAGTAAAAGAATCAGCCAGGTATTTGAGTTTTACATTGCTTTGCAAAATGGTTAGGTTTGAAACTATTGTTTTCAAAGCTGTGCACTACTCTTTTGGAAATGTTCAGAGTTGATTCGAAGAGCCTAAGTATAAGTTCTACCCACCCCACTTTGCATGATTCTTGTAAAAAGCACACTGAAGTGTGATTGACACATAGAAGCTGCCCATGTTTATTATATACAACTCAATGAGCTTGAAGTGCATGACTCTCAAAATTATTTTTTAAAAAATTATGCATCCTTATGTATCTGATGAAAATAGACAGCTCAGTGAAGAGTCACATTTATTTGTCTATATGCATGGTTATTAAGGTACACAGGAAAGGTAAATTGATCTTCAGAAAAAGTAATTGCATAATTAAAGAGGTTTAATTTATATCCTAGTCAACTTAATAAATAAATTCTATCAGTTATGTAAAATATTTGGTTTATGTTGAGTACTAAATTTGAGAGAGAGTAACTTCTGAATGCGTATTTTTTTTTGAGATGTTGAATTTTTTTCCCTGACATTTACTGTAGAGTCAGGTTTTATAGAGGATTAGCTTTATCAGACTGGGACTCTAAGATCATAACTGAGCAAATCACTACAAATATTGTTTTCTGAGAGAAAAAAGAATTATGTTATACGGTAGAGTTCTTCAATAAAGCAGAAGTGTTCATAAACAGGCAGGTAGAAATAAAATATGGAAATTTTATGTATGTAATTATAGGAGCAGACAAGTCTCGTAAGGTGCTACTGTTGCAAGTAGATGGCTATGATTCACTCCATGTACAAAGGACTGGAGATGGGAGATAGGAAGCCAGTGCTCTAATCTCTAGGCTAGAGGTTTCTGTAGAGTGATGGGAGTGAGGTAGCCAGATGGTTGAGAGTAGGTGGATTAAGAACAGGAGCACAGATTTTCTTCCTTCCAGTCTTACGTCTGCCTTATATAAGAGAGGTTCCTTTCTTATATATGCATCATTCCCTACTGGGACATCAGATGTCTCAGGTCCTGTCACTGCTCCTGGACTTTTCAGAGTAGATGCTCTCGTACCTTAGTTTGGGTATCTTTTCTTCTTCTCTGAACTTACTTAGAGATCTCTTTAATAAAGCTGTTAGCTCCAGGTGATTCACATCTTAGGTCAGACACTATTCTTGGGAAAGAGCTTTACACAGCAGCATGAACACCCATGCAAAGAACATGTCGGTTTCCCAAAAATTAGACACTGATTAAGCAATGATTGAGATTTGAGGATAAGACCTACCCTTCCTCTTTGGAGGACTAGAGACTTTAAATTTACTTTTTTTTCCTTTTTCAGTTATTTAACTGTGACTCATTTCTTCACAACAAGGCCATTCAGACCTTCCTTCTAGACCGTTCAGTTATTCTCAAAGTAGACCCATCAGAGAACACACACCATATCTTCACTTACTGAAGAACAGTTATCTGTCGAGTGGACATTACATTCTAGTCTTGGTCTTAAGCATACAGTGATGAGAGAAACAAGAAAAAAACTTGACTTTGAGAGCAGTTGGCCAAACGGGGACTCTTACATGAGTAATCTATAACTTAGAACAGGTACAGATGTATTGGGAAAATTGATCTGGGCAAGGAAGTGTAGAGAAGAAAGATCTGTTGAATTAGAGTGGGTAAGGCACACTACTCTGATAGTGATCTTCTGACCTGAGTCCTGTAGAATATGAGTGATCTCTGGAATCCCTAGGGAAGTAAGTTCTAGGCAGAGGACTATACCTGGATATGGAAATGGACTTAGTATGCTTCAGGGCCTTGAAATCAGTCAGTGCCCTACAAGGGAACAGCAGTTTAGAGAGGGAGGCTCACAGAAGAGCAGGCAGGCTTATTATGCAAGACCTTGAGACTTTTTAAAGGCTTAGGGCTTTATATGGGAAAAAGTGGGAAGGCGCGTGAAAACATATTACATTTTATATTTAATAGGGCTAATTATTGTGCCATGGAAATATGGTAAAAGAGATATCTGTTAAAACACTGCTGCACTAGTGCACTTGACAGACATTGGTGGATGTGAGGATGTGGGAAGCAGGGAAAAGCACCCCCTTTTATGGTACTTGTAACTTTAATAATGGCTTAGATGTGGGCGATGAGTAAACACCACTTAACATCTATCGCCTGTGCTTTCTAGAAGAAGAGACACTCATTTCAGTTGACTTCCTACTTGACTTACTGACACAATGACAGGATGCTGAGACACAGACATGGCAGTTGAGCCCAGGCTTTCTGCAGCCTATGTGCTCCTTGCCTTCTGGATCTGTCTCTCAAGACCCAGATGCTTCATCGCCTGCTCATCTTCAAGCTTTGCTATGAGACTCTGGGTAAGATGTCCCCTTTTTTCTTCCTCTGTGCAGATGGCAGTCAACAATCCTTTGTGTGCTTGCTGCTCTAAACTTGGCTGTTTTTCACGGTCATATTCCTGTGTGTCCTTCTATGCTTTCATCCTCTAAAATGAGTACTGATCATTAACACTGGATTAGGGACTCACCAATCCAGAATGTCCCCATCTTAACTGAGAGCGTGGAAGCTACTGTATTGCAAGCATGGTCACTTTCCTAAGATCTGGGACTTGTGTTTAAACGTATCATATGATGGTGGTAGGGCCTTTCTCTTTCCAGAAGTTCTTTTTGGCTCACTTTTTATTTTACTTCTGAAATTTATGAGTTTCCATCTTTTGTCTCCCAAATGATCTTTATCCCAATGGAAGTAATAACTAAAAGTATAATATTCACTTAAATTATCATTTTTAATTGTGTATGGGCAATACACACGGAGACCAGAAGAGGGCATTTGATTCCCTTGGAACTGGCTGTTGTGAAGTGCCTGACTTGAGTGCTTGGAACTGGTCTCTGGTCCTCTGCAAGACCTGTAGACACAGTTAACCGAGGTGGGGAAGGGACGTCTCTCCCCAGCCCCAGTACTCCCCATCCTCCTCATCTCCAGTAAACATTTTTAGAGCTGTTTCAAATTCAGAATGCAAGACTTGTGGTAGGAGGCCATTAGCAGCTGTGTCTTGGATGCAGATGATGGCAGTGTTTTGTGAGCATCAGGGATATCCACTCTGAGAACATCTCCAGAAAACACACATCTGTCACTGGTTTTTAAAAAAGTTAATTTCAGAGAAATTTGACATGAAAATCAAATCATCATCAATTCATTCCTAGAAATGTGTCTATCAGCTAATGAAATTGTTGGGCTGTAGCTGTCAGTAAATGGGAACTTTAAGTTTATATACTAACCCCATTCTCATCTGCCAAAACTAGGATGTGAAATAAGGACAGATGAGGGTATTCTTTTTTATTTTCCTAGTCAGAAGGCAGGAAGCTCCCTAGTCCTTGGCCTCATGTGGGGCTCTTAGCAAAGCTCAGGCATTTTGGTTGACTATATATGCAAAATTTATAGTTCGTATACAATTCTGTGGCCTTGATTCTGTAATTTTTTCCTCTTTTACTGAGTGGCAGCTTCTTTTTCTGTCTCTTCCTCCTCCTCCTTCTCTTCTTCTTCCTCTCCCTTCCTCTTCTCCCCTTCACCCTCCTCCACCTCCTCATTCTCCTCTTTTTCTTTCTCCTCCTTTTTTCTTCTTCCTCCTCCTCCACACCCCTTCAGTTTATGTTGGTATCTATTTACTGGGTATGGATGAAATCCAAGCTCTGAAGAAAATGTCCATTGCATAGGATTCCTCCTGTGTCAATTTTCAATAGAGATGGGGACATCAAATGGTCACTTCTAGGATACCAAGTGGTTATTTCTAACTTGAAGTGTAATGATGCCTCAGTGTATTCTTAAGTTTATATCCAGTTAGAGCCTGTTTATGTCACTAACCTTTAAAACTTTAGTCCACTTGGCTATTGTTTTATATGTTTGTGGGAGTTTATACTGTTAAATTCTCCTTGCTTAATGTTATAATTGATGCTACTGTTCTGGTATTCGGTTAGAGTCTGGTTGCCAGTAATTAATAAATACCATTACTTAGGCTATGGAAGCAACTTTGATTATAAAATAAATGTTTACTCTGGGGACATGAATTTGCCTTTCCCTGTAATGTGAGTTTCCTTTGCCTTGATTAGTGCTGGAGTTACCATTTGAAGAAAGTCAACTAAGTACAGACCTTCTCAAGAAGACAAATGCCTTTCAACACAGGCTGTGTGTGTGCACAGGCGATTGGCAAAACATCAAAGTGAGAAGCTGGAGGATTGCATTTGAATCTTAATGTCTCTCCTCAATGAAATCCTTATGGTGGGAAAGTGTTTAAGTTCTTGATGAGCGTCTTCTTTACAATGAGAACACATGAACTTGAGTGTCTCAAAACTGAGCTTTGCACGTGATTTCATTGGTTACTTACTATTTATTTTTAAACTTTGTGTAGGATTTAAGTTTATTATGAGGTACTTTACAAAATTCTGTCTTTGCATTTCTACTGGTGTAAACAAAACATATACATACAGATACATATGTCCACACACATATATACTTGGACATGGATCTCCATGTTGGATGAAGCTTGACAGTGCAGTGCTTATTGTCCTTTTAGTTGCTGGGACTGGTAGAGCGGTAGCCAGGGAGGTCAGTTTTCCAGATGCTCATTTGCAAGGTTGGGGCGGTCATGGCTGTTGAGAACTCAGATTGGGAATGGAGTGTGGCCCCCTTTTCCTTTGAACTTCTCCCTGAACCGCTGATGGTTATGCTGACAGCAGTATAGCTCATGGTTACAGACCAAAAGTCCAGGAGAACGGGAGGAGAGGCTCACATTTCTTGAATCTTTGACCAGAGACAGACTCAAAGAGTGTTAGCTTGTGGTTAAGCACCTTTAGGGCCAGAATATAAAGAAAGGGACATAAAACACCACCTTTTACTGATAGGTGTGTCAAAACATTTAAAATGCAACTTAAAAGCCACTAAACTCCATAGTTTGTTCCTAAAACTACTGACAATATAATCACGAGTCATTTAGACAGTACTGTCAATACTTGATTATGAATTTTCCTTTAAAATATGACATTTTCCCTTGATTGCCTGTATCATTCATCATCACTCTAGTCAATATTCATGTACTTATCTTATAATTAAACTCATTATTCTTGTTTATTTGTGTATGGGTGTGAGGGGCCCAGACATTCCATGATGCTTGGGTCCTCAGGTTTTACCTCAGGTCATCATGCTGAACAGCCAGCTCCTTTACTTTCTGAGTTACCTTGTCAGTTCTGCATAATACTTTTAGTAAAATAGATAGCCAAAGATCTAGATGACAGAAGAAAAATCTGCAGTTACTTACCACTAAAAGTTCTAGTGAAAATAGATGAAAAACAATTTGAATTAAGGAAAAATCCCCTCACATCTGAGGACTTCGCCATGGGACGTCAATGTAGCATCAAAAGGGAAGCCAAGCATGCAGGAAGAGATATATCTCTGATGAGATGTAACGTAAATCCACGATGCACGGGAACTCATCATTCTTACCAGTGTCATTGTTGGCGGGCAGTGAGCACCATGTTGAAAAGAGTCATGGAGAGGAGGCAGCATTGGGATGCTCTTTTGCGGTTGTCATCAGGACGTCTGGGCCCCATCAGCATAGTTAGAGTGTATGAAGGAAATCTCCAGTGTCCTGCACAGAAAACTATTCATCATGGAAAAAGCTTTCCCTCATTTTCCCACTTGGTTGATCCCCATCCTATAACCAAAGCGTGTGGTGTTGTCTTCAGTGAAAAGTTCTTTCTATTGAGCTCTAATGGCAATAAAGAGCAATGAGGAGCATCAAAACCCCAAGTCATGCTACAGGTCCACAGCTAGCTACTCTGTTCCTTAGATAACATGACTCAGCACATATAATGGAGACTTGGACTGTTAGCAGAGGTAGGTACTGTTTGTACTTGTGGGTGAATCACAAGACCTCTACCATTAAGAAATGGAATCCTATCACACTCTGTGTATTACTCACCTTTTCAGAGAGGCAGTTCTTTGTCTACTATTGGACAGCAAGCCGGTTCCAGTGTATCCTGAGATAATCATTATGAACTAGGCATTTTTTATCTACCAAGCAATAACACTGAATGTGTGTGACCGCGCCCTGTCATAGCAGAACCTAGTTATATATTTGATTTTCAGAAGTATGTCCTGAAGGCAGAAATAAATTACATGCAATAGTGGTGCAAAATTCTATGGTCTCTGCTGTAGCTGTGTCCCCTTTGCTCTCTAAGGCTGCACCTGTGGCTCCATGAGATGCTTCCTCTGATCAGCTGACAGAGGGTTTATAGATGGTCTTACACAATACACAGGCATTAACCACAAGGGTGCAGCTGTGCCTATCCAGCTTCTTCCTAGAACTTACCTGAAGGACAACAGTGAAGGAAAATCCTTCCTGGGCAGAAAGTCAAGCAGCACATCTGGTTGTTTAGTTTTCTTGGAAGGAGAAAGGACCAGACATGTAATTATGTGCTGATTAATGGGCTGTGGCCAGTGGCTTAGCCAGATGGTCAGGGATTTAGAAGGAACATCTCTGAAAACATAATAGGCAAGATGTGGGCACGTTGGAGTTCTCTAATTTGTAAATGAAGTTTTTTTGGTGAAATATGAATGCTCACTGCGGAAAAGGTCTAATAGGATGTGATTTTTAATAATTAAGTGGCAGGTAGGCTTGTTCTACCTTGTTGAATGGTTGTCAGTCCTCCTTCCCTTCTAGACATCCTTGTCATTGCCCTGTGGGCTGGAAACAAAGTGGCTGTCATGGCAGGATAGAGTTAGGTATGCGTTCAGCAAAACACATGTTCATTTTCCAGGAGCAAACTGACTTATCCCTATTGCTCAGCGTCCAATATACTAACAGCGAAGACCAACGCCAGGTTCTTGACAACTCGTCATCCACTGAAGTGATCCACCAGCTACCTGAGGATGGTTTGTTACTGTGGACTGCTTCCAACACTGGAGAGGACCTTTTGTATGGGGACTGGTCTTCCCTGCATACAATGTGTGCGCCAAAGTCAGCATCTGTGGATTTAGAAAATGCCTTCTTTAGCACCATGCTAGTCTACAATAACACTGTTACCCATCAAGCAGGACGCATTCCAGACAACGAAATATGGTACTAGGTCTGCAATCATGGTCTTCACCAGTCCTGCCATGATTTTTTTCCCACCTTGAGCCAGTTGACTAGATAGAATAGTGAAAAGGCCTTTGAAGACTCCCTGTATCAGTATATGCTTTGGGAAGTTTGCTGACCCATTCAAATTTAAGCCTGGTTCATGAATGTAAGCCACAAGGAGAAGCCTTGAGGGTTATAGTCCTTCTCAGACATACTTTTGCTTGGCCCTCTGCTATGCTTCCTGGTCCCACAAGATGTGAACAAACCATACTGAAAACTCCTGTCACTACATAGAGTCATTTTACCCACCACATTACTGTGACACATGGTTGTTCCCATTATCAGTGATAAGAAAAATCACAAGTGATAGCTGATTGTCTATGTCCAGCTGACTGGGCCATAGAATGCTTAGATGTGTGCACAACCAATCTGGGTGTTTAGATGAAAAGCTTTCACCTGAGATTTAGGTTAATGAACACTTGAGTGAAGTTGAGTGTTCTCTATAAAGCAGGTGTACCTCATTCAATCTATTAATGAGCTCAGTAGCATATAACACAGACATCCCCCAAAGAGTGAATTTTGCCAGCTGGTGGTCTTGAATGTGACTTCGCATTGGCTTTCCCAGTGTTTCTTTTTGGGGGACCTCAGTCTTTAGGGTTCCAGCCCACAAGTCCTCAGACTTGGAGTAGAGTCTGGGCTGTTCCCTTGATTATTACGTGATATCTGCGGAGCTTGGACATGTCATATTCTATAATCATGTGAACCACTTCTTTCAGTCTTTATAGAAACTTCATTTGATTCTTTTCTTTGGTACACTCCAGTAGATCTTCTAAACTCTCCACTAAGGCAGCAATAGTGGGGGAGGAGACAGTAAGAGTTTTACTCCTGGTTAAATGTATATCACAGCATTCTTTATGTTGCAAAGACAAAAAGAAGCCTGTTTTTATAGCTTCACAAGTACAGCCCATTACATACACTTTCTGAGGCTGATAAATCCTTCATCATCATGTGGCATATTCTCCTATGCTCAGTTCATAGTTGGAGCCATCTGCATCCATCGGTCAGCATTATGTAAAGGAGAAATACATTTCTCATATCTTCATGATAAGAGCAGTTACGGATTGAGGTGCCTAAGTTGGCATCAGATCCCTCCCTCTGAAGCCAGAAGTCAGGTTGCTACCTTTTTTATATTTCCATTTCAGATAGATGTCTCTCAGCTCCCTGAGAAACTCATTAAGTCGCATAGTTGACGGCAGTTTATTTAGGGTTTAAGAAGATTTACATACATTTCAGAGGGACATGGGAAGAATTTCCAATAAGTTTATTAAATAAAAGGATCTAAAGCAAAAAAGTAGCTGTCTCCTCTGCTGTTTGAAGCCAGGAAAACAAATTCTTTTTTCTCTCAATTTGAATTTTCCTTTAGAGTATTCCTCCTTGTTTTTAAGGCTTCGTTCTTGGTCATAGGGAAAATGGATCCCCTCACTTCACAGCTTCCATTCATTCTGGAGCCTTTCCCTTTATGTAATGTGTTTATTCTCTTTTGTGGACATTGGGCTAATTTGCAGTATTTTGGTATTTTGGTTGCTGAAAGCAACCTTCTGTTGTAAATGTAAAAGGAAGAACTTAAAGTTATTACCACACAAGTGGAATAACGTGATAGAGGAGACATTTTATAACGATGACAATTTGTTTTCCTTACTTTTAACTAATTTCCCTTCTGCTAAAAACAAATGTTGCTTATATTTGGCAATATTTGCTAAGGTTTGAGCTTGGAATTGCTGTCAGTCTGATTTGTGTAAAAAGTACCTCTTTTGATTTTTTTATTTCTAGCATGCTTTCATTTGTTTATTAGATATCCATGCTTTTTTTTGCTCTTTCAATCATTTCTCTTTTATTTTTGTATTGTAAGAATTGTTTATATATTCTGTTTTGTATTATCTTAGTTATAAAACATGTTCAAGGCTGAACATTTGGTTTTACATTTCCTTTAATTTAAAAAAAATAAAAAAGCTAAGCAGTGACCAGCTTAAATAGAGAGTCATCCCGTGGGCAAGCATCAATCTCTGACACTATCAATCATTCTCTGTTATGCTTGCAGACTGGAGTCTAGCCTGGCTGTTCTCTGAGAGGCTTCACCCAGAAGCTTACTCAGACAGATGCAGATACCTACAGGCAAACAGTGGATGGAGGTTGGAAACTCTTATGGAAGAGATGGGGGAAGGATGAGGGCCCAAAAGGGATAGAAACTTCACTGGAAGACCAACAAAGTCAACTAACTTGGACCCTTGGGGCTCTCAGAGACTGAACCAACTAAAGATCATTCACGGGCTGTACCTTGTCCTCCCTGAACTTATGTAGGAGATGCCTAGCTCGGTCCTCATGTGGGTCCTGAACAATTGGAGCAGGAGCTTTCCCTAAAGTTGTTGTCTGTCTGTAGAATCTGCTCCCCTAACTCAATTGTCTTCTCTCTCCTCAGTGGGAGAAGAATGCTTAGCTCTGCAGAGACTTGATGGGCCAGTGTGGGTGGATACCCAGGGGAAGCCTCTACTTTCTCAGAGGAGAAGGTGATGGAGGATAGGGAAGGGACTTTGGAAGAGGGAATTGGGAGGGGCAATAGTGATGGGAATGTAAAGTGAATAAAATTTTTTCCAAAAATTTTCTTACTTATTTTAATTATTATTTATTTGTTTATTTTATTTCTTTATATTACTTGTGGTGTGTGTGTTTGTGTGCATGCGTATCTGAATGTATACGTGTGTAATGTATGTGTGCATGTATGTGTATGCACCCACACATGCTACAGTATGTGTGTGGTGGCCAGAAGACCACTTTCAGGGGTCAGCTCTCTCCTTCCATCACATGAAGCCTGAGACTGAACTGAAATCCTCAGTCGTGGGATCAAGCACCTCTGCTTGAGCCTTCTTGCTGTACCATTTTTGCAGTTTCTTTTTTTTTTTTTCGGAGCTGGGGACCGAACCCAGGGCCTTGTGTTTGCTAGGCAAGCGCTCTACCACTGAGCTAAATCCCCAACCCCTCTTTCTTTTTTTTTAAAATGCATCTTTGGATGAATAAACCAAGGAGTCCAGTTTATGTATGTTTTTCTATCACAATTTGTGTTTGAAAAAGCCTTCTTAATCACAAGGCATTGAAGACAATAACATATGCTTGAAATATAATTTTCTTCATGTTTCTCTTTAATCTCATAGACATGATTGTCATGTAATGGCCTTCTTACTTCTTTGTTTTTGAAGTATGTTTAAACATTTATTCTTACCTGTGGTTTCAGAAATCTGTTCTCTTACATCACTGATGCTTTTCATTGCCTGTCCTGTTGTGTGTCCAGTTTACATTTACGCAAGAGACTGCTTCACCCAGTTTGACTTCATACTGTATCTGTTATGAGTCAGTGACCTGACATTTGACAAAATGTACTTCTTCTTTGATTACAGTAAATTGAATCTTGCTCTCGATTCTCTTTGATTTTTCTCTTTTTTAATCTTTTGAACTTTCATGACTTGCTAAAGAATCTTACCCATGTCTTTAAGTTTCAAATTTTTGCAGCTATGTTTGTAGTTTGTGGCTTTTCTGCTTTTTTATTAAAACTGCTTGAACATTTCCATGTTTTATCACCGGAAGAAAATTCTTAGATACTCTTTTGTATGAATTTTTCCACACTTATTTATTTACTCATCTATCTATCTATCTATCTATCTATCTATCTATCTATCTATCATCTATCTATCTATCTATCTATCTATCTATCATCTACCTATTTATCTATTATCTATGTATTTATTGTGTGTGTAGGCATACATGCGACATGTGTAAGCACACATGGGCTATGGCATGCATCAGATGGTTGGAAGACAACTTTCAGGAATTCATTATTTCCTTCTCTTGAGAATCCTGGTGACTAAAGGTTGGTTATCAGGTATGACAGCAGATGCCTTCATTGGGTGAGCCATCTTGCCATCATGAGATAGTCAGTAGCTGTTGCCCATGCTTCATCTTTGTTCTTTTTATTTCGAGTAATGGTTGGGCAGAGAAGTCTTCTCATTTTATTCACTGAAGTTTAAAAATTAACCCCTTTTCCGTGCTGTGTTGTCTAATTTCTCTGCAGGCCTTTTATTCAGCTTTTTTCTGGTTTTGTTTCTTGCACTGATTTTCTCATCCAGCAAGTTTTGAGCTTCAACATCTCCACTTGTTTTTACGACCTTTGGCTTTGAAGACCTTGGCTCTTTGATAAGTGTCCTTGGTCATTTTCAATATTCTCTTGATCCCTTCTTGTCTCAGACTTGACATTTATTCTTTAAACTTTGGTTTCCTTGGCTAACTTATATACTATGCATTTTAGTGTTAGAATCCTTTAAGAACTAAATATGTTGTTTGGAATTTTCTACTGCTGTTTCATTAAAGATCGCTTATTCTTTTTCATGCATTTGATAATTACTGGGGGCTAATAAGTCACTGTGGAAATTACGTGGGAGTTTAGTACAAGTCATGTTGTCATGGGAACCTCCCATCATCTTTGAACAGTGTGGTGTTCAGTCCCAGATGCATATGGTAATAGTGTGGTGCTTTGATTTTTAAAGAAGGGGCTGTTTTTATTTGTTGTATCTCTGCCATCCTGGAACAGAGGGCTGGCCCAGATAGATGTTTCATTAGTTCTTGGCTTCTTGTATGCAGGACTGAGTTGTATGCTATGCTCATGTTCTTGGGGTCCTATATCCAGCAATTTCTCTCTTGGCAACCCTCACAACCTAATGCTGTGTCCAGCATCCCAAGACATTACGTCTCCATAGGTTGAGTTCCTATGACTGGCATTTGCCCAACAGATATTGCCAACTTCATCTCTTTTCAGCCAAATTTTAGTGTTTTTTTTTTAAATATTATCACTGTCATCATCATTAATTTTGCCTTTGGTAACCTTTTCTAATGTTTTCTACATTAACGTAATGTTAAAAATATGAGGTTTGGGAAATCAAATTAGTTAGTGCTTGCTTTTTAAAAAACACTACATACTGGTGGTGGACATGTGGAATATTATTTTCCAAATGCCATAAATAAAAGTTTAACATAGTCTCAGAAATACTAGTACCCAATATTTCAATTAGTTTGCACTTCCAAGGGAAAATGAAATAAATGGTGTGAGAAATTCAAATGAAATATATTCACGTTTTGATGGAGAAAGGTGCATGATGCGATAAATATTTCTAGCAGGTTATACTTTAGTGATAGCTTCTGTATGATAGAAGAAATTGATTTATTAACTCTTTTTCTAAGTGTGGTGGTTCCATTATGTTTTGAACTTTTAGTTGTTAAAAACATGTGTGTCTGTGTGTAGGTCTATGCCCATGAAGCTGGAAGTGGCACTTGATTCAGTTGAGCTTGAGTTCCAGGATTCTGTGAGCTGCCTGACCTGGGTGCTCTGAACTGAGCCCACGTCCTCAGCAAGAGCATAATGCATGCCTAACTTCAGAAGCATTCCTCCTGTTTTAAAAGCCATACGTTATGACCAAAGCTACTTACAAGGGTCACAGAGAAAAATCTCTGCTTTAGATATTCTAGCCCAACGTTCTCATCAATGTTTCTCTTCTAAAACTCTCTGTGTGACTGTACCTACACTGTGACTCTTAGATCTGATATAACTTCAGTATTTGCTGAATGAATTCATAGTTAGAATATTGTGATTTCATTTTAGTAAAAATCTAAGACCACTCTAGTAGTGGAAATGACATGTTTTCTACAAGTCTTATTACATATTTAGTACTCAAGGGAAGTTAAAAAGATTTTCCAGTGACATTTCTTCCTAACACCAAGGATTCTAGTAGTCTCCTATTCTTCTGTTCAAATTGTCCTTCTGGCAATTGTTAGAATATTTTCTTTTTAATTTTTTCTTTGAGACAGGGTTTCTCTGTGTAGCCTTGGATTTCCTGGAACTCACTCTATTCCATAGACCAGGCTGGCCTTGAACTCACAGAGATCTGTCTGTCTAGGTCTCCTTAGGGCTGAGATTAAAGATGTTCATCCCCTACTGTGCTGCTTAGAATATTTCTTACAGAAAATAAATGTCAGTATATGGTCCCTTTTCACTAAAGAAGCTCCAGTTAATTACTGTTTTCATAATTTGTTTGATATCCTCTTCTGTCTTGCTGTTCATCTAGAATCAACTGATAAAAATCTGAATCTAAATCCTTTTGCTTCCATTAAGCCAGCTCATGGAATTTATGGAAGCCTGTTTTTTTTTTAAATAGTTCATTCGGTGTAAAGGAAGGGAAGTTACAGATGAAGTAGCACCAACTCTCATCTTTCTGATGACATTCAGTCAAGTGGGCTGAGGGAGGAAGGAAAGGGAGGGAAAGATTATGTGAAAAAAGCATATGATAACATAAAGGGCTACAACAGATGCACAGGATGTCATCCTTCCTCTTAGTTTTCAAAAACACTTCATGTGTATCAAATGATATTATTATCGTATGACTTTAATACACTTCTAAGATAGCAAACGTTTTGAAGGGCAAGTCTCAATGGTTGTGTTTGTGATATCTGTTTGATCCCGCAACATATTTAGCAGAGTAGCTTGCCCAGAAAATGCATGAATGCACAGGGGAGAAAACAAGAAGAATAGCAAGAGATGGTATAAGCCACTTAAATGCCATCAACCAGATGTTTTTTGCTTCTGCTCTGGAGTTTTGTATTTAACCCACAGTGACCTGGAACATCAGTATGAATCATCTCTGATTGGAATACTTTCTCAGAGGAAATAGCTTAAGGGAGGGAAAGCTTTTGGCTGAGGTGTTGGTGAGATTTCAGTCCATCATGGTGAGTAGGTTGAGGAGAGCACAGCCCCTTCCACAGTGGATGTATCAGAAGGCAGCTGTTTCTTCACATGATGACCGGAAAGAAAGAGCATAAGTCAGACCCAGAACTGGTTTCAGCCGTCCAAAGCTCACTCTCATGCAATATTTCTGCCAGCCAGGTCCCTAGGCTCCATAATCCAAAAGTTCTTTTCTCCAAACTCCACCAGCGTCTGGGAAGTAAATATTCAAGTATGACCCTGTGGAGGGCCTTTCAGACTCGTCCCACAGCAGAATGTGTTTTAATCATTCAGCCACTGAAGGAGCTGACCACGAGGAAGTTCAAAAAGTCACTCAAGTTACATAGTTAGTCCTATAGCACCCAGAGGTGGGTACAAGAGGCTCGCAGGAAATACAGAACGAAGCCATAATGAATTGACTTTATGTTGCTTTCCAAAGAAAGAATTTAAGCACAATGGTCATGGGAATGCTACATCTAATGCTAACACACTTCTCTTTGTTTTTCAGAATGTATCCTTGATGGCGACTACAAAATTCTTTTTGCATTAAAAGACTCTTTTCATGTCTAGTAGGAAGCCCTTTAATGTCCTTACCTTCAGACATAAAAGATTGACATATTTTACCTCCAGCAGTTTCTGGTTTTGTTGTCTTGTTTTTTTTCCAAGCTGGGTAGTCCTCAAAGGACAGAAGCTTCATTGGTATGCTAGCTATTTCTGATGTTTTACAGGGAAACTTCCCCAATGCTCGGAATATGAATACATTTTACCTGCAATGCATAACAACCACTTTTTAGCTTGAATATTAATAGAATGCGCTGACTGAATGTCATTTGGAAATGTGGACTTCTCTCTCCTCCTTTTTGACATGGTCCCTTCTACCTTCAGGCTTTGAAATAATCACAGTTCACTGGAGTTAGAAGGGACTTTAGTATTATCACATGGTCCAAGGGAACTTCGGTTTACAGAAGCTTTGACTCTATGCTCTGGGAAAAAATGAAGGAGAATAAAAATGAGAATAGTTCTGCTTAGAGATGAAACTGTCGCACACGAAGTAATCAAATGGGCGATTATCGGAAGGCATTCGATACTGCAGTGGACGGAAAGTCACATACATCATTCCCTTAATTCCAGTCAACTGCTATCCTAGAGAGTAATGGGGCATGAGTTGCTAACTACAGTGTCCTTTGTGGTGGCCTATGCATGTGACAGAGGCTAGGACATGTGGGGTTGCAGAGGAGCAGAGGTGAGAGAGCGTGCTGACTGCCATCTTTGGGGAAGCTACTTATTTATTTATTCATTTGATACATTTCTGTCGTGTACATTATCCAGGATGATGGAGCAGAATTCAGATTTAATGAGGACTTTGTGCTCTGAGGTTTGGGTGAATCAACAATTGAGACCATAATCTAGTGAAAATGGCACAAAATGGCTTTTTAATATTTTTTCTCTTTTATTGAAAATAGATTTTTTCATATAATATGTTCTGATTATATTTTCCCCTCCCCCTCCCAGTTTCTCCCCTCCTCCCCTCCTCCCTTTTTCCCCTCCTCCCCTACTCCCCTCCTCCATGGATCCATTCCCTTTCTGACTCTCCTTTCAGTGGGGTGGGGAGCAGGATAAATAGGTTAAAATAAACACGTGGATTTGCTAAATAGGCATTTGTGAGTAGAATAACTGAGTTAAATGATGAGTCTGTTTTTTTTCATTGGCACATAGTGGGCCAGGGAGGTGGGATGTTTTAGCTAATGACCAATGTGGTGAAAGGACTTCTGAGAACACTCCTAGAGCAGTGAAATAGAAGGAACAGGGTTGAAAGGACAGTTTTTACTGTAGACTCAAGACTGCTGAGAATGAAGAAATTATTCTAGCACAGGAAATAAATAAAAGTCCATGTGGTTCAACACACCTTTGTAGTAGCAATCAGCTTTTAACACTAACTGTTATAAAAGGGCCATGTATGGAAACCAATTGTGGGCCATGAGATTCCGAACTATGAAGGAGTCTTCCAGGAGCATTGCCTCAGTAGACTCTATCCTCTGCCTAAGGTGAGGAGGATCTAAGGTGCATTTTATGTCCTACAGGAGACACTGTATGGGGAGCCACTGGTCACAGTTCAAAGGACATCTGTCTCATTCACAGTTCATTTTTCAACAATGGGTTTTAGACTGCAGATTGGAATAAGAATCTTATTCTTCAGGAACTGTTGGGACTTTTCTGTGGCACGTTATCTCCAAGTTAGCATGCTTTTAATTCATATTCATGTTTTTGTATGCAAATTCTTTACCAATATGTCAAATCACTCCTCCAGGATATTCTGGGTACTTTCGTTCCTAACAGCTCTGGAGGTTCCCTTGAGATTGCAAAAGACCCTTGAGGTGGAGGGAGGGTCCTTGTTATTTCTCTAGGATGCAAACATGAGAAGTTTATCATGGATTACAGAAATGTACTGGTGACTAACACAGTGGGAGGACAGTTATCATTTGAGTGACAAATGGCTTATAGCAGATTTTTTATAATTATCTGTGTAAATTTTAGGGCAGTTGCAGGTGTGGAAATTGAGGCTGCGAATGTTAGCTCAAGGTATTCCAATTTCTGTGTTTCACTTCCTAGGATCTGTTTTTAACCTCGTAAAACAAATGGATCAAAGCAATCAATAATCTACCTAGACAGACCTAAGACTCATGATTAAGGGATTTCCTTCTAAGGAAGGAATTATTTCTTAACCTTAAATGACCCCTTGCAATTTTGCCTTCAGTTTTGAACATTTGGCTCCAACATACCTCAGTTCCCCAGTCATTTTTCACTACTCTTTTCCTTCTTTGAGTGCATTAACATGAAGAACTGTAACATTTTAGACTTTAGTGCAGCCTATTAAGATATTAACTCACTGTACAGAGTTATCCCTCAGAACCAAAAGTGGATTGCTGTCCTCCTGTAAAAACCAGAATCTGAGCATGAGTCAGTAAGGTGTAAAAATACCGTAGCTTTCATACTGGTCAGAGAGAGGCCCATACAGCCTTGTTTTGAATTCCCCTTGTAACGCAAATAGAAATTTCACATGAAGTTCAGAGCCTTTGGGGTCCCGCAAATGACAGAAGAGAATGTCCTTGAATTCCTTGTAGCAAGAACCCACTCAGGTGATACGGACATTAATTTCTAGATAGAATAGAACATAGACAAAGGAAGAAGTGATGGTCTCTGCATCATAATTCTGAAGAAGATATGGGAGAAACAGCTGATGACGATTACAGCCACTGTTGCTATTGGACAGTCTGTTTATATGAGCACCCAGCAGTACTGGCCATTTTTCTGTGTGACTGGAGCTAGTGATTCCTGGGATCTTTACTAACTGGCATGCAGCCTTCTGGGAACTCTATCACTGCCTACTGACTGATCCCAGGGGTAACCATGAATCCCTCTTATTTCATCCTGCCTACCATTGCTCTGAGTGACACAGATTCTCCTATGGACTGCGTGCACATTGTCACCACATGCACCAGCAAGGGAACTTACTCCTTAGGCTTGATGTGGTGCCTAGTTTGGATATGGTTGGTAGGTTTGATATGACTGGCCAGGAAGCTGTATGGCGCCATCTCCTGTAAGCATCCTTGGAAAGCCATGCCTAATTTCTGCGTCTATAGACATCCTAAATGCATGGAGAAGGAAGCAAAGGCATTGCTGAAGTCTGTGACCAAGGTGGATTTCAGCACAAAGGGATGGTGCTAGCTCCTGAGTTCATGGCTGCTCCATGTGGAGGCTGAACGACCCGAACAAGGCTGTGCAGGCCCTCTCTTTGCCTATCTGAAGAGTGGGGTCCTGACTGAAGAGTGGGGTCCCCGGATTCCCACTGAGGACTGCCTTGTGGCTTCCATTTTCAGGCCAATGAATGGGCAAGAACAATAGTGAGTTGTCACAAGCCGTTGTATAGACACTGATGCAAAGTGGGAAGAATGTGGATAAAGCAGAGGTTAATAGAAAAGATGTAGTGTTGTGTAGATCCCACATAGATCCTCATGTTCTTGTGGTGATCCTTAGATTCCTTACAACATCTAATACAATGTCAATATTCTGTAAACAGCTACACTGTGCTGTGAGAGAGGTCTGTGCATACTTAGTACAGATTCAGCCTTTTATTTTTCTTCTTCAAATAGGTTCTTTATGCACTTGGTTGGATTCATGGTTGTCAAACCTGTGGATGGTATTGAAGTGACCAGTTTGTTATCCCTATAAAGACACAGACACACACACACACACACACACACACACACACACACACACACACACACACACACACACGTCTTTAAGGATAAGCATTCTTCTAATGATCCTCCCAAGCCTTTTGTCCCCAGACATTCCTCCCCAACTCCCTATTCTCACTCTGCTTCCCAGCTGCTACATTGCCAATTCTTATCTGGATTTTGTCCTGTCCCATAGTTAGCGAAACCCTTTTCTAAGAAAATTCTGAGAAATTGAGCAATAAACAATTCCTCGAACCCAATTTAATGGAGCTTGCTTTTTCCATAACAGATTTTCTGGAGATATTGTAAAGACATATGTAGCTTGGAGCTTAGCTTATCTGTTTGGCATTGAAGTGATGTCTTAGGAACACATTAGGCAATTAGAGATTATGTGACTTTATCCCTCAATAACCATATTTAAAAAATAGCAAAGCAGTTTCCTTCTGAAAAGCTAGCTCTGAAATTTAGCTGTCTCTCGGCAGAATTGCTATGTGAAACTGTGAAATAATGAGAATGTGGGACCTTTGCCTTGGTAACTGGGTTAAGGCGGTCATCACAGGATTGTGTTAGGTGTAACAGAGGGAAGTTTGGTGACTTTCCTTTCTCACTTCTCTTCTGTCTTGTTACGTGATGCTTTCCATCATATGATGTAGCAAGATTGCTTTAAACCAGAAATTTCACCAGATGTTCCCCTTCACCTTTGGCATTCTTAGCCTCTAGACTCTGAGGCACATATTTATTGTTTATGATTTTTCTAACGTGTGTTGTTATAGCAGCACTAGATAGACTAAGATAGAGATCCATTACCATCATGCTTTGAGAAGTATCATGCTTTGAGCATATATATGATGTGGCAAATCATGTCTGAGGGGAAAAATCACATGGTGTAACTATAGTCCAACTTGAAAATTACTGAAACCAAAGTTTAGTATAGGTAACTTCTGAGACCACAGACCATAATGTCAGAACCCAGTTTTGAAATTCGAGTATACTCATTTCTAAAGCCTGGCATTCTATCCTCTATAGAGCATATTTGTGCAACCCGTACCTTAAAAACAGAATGACAACAACAACAACAATAACAACAACAACAACATCGGACATAGCTAGCAATTCTCACCAAAGGCACAATCTATCCACTAAATTGTTATGTAACCAAGTGTTATCATTTATAGCACAATTTCTTATTTGAACACAAATTATAGTTCTCTCATGGGCTCTCCTGGATTTTTATTTTTATTTTTTGTCTTAAAAGACAAATGTGAATGCTACTTATTTCTTCATACAAAAGGCACAGAAAGCCCTTTACTGGACTTAAAAGCCTGTTGATTTGTGCTTCCCTTTCACCTTCAGAGGTGAATCTGAAGGTTTAAGCACATCTCTTTTGTTGTCTTGAAAGCTCGAGATAACGTAGCTTACTTAAATTTGAAGAAGATCTTCAAGATGGCTTGTGAGTGAATTTGTCTGAATGGCTCCCTTGTTCTGGATAATTCTTACTGAAATATCGTTTTCCTGCTGCTCTCTATCAACGCCACCACAAAGCAGTTTACCAGCTTGTTCTTTCACCATTTATTTATGCTGCTACCAAGACTGAGGGAATCCATCGCCAGAGGTTTTCCTGGTAGAGAGGACTACACCTGTGAGCTCTGTCTGTCTGTCAAATCTTCAGGCTCCAAAGGGCACATTTAAACAACGCCCCTGCTGCTTCCCAATGATAACTGGAAAACCCTGTGCCATCTGCTAAGGAGGCAGCTCATTACACTTTACAGCATAAATTATTTTTATTTTTTTTTTAGCAAAGTGTGTTTTAGTCACATCATTTTGTCCTATTTTTTCTGCATGTTATGTCATTGTCATTGAAGTTCAACACAATCACCATAATGCTAATAGTTTGCAGCCAGCATTCCAGGGACAGGCTTGCACCAAAGGCTTTTGAGCACCAGTGGTGGGCATTTTAAATGGGTAAGAAAGAAAATGCTGACACAAGTTCAGTATATGGAGGGCTTACCTAGTTTGGGAGTCAGTTAATCTCAAAGCCCCTTTTATTATAGCTTTTTATTAATGGATCATTTTACTCGTGTTATACATAATTCATAATATATCACACTGGTACTACTTTCATGCCTCTCAAATTTATGTGTGGCAGAGCCACATTTTTTACTATTCTTACAGAGTCAAAATCAATGAAAAATTTTGGTTTTGTGTAGAAAGCTCAAGTCTGATGTATAGGTGACATTTTTCAATGAACATGTTTCATGCACTTTTTTTAATTTCCATGAGGGGGAAGGAGAACGAGAAACACTTATGTTTATAGTTTTCATCACTCCTAAACATAAACACACACATACACACACACACACACACACACACACACATACACACACACTCACACAGAGCAACCCCTCCCTCACACTATTAATGTTTCACCCTAGGAAATAATTCATATAAGCACAATACAAGCCTAGAGATGAGGTAAAATTAAAAAGTCGATATTTAGACCCCTAGACCAGTATGATATTTGTCATACTGTGCACAGTAGTCAGAAGAACAAACAAACAAACAAACAAACAAACAAACAAACAAACAAACCAAAAACCTAATTGATTTTAAGGACTTCCTAAGATCATGAGACAAATTCTATTAAATGATTAGTTTAAAATATAATAATTACATATTATCCCCCTTCCCTTTCTTCTCTCCAAACTCTCCCACATAAATCTCCCTTGTCACGTTCAAACACATACTCTCTTTCTTCAATAATTGTTGCTACATATTTATGCATATGTATACACACACATATTCTTAAATATATAAGCGCAACCTGCTAAGTCTGTGTGATGTTACTTGGATCTACGATTTCAGGACTGACCATTTGATATTGGATGACCAATTGGGATGCTCTGCCTCTTCTTATGGAAACTATATTTCCTGATCTCAGCATTTCTCTGTTGTCCACTATTAGTTCTTGGCTGGGATTGAGGCCTCATGGACTTTTCCTCTTCCTACCTTAATGAAGCAAATTTTCTTGTCAAGGAAGAAACTGAACACAGCCCACATCTTCAGACTCACATCTTGAATATTTAAAAAATCTGGCAAATATTTTAAGGAAAATAATTTTTTCTGGGAAGAACATTATCCTCCATGTAGGGTAATTCAATTTTAATGTCTTGTATATATGTAATATGTATGTATGTATGCATGCATGTATGTATGTATGTATGTCTGCATGAATGCATGGCATGTATGTATAAACACATATGTGTTTATAACATAGTAAGTTTCTTACAAACACCTTTAGTCTTAGATATGCTTCCCCAGCCTCTCCTCCCTACCTACCCACTTCCTTCGCTTCCTTGTTCCCTGTGTTGCTTTTTAGTATGTGCTGGAAGCAATCCGCCATTTTTGAAGCATTGACAACTGGGCACACTTTGACTCATAGAGAAATGCTTGACCTACCTCCCCACCTCCTTTCTATCTAGCATCAGACCCCGGAGATACCTGTGAGCACATCGCTATTGCTTCAGGTCCCTTCTGCTGTCAATCTGCAACACGATTTCCCTTACGACTACTGAAAACTGTCCTAATTACGTCCTGCACTTCTGAAACCATGTCAAGGTAAGCCTGGACAGGTGTAGATAACCTAGATCTTGGTCGGCTGCGGAAATTAGCTCCTGTTTTATAAGGCTGGGGGCAGATCTAGATATCATCAGCTTTCCTCAGAATGTGTCCACTCATATAGCTCCTTAAATTTTTTTCTTGGATTTTAAATTTTTCATGTTGCTTATTTATGATCCACTAATTTCTAGTTCCTTGTCAACATGGTCTGAGTCGTTTACCTGTCTTTTTTGTACTTACTGTAGCAGGAGCATTGGGGTTTCTGCAAATTAGAATCTCAGACCCGGATTTCAAGTTTGGGTTGGTTGGCTATCGTTCCCACTCCGTCTTTTACATCCCATTCGCTTTTTACTGATGTAGTCATTCTCCTTTCACTTACATATTACCTGTGATGTCACAACACACATTCATATTCTTGTCGCTTAGGAAACACAAGATATTTCTGCTCCTTACCTTTGCGCAAATTGCCACAAAATTTAATGTCACAAGTCAATATTTTTTGGTTTCTTACATTTCTGTGGTGACTATGGCTTACTTGTCAATTATCCAATAGCCTCTTATGTAAAGCTCTGGATAGATAATGAGTACAATTAATACTTTTCAAAGACTCAGGCTAAAGATTGATTTTTCTTCAACAATAATATTTTCTTAATATTTTTATTCATTTTTCTTCTCTTTTTTAAATGCTTTCTTAAATCATCTTTGATAGTCTCATTGTGAGGAATGGTAATTAAAGGGATTTTCTTTGGATTGTTTATAATTGACAAATAAAAATTACACAAATTTGTAGTTTATGAAATTATCTATTCATACATTATGAAGAATAATCACCACATTCATCACGTAGCACAAGGCTGATTATTTATTAGCAAATTTGAGCAAATAATATATTATTGTTAACTACAGCCACCATGCTGTACAGAAGATCTTCAGAATTAGTAATAACTGAAGGTTTGCTCTCCTTGACCGTCATTTCCCCACTCTCTGAGCCATCTCCGTTTGATATAAACATTTTTGGTGGCTCTCTCATGGATTCCCCTCTTCTGAAGTTGATTTGATCTCACGGTGATTGGTTACTCAAAAGAAAAAACAGAAAATCATTGTATTGTGTAGCTATAGAAATGAAATCTCAAGGAAACTTCTGGCATTTTCCTGGACATCATGGTGGTTTACTCCTCAGTTGCCTTCTTCCAGGGTGCAACTGATATAACATTCCAGATGGGAAGGTCATGGAAAAGCTTGTAGCTTAACAGCCCCTTTCACTTGACCTTGGTCTCTGAGTTTTGGCTATCTAGCCCCATGAGCCTTCATAAAGTTCTGCTCAACAAGTTTGCTTCTTACAGTTTTCCTTCTCTGCAACCACCAAGTATCCTCCAGGAAAAAGTGACCTCATGTACTAGGTCCCTTTTTGGATAACTTTCCCTTCAAGTCTCAGCTATGCAATATGTTATTGGTTCATTGTCCTTTTTGTGTATTAGTCTATATTTTACTGTTGTTAATGACACAGTACCATGAACCCATTATGTGATCTGTAAAAAGCTACAAACAATACATTGTTTATTTTGGTTCAGTGTTCTGGACCAAGGTTAAGGGGCTGCATGTGAGACTGGATTTCTTGGTACCACATGGCATCACATGGACACAGATATAGAGCCTACCTCTGCCTCTCCTGGTTTATGTTCCTCTTATCAGTCATAATTATCTTACTTAATTACATTCTGAGGACCTGTAGTCTAATTTTCCATCCTCATAATGTCTCACATGGGGGATTAAAGTAAAAAATAGGTTTTGAACAAGATGAAGCAATTTGGATCATAAAAGCTGATGATACACATCTTTGAGAAATGTGTATAGGACTCCTGATTTCCCTTACTAGGAAAATTTCGATTGTCAGTAGATGAAGCAAAATTCCCACTTGTCTCATTGTTTGGCATACAATACTGAACTAACAAATCTAAATTAGTAATTTTTCTCAACCTAACTTAATATCATCAGCCATTTAATGAGATGCATGGACTTTTCATGTTGTGAAAAGTTAGGACCTAGGGGTAGGGGCTGGGGTACAATGACAAATAACTGTACAATTTCTACTTCTAATTTTGTTCTGAAACTGTCCTAAATTTGTTCTGAAATCTTACCTTTAATATATATATATACATATACATATATACATATATATGTATTCTCAAAGATACATTTATTCTGATGTAGGGCTTACATTAGCAAGACAGCATAGTTTTAAAGCTGAGAGAATCATGCGGAAATATTTCAGGTAAGTCCTGGAAAATCAATATATCTCCATAGACGTTCCCTACGTGTCTCTCTGCCTGTAATTACTAAGTCCTTGATGTCGTGCCCTCTACTTCCCTCTACTGGAATATGTTGTGCTAGAATCATACACTTAGGCGTGTGTCCAAGATGCTTATAAATGTGTGCACGGGGCAGGTGCAATTTCAAGGACAGTGACCATTTTCATTTATCTTTTATCCTCAGTCCCTAAATATGATCATTCCATAGTCAGCACTCAATATGTGCACATTGATCTGGCCTAAAATGGAGTACAAGTTGAAGATTTGAGATAAGTTTATTTTCAACTGAGATATATATATATATATATATATATATATAATATATATACTATATATATTATATATATATATATATATATATCTCCAAAAGCAACTGAAGGAGGAAAGGTTTATCTGGCTTATACTTCCAAGTCACAGTCCATAAGAGAAGGAGGCTGAGGCAGGCACTCAAGCAGGAACCTGGAAGCAGGAACTTGAGCAGAAATCATAGAGGAATTCTGCTTACTCTCTTGTCCCCATGTGCATATTCACCAATCTTCCTTAAACATCTCATGATTGTCTGCCTAGAGGGTCAAACTGCCCACAGTGGACTGGGCCCTCCACTGTGGATTTCATTAATCAATGAAATGTCTTGCAGACTCGCCCACAAGCCAACCTGGTTGCGATGTTTTCTTAATTGAAGTAATTTCTTCCAAAGATGACTGTGCTTTGTGTCAAGGTGACCAAAAACTAAAAATCACAAGTATTGATTTTGAATATTTTCTTCGACTAAAATTATGAATTATCTAGTGGTTACACGTAAATCAGGGTTTGCTTTAATATGAAATTATTACAATAGTCATCAGGTAAAATGAAGATAAGAATCACGTAACTGGACTTTTGGTTACTTTATTGGGTACTTTTATCTACTATCCTTCTCCATACTTCAACCACTACCTACCCCCCAAATACTAGGTGGCAGAGAAAGAAGATTAGAGGGGGAAATGACACCGAGTTCCTTGAGGCAAGTCCAATTTCTTCTATTTAACAAACAGCAACCAACAGCATCCAGCCAGCCACCAGCCACCTACTATCATACATATATGATTGCTGCCTTTGCTGTATTTTTTAGGTGATCACCAAGACAGAAGTTGAGCCCACACTCATCAAGAGATAATGATGCAAGGGCATGGTTGATAAGATCCCCTATGGAGTTCTGCTACATTTGCAAATTTATTGAGCACCAAGATGGACAAGAAAGGGATACTTAAAAAGGAGATCAAGGAAGCTGTAAAGGATGACACTTATATTCACTATCTTGACTGTAGAGATTGCAATATGAACTGCATGACTGTAAATGCATGTTCCAGCTTTGTTAAGCATCCTAGTTAGTAGAAAAGTTGCCTAGGATTCAGGAATTCTAGGTTTAATTCTCATTATCACAAACACTAGGCATTGTGGCACACACCTATTATCTCAGAATTTAGTAGGTAGACACAGGGGGACCTTGGCTACAAAATGAGTTTATGGCCAGCACATGATACTTAGACTGTCTTATATAACAAAATAGAAATGGAAAACATATTAAATCATAGTCATCCCTTAGTACTCATCAGAGGTAGATGTAGGACTCTTTAAGTCTCCCTAAATTTAGGGATGGCTCACAGTCTTACATAAAATCATGTACTGTTTGATCATGACCTAAAATCTTCTTATATTTCGTATGTTCTGTAAATCATCTCCACGTTCTTCATAAAATCCAGTTCAAGGTAGCTGACGTGTAAATAGTCATTATGCCACATTGCTCATGTAATAATGGTAAGGGGAAAATCTTCACATATTCCAATATAGTTTTTCTCTCCAAATATTTTTAATACATGGTTGGTCAAATATTTACAAATGATACTCCTAGATATGGAGGAACAATTATATATAGTCAAACTGTAAAGTTTCTTGTATGTCAATGATCTACTGACAAAACTATCTTTTAAAACAGAATTATGATTCATTATGTAGCCAGACTAAAATTGATGGTAAGAGAGAAGCAAGTAGAAATATCATTGGCATTTCCTTAGTGTGAGCTCCTTGCAGGGAGCCCACCAATACACCTTTCATTCTTCCTGTGTGAAAGTATGCTAATGCTACTGCTATTGCCAGCTTTATGTAAACAAATGCAATTGCACGAAACATTGATGCAGCTGACATCAATTTAAATGTTATACAATTATGAGCTGTAGTTTATGTCTTCTCAGGAATAACAAAGAAAAATGCAGCTCATGTGTTTTTCAACTGGCAAGTTAATTCCTTGCATAAAGCATGGACAGAATAAGAAAATAATCTGTCACATTTGTGAAACTGGAGACATAGCTGCTAGACAGGTACATTATTTTAATGATACAATGCAAGTTCTTTTACAGTTTTTCATGATAATGGAATTATGCAAATTTGCTTTATGACATGGACAAACAATGTATAATGATAGAAATATGGATATTAAACTGAATTGCTATTATGTTGATGTTCAAATGGATATGGAAGATCTATCGTCTAAAGTCCAGAAATAGACAAGACAGTCATATATTACTTTATGATAAAAATAAATTCTGGTAGATTAATATAGTCTATACATAAGGAGAAGGAATACATGAAAATTTTCTTCTCTTTTTTCTCTTCTCCCTCCTTCTTCCTTCTTCTCTTCCTTCTCTTGGGATTGAGTCTGGGGCCTTGAATATGCAATGTGTGTCCTATACCCTCTACCATTGAGGTACATCTGCAGCCCTCAAAGACCTTACATTCATAATGAGAAAATGATGGAGAAATTGTTGAATAGTAGCAGTATAGTAAGAAAGAATGACAAGACTGAGGAGATGGCACAGTGGTTAAGAGCATCAGTTTCTCTTCCAAAGGACCTAGGTCACTTCCTCGTTTTCTTCTTGCGTTTCAGCTTCTCTCAATGTCCTGCCTTGCATACTGTTTACTTATTTTTGAACAGTTATATAAAATTTTATTTTATTCATAATGAAGTTATTGGTAAACATATTTTTATTGAATATTTTTTATTTATTATTCAAATGTTATTCTCTTTCCTGGTGTCCTGTCCATAAGCCCCCTATCCCCTCTTCCTCTCCTTCTTCTATAAAGATGTTTCCCTTCCATCCATTTCCCCCTTCCAACCCTCCAACATTCCCTTACACTGGGGGTCCAATCTTGGCAGGACCAAGGACTTCTCCTTTCTTTGGTGCCCAACACGGTGATCTTCTGCTACATGTGATGCTGGAGCCATGTGTCAGTCCATGTATAGTCTTTGGGTAGCCGTTTAGTCCCTGGATGCTCTGGTTGTTTGGCATTGTTGTTCTTATGGGTTTGCAAGCCCCTTCAGCTTTTTCAATCCTTTCTCTAATTAATCCAACAGGGGTCCAATTCACAGTTCAATGGTTTGCTGCTAGCATTTGCCTCTGTGTTTGAAGTGCTCTCTGGCTGTGTCTCTTAGGAGACATTTATATCCAGTTCCTGTCAGCATGCCCTTTTTAGCTTCATCAATCTTATCTAGTTTTGGTGGCTATATATATGTGGGCCGCATGTGGGGCAGGTTCTGAATGGCCATTCCTTCAGTCTCTACTCCAAACTTTGCCTCCATATCCCCTCCTATGAATATTTTAGTTCCCTCTTTTTAAAAAGGAGTGAAGCATCCACATTTTGGTCATTTTTTCCTCTTGAGCTTCTTGTGATCTGTGAATTGTATCTTGGGTAACTCAAGCTTTTGGGCTAATATCCACTTATGAGTGAGTGCATACCATGTGTGTTTTTCTGTGATTGGATTACCTCACTCAGGATGATATTTTCTAGTTCATTCATTTGCCTATGAATTTCAAGAAGTCATTGCTTTTGGTAGCTGAGTAATACTCCATTGTGTAAATGCACCACATTTTCTGTATCCATTCCTTTTTTGAAGGACATGACAGCTCTTTCCAGTTTCTGGCTATTATAAATAAGGCTGCTATGAATATAGAGAAGCATATGTTTTTGTGGTATGTTGGAGCATCTTTTGGGTATATGCCCTGGAGAGGTATAGCTGGGTCCTCAGGGAGTGCAATGTCCAATTTTCTGAGGAACCTTCAGACTGGTTACCACAGTGGTTATACCATTTTGCAATCCCACCAACAATGGAGGAGTGTTCCTTTTTCTCCAAATCCTTGCCAGCATCTGTTGTCACCTGAGTATTTTATCTTAGCCATTCTGACTGGTGTGAGGTGGAATCTCAGGGCTGTTTTGATTTTCATTTCTCTGATGACTAAGGATGTTGAACATTTCTTTAGGTACTTCTCAGCCATTTGATATTCCTCAGCTGTGAATTCTTTGTTTAGTTCTGTACCCCATTTGGCTCTCTGGAGTCTAACTTTTTGAGTTTTTTGTATATTTTGGATATTAGCCCTCTATCAGATGTAGGATTGGTAAAGATCATTTCCTAATCTGTTGGTTGCCATTTTGTCCTATTCCACTGATCTACCTGCCTGTTTCTGTGCCAATACCATACAGTTTTTATCATGATTTCTCTGTAATACTGCTTGAGGTCAGGGATGGTGATTCCCTCAGAAGTTCTTTTATTGTTGAGTATATTTTTCACTATCCTGAGTTTTTGTTATGCCAATGAATTTGCAAATTGCTCTTTCTAACTCTGTGAAGAATTGAGTTGGAATTTTGATGGGGATTTTATTGAATCTGTTGATCGCTTTTTGCAAAATGGCCATTTTTACTATATTAATCCTGCCAATCCATGAGCATGGGAGGTCTTTCCATCTTCTGTGATCTTCTTCAATATCTTTCTTCAGAGACTTGGAGTTCTTGTCATACATATCTTTCACTTGCAAAACAGGCCTCAACAGACACAAGAAGATGGAAATAATCCCATGCATCCTATCAGATAACCATAGACTAAGGCAATATACAGCAAAGCAGTAGCTAATATTAAACTAAATGGAGAGAAACATGAAAAAAATCCCACTAGACAAGACTATCCACCCTCTCCCTACTTATTCAATACAGTCCTCGAAGTCCTAGCCAGAGCAATCAGACAACAAAAGGAGGTCAAAGGGATATAAATTGGGAAGGAAGAAGACAAAATATCACTATTTGCAGATGCTATGATAGTATACTTAAGTGACCCCCAAAAGTTCCACCAGAGAACTACTAAGCCTGATCAACAACTTCAGCAAAATGGCTGGGTATAAAATTAACTCAAACAAATCAGAGCCTTCCTCTACTCAAAGGATAAACAGGCTGAAAAGGAAAGAGGAAAATGACGCTCTTCACAATAGTCCCTAATAATATTTCCTTATTCATTACTTTTTAAATTCAGAATTAATTTATCTTTTTTAACTTTCTCTCCAGTTCATATTTTAATGCCTCTTTATTTGTTATTTATTTAGTTTCCTCCCTACTGCAGCCTCTCCTTGCTCTCCTCCCATCCTCATCTTCACACTTCTTTCCATAGCTTTAATTTTCAAAGCCTACTTTTAATTATAATTTTAATAATAGTTCTTCGACACTTTAACCTCGCTTCTAACCCATCACCCTCCACAGGCAGTGGAGAGAAAGCATATGCGAGCAGTGGACCTGTTTAGAAATTGTTCTTTGGAACAAAATTTATACAACTTGTCAGGAAATCAGCAGTTCAGTTCTCAGGTCAGCAGTGGCAGCTCAATCCACTGGCAAACACTTCATGGCTATACCATCAATCCAGTTCAGTAGAGTCAGAAGAGCAAACAAGTATCAGCTGCAGTGACTTGACCTAGCAGAGACAGCCAGTCCTCAGTTGGATAACACAAGCCACCTGGAGAAACGTGGGCCAACAGGGACGCCAGGAGTTCTCAGGTGTGCCTCTCTCAAACAAAGCAAAGATCAGCAAAGACACAAGGCTAAAAAGCATTGTACGGCTTGCTCTACAGGCAAGACTGTAGAGTCCTATTTATATTTTCTTCAAACATCACATGTCCTCCAAGGGTCTCGCCTCAACATGTTAGTCTCTTAGCAAAACTCCATGTACGTCTGTCTTAGCTGACATCATCTGCTATATCAGTAGAAGTGGCAAGAACCCGTAGCACACCACCGGAAGTTTTTGGTGCATTTCTCTGTATAGATTCCTGGAAAATGTAGCTCAACTATGCAATGTAAGGTAGACCAATACATGTGTATCATTGGTGAAGAATTCTTCATCATGTGTCTTTCACATTCTTGCTTTATCAGAACATCATTTTGTCTGTGTCTGCTTCAGTGAAATGTTCCTTCGTGTGTTTGCCCCAGCAAAACACTGTCCAACACAACTGACTTTCCAAAGAACCCATAAGTTTCCACTTACCCTCCCCACCCTTCCTCCTTTTCTCCTCAGAAAAGCAGAGCACCCCCCCACCCCTTCCTATGGCTACCAACCTGCCCTGGCAATCAAATTTCAGCAGGACTAAGTGCATGGTCTCTCACTGAGGCCAGAGAATGTAGCCCAGCTAAGGGAAGGGAATCCAAAGGCAGGAAGCAGAGTCAGAGACAGCCTTTCCTCCATTTCTTAGGACCAAACTGGTGTACATCTACTACTTATGTGTAGGGAGCCTACTCCAACCCAAGCTTGCTCTCTGGTTTGGTTTATGATTCCATCTCTGTGAGCCCCTCTACTCTGTGGTCCCAGGTTAGTTCATTCAGTAGGTCTACTTGTGCTGTTCTTGACCCTGTTGGTGCTCCCAATCATTACTCTTCTCTTCCACAAGACTCCTCAAGCTCCTCCTACTATTTGGCTGTGGGTCTGCATCTGTTTCCATCAGCTGCTGGATAAATAAAGCCTCTCAGAAGTCACTTATAATATGCTCCTGTCTGTAAGCATAACAGTATCGTTAATAGTGTCAGGGGTTGGCTTTCTCCCATGGGATGTGCTTCAAGTTGGGCCAGTCATTGGTTGGCTGTTCCCTCAATCTCTGCTCCACCTTTATCCCTGCACATCTTGTAGGTCAGTCAAATGTGGGGTTGAAGGTTTTGTGGATGGATTGGTATCTCCCTCCCTCTACCAGAAGACCTGCCTGGCTACAAAAGGTGGCCCCTTCAGTCTTCACATCCCCAGTTGCTGGAGTCTCAGCTAGGGTCATTACCATAGACTCCTGGGAGCCTCCCTTGTCCCAGACCTCTGGCTAATCCCAAAGATGACCCCCCCCACCCTGGCTCAGATTTCTATTATCTCTCTCAGTCCTCTGCCTAGTCCCCACAACTCATCCCACTCCCATTTCCCTCTACACCCCCTCTCCCATCAAGTTCCCTCCTTCCATCTACCTCCTGATGTGTAATTTATTTCCCCTTTGAAGTAAGATTCAAGCATCCTCCCTTGAGCCCTTATTACTTAGCTTCTTTGGGTCATTGGATTGTAGCACTATATGTCTATATTACACTTCCATTGTCATGTACCATTGTACATGTTGACCCCTGCATGTGATTTACCTCATCTCGTTCCCATGTCCTTTGCTTCTTCCAGTCTTTACCTACTTCCCCTTTGCCAGCCCCTACTAGTTCCTCAAATATCCCCTACATAAAATTTGCATGAGACAAATTCTTTGGCGTGGGTAGCATGTGCCTCATGACAGGAAGGGCATGTAAGTCTCTTTTCTATTTAGCCTAACAGTTAAGAATGGCTTTCATGAAGTGCAGGCCGACAGGAACTGGATGTAGCTCTCTCCTGAGAGACACAGCCAGAATACATCAAATACATAGGCGAATGCCAGCAGCAAACCACTGAACTGAGAACGGGACCCCTGTTGAAGGAATCAGAGAAAAGACTGGAAGAGCTTGAAGGGGCTCGAGACCCCATAGGAACAACAATGCCAACCAACCAGAGCTTCCACTACCCAAAGACTATACATGGACTGACCCTGGGCTCCAACCTCATAGGTAACAATGAATAGCCTAGGAAGAGCACCGGTGGAAGGGGAAGCCCTTGGTCCTGCTAAGACTGAACCCCCAGTGAATGTGATTGTTGGGGGGAGGGCGGTAATGGGGGGAGGATGGGGAGGGGAAGCCCACATAGAAGGGGAGGGGGAGGGACTAGGGGGATGTTGGCCCGGAAACCGGGAAAGGGAATAACAGTCGAAATGTAAATAAGAAATACTCAAGTTAATAAAGAAAAAAAATGGCTTTCATTTGTTCAAATAGTTGAAGAATAACAAAAATAAAATAACATTGTGATGCCTGAGCGTTGAGTGAATGTCAAGCATTGGTGACCATTGACATGTTTAGTCTGCATGCAGCCATACCCATTTATCTATACATGTATGTGGCTGCTCTTGTAGCACAGGGGCTGGACTATGAGAGAGGTCATGGTTTCATAAAAACTAAAATATTTACTCTGTGGCCTTTTATAGAATCGTCATACTGATCCCTGCATAGAGCAACATTCTGAAGTGGATATTTCTGTAGTGACAGAAATGTTGAGAATTACACTTTTATTAAAAGAGCAGCTGGTATATTATAGTGATTTTAATTGAAATTTATATTACTTAAAATAAAATGAAAAATCAGTCTTTTATACACATTATTCACATATGACTGGTGGCTGTGCTGTTGTGTGGGGGAGCATTTAGAAATTGAGGTTTGTTATGCTAGCAGCTCCTTAGTTACATAGCACCTTGAACATAATGGTCTGTGTATGATTAAATGTAATGTACTGTTTAATAACTTCCTAATTTATCCTTTTGTTTCTGGCTCACAATAAATCTTTTGGAGAAAGTTATTTTTATTTTATTGGACTTTGGAATTTAGGGCTTTTGTAGTAGTTGAGATAGGTCAGGACCTTAATGTGTCTTCCTTATGCTTGAAGTTTACATCCACATATTTACCAGCTATAAGTTGAAAATATTCAGAAAATTTCATATTTATTAAATACATACTCACTTAATTTTGTAACTATTTCTTAAACAGTAGAGTATAATGGCCATTTCCATACACATTTAAATCGTATTCTGTATTTTTGTAATCTGGAAATGAATTTAAGTGTGTGGAAGGAGGGGTGTAGGTTATGTCAAACACCATGTTACTTTATTTTTTAATCAACGAAATAACATACAATGACATACAGAAACTACCACATCAGAATTGGCAAAACAAACAGAAGGAAAAGGGCCCAAGAGAAGGAATTAGAAACAGACTCACTCATTTGCACTGTCAGGGTTTATATAAAAAAACACTAAACTGGAAGCCATAATACATGTAAAGAATCTATAGCATAAAAGGAGAATAATATACATAGATAAAATTAAAATACAACAAAAATATATAAGATAAAATTTTAAAAAGGGAGAAGTCCTACCACAGCATTAAAAGATGAGGAGCCCCAAAGAGGCCACTGATTTTCTTTTTGCCACCTACTGTTGGGCATTATGCCTAGATGATCCTGGCAGGTGGAGGGAGGGGGAATGTGGGAGGGAGAGAGGAGGAGAGGGATAAAATAAGGGGGGCATTATCAGGAATTGGAGGTACAGAGGGTCAGGAAATCGAGTAAGAATATGTTATGGAGGCGATGAGGAGATGGGAATATTTTAGTAGAGAAGGGGAGATAAAATCTGTAGAGATTACCTCCAGTACACAGGCATGGCTTCCGGTCAAGAGATGGGTCTATCCACACATCTCAAAGTTTTTAACCCAGAAATGTTCCTATCCAAGGGAGGAGCAGGGACAAAAAAAATGGAGTAGAGACTGAAAGAAGGGCCATCTTGTCAGCAGACACCAAACCCAGCACTGTTGCAATTGCCAAGAGGCAATTGCTGACAGGAAGCTCCTTGGGAGGAGCTTGGTGTGGTTGCTACTTGGGAGGTTCAGTCCGCACCTGACCAATGTAAACAGACATGGATGTTCTCACAGCTAACCATCAGACTGAGTCAGGGACCCCAGTTGGGGAGCTGAGGTAAGGACCGGAGGAGTGGAGGAGGATTGCAACCCCATAGGAAGTACAATGTCTGCTGTCTGGACCACCCAGTGCTCCCAGGAACTAGACCACCAACAAAGAAGTGTCCTTCCCAGGGAAGAATTCATGGCTCCAGATACATACGTAGCAGAGGATGGCCTTGTCTGACAGCAATGGCAGGGGAGGCCCTCTGTTCTGTGGAGGTTTGATGTTCCAGGATGCTGGAGGGGTGGGGAGGGAGAAGATAGGTGGGGAGGGGAGCTCCTCATAAAGGCAAAGGGGAGGGAGGAGAGGGAGGTTATGGGATAGGGGGGAGCTTGTGGAGGGGTAACTGGGAAGTGGGATATCATTTGAGATGTAAACAAATGGAATGATTAATTTGAAATAAGAGTAGTTTGTTTTTGCAATGAGACTCCCTTGGAGGAAACTATATTTTCATTTGCAAGTGTTTATTGTAATCTCAATTGGCAATTGCTTCTGGGTTAGGGATGGGGCATGTGTAAACTCCTTTTTGTTCTAGAACTCCATCTGCCGCTCAGTATGAATACAGCCTCAGTCTCTGTGGATTCATATGAGCTTTGCTCATGTTGATATAGAGGGCCTTGTTTCCTTGTTCTCCTCCATCACCTGTGGTTGTTACATTCTTTCCATCTCTTCTTCAGGGTTCCCTTCGCCCCAAGGGGAGGGATTTGATGGAGACATCCCCTTTGAGGCTAAGTGTTCCAAATTTTATAATGCTCTGGATAATATCTCTGTATTTATTCTCTTTTTCTGACAATGCCTGAGCAGGATGTTGATTTATGACTATAGCAAAATTTCATAGGGGATTGTTTTCTTACTATTAAAAAAAGAACAGTAAAGTAGTATTTGGTATAACCCTAAGTCCTTGTGCTATCTAGTCTCAGGTACTTGGCTGCCCATGCTATGTCCAGTATGGTTTTGATCTCATGGAGTGGGCTTTACATCAAATCAGTGATTAGTTTGTTACTCCCACAAGTTTTGTTCAATCATTGCACTAGCCTATCTTCCAGAATGGACACTATGGTAGATCAAACTGTTGTGGCTGGGCTGTTGTTTATCTTTCACCTGTGATAGGGTGCAGAATACAAAAGAGCACTGCACGTAATAGCATGCACAGTCCTAAGATGTACTTCCTGTACTGAAGTTGCTAGAACAGGGGTGGGAAGACTCAATGTAGGCACTAACTGTGCTTGCCCATGTTCAAGGTGTTGTGTAGGTGTTGTCTTCAGTAATGGGTCCTCGCCATCATTCGTGTAGAGCAAACTATAGTCTTGGCTATAGCTTGGGTTGTTTAGGGATTCTTATCAGATCCATTTGGTCAACAACTCAATTAGATATAACCCAGTTGCAGGTACTAGAAGCATCATTTGGTGACAAGAGATATCCAGTTTGGGCTATCTCCTACATTATTTAGCAAGTCATTTAAATTCCTTTCACACACACACACACACACACACACACACACACACACACATATATATAACATATATAATATTATATCATATTATAAATTATATACCACATGTTATACACTATATAACATATATATCATATATATTATATTGCATATCATTTATGACCTATGATTTATAATGATATATTTATTTATTCAAATATATTCCATATATATGTGAAAACTTTCTACTGTATTAGATTTCACTTTTGTTATTATACAGGCTTTAGGAATCCAGTATAACATGACTGGATTTGTTAGAATGAATAATAGGATGATCATGACTCAGTATAAGCCAGAGACAACACAGTGTCTAATTTTTTGCTCTTATAACTAAAGTTACTATACATATAAATTCCAGTGGCCTAACTTTTATTGTTAGAAAGAATGATATAATTAAAATGAAGTGGTAAGTCATTTTTACAGACTGTGATGGATAATCTTGGTCATTAACTTTACACCTCAGAAGACAGACCCCTAATTCAAGGAATTGTCCCCATTGCATCGGTCTGTGGAGACATGTTTTTGATTGTTAATTGATGTACAGGGTTCAGTCCACTGTGAGTGGCACCATTCCTAAGCAGGTGGGTCTTGACTGTAAAAGAAGGTTAGCTAAATATAAGCTGGAAGGGAAGTCATTTAATGGCATTCCTTCTTAGTCTCTGCTTCAGTTTCTGCCTCTGAAGGATCAGGAAAAATTCAGACCCCCTAACAAACAGAGTAGAGCCAAAAATGTAGGTTAGCCATTTAAGTAACTCTACTCCAGGAACCAGGGACCACAGAATGAGTAATTACACCAGCTGGTTCAACAACTCTCTCCCAGGAACTAGCTGACCATAAAGTTAGATTAAAATCTTAAAAAACAATCTTGAGGAACAGGGAGTTTCCCCTTGTGATTTTTCACTGGTATTCTCGACATTTTCCAATGACGTCATCCCTACCCCCTTGAGTTGTGGTTTCTTCCTTTAAATACCCCTAGCTACTCAGGGTCAAACTCTTCTACCCCTGCTTGGGATACCAATCTCAACCTCAGTGCACTGTGGTTCCTATCATAAACCTTTGTGATTACAGCAAGTATGGTCTCATGTGAGTTCTTGGGGGTTCATGTCATCCCAAGACTTGAGTAAGGGTCTCCCCTCTCTGGGGGGTCTTTCACCTCCAGGTTTGTGTCTTGAATTCCTGTTCTAGCTTGATTGGAGGTATATTGTGGCCTGGAAGTTCAATCTGAAGTAAATCCTTTCTTCCAAAAGTTGTTTTCAGCCATGAAGTTTATCAAATCAAGTAGTGAATTGTTGGGCCCTACCTTGGGATGTTTTCCTTCCCTCTCACTGAGCCTTTTAGCTTGCTATAGCAAGAAGTTGTTTTCACCCTTGGTAGCTGCTCTGGGCACCTGATTTGGGGCTGGGACTTTCCATGGCACCCTCCCACCCACTCCCCCACCGAGCATTCCAGCTTGTTGTTGTTAAGAAGTTGTTTATGCCCCTGATTGGGCCCGGGACTTTCCACCACACAGATTTTCCTGTTTTCCTGGTTGGGGATTTTCACGTGCCTTGTTGTTTTTCCATGGCTTTTGCCTCAGGTATATAAGAAGATTTCAGTAAAGCCTTGGTGACACTCTCTGAAAATGGGTGACCCGTGTACGTGTTTTCTTTCAATACCACAGACCTATGTCCAATATTCACACATTGGCGGCACAGGCACAGTCATCTGGAGGTTCCACTGAGATCAGGAAAGAGAGGACAACTTGACAGGATTGTTCCAAAAGGCCACCCATCAAGGAAGCGGAACATATTGGGAACAAGTGGTGACCACCGGGCAAAACTGAAAGTAAGTAGCCTACAAAGGTTTTGTCTTAGCCATGGGAACTACAAGTTCCTCATTATTGGTCATAGATCAGCTTGTAAGTTTACTCAAACAGCAAGGTACTGGTATTAAGGTAAAGACAGCCCATGGTTTTGATAAAACTATATAGAACAAGTCAGTCCTTGGTTTATAGCTAATGGTGGTTTGAATATTCCAGATTGGAAACAGCTTAAAAGGGACAAGGTAATAATGGTAAAATATTTTTGTGTATGTGTTCTTTTAGAGTTATGCTAAAATCTAGAGAAGTGAAGTCAATTCTCATTGATGCTTTTAGTCTTTGGACCCTGACTAGAGACAGTTTACACCCTAGACAAGAGAGAGAATGGGGTTGAGAAAAACAGTCCTCCCGGACTCTCCACAGAAGCTTTGTCGAGAGAAGGAAAATGAGCTTAAGCTTTGTAAAAGCTCTTCAAGGGAGAGAAGGAAGGTAGGAGACAGTCCTGCCTCCTTGCTGGTATTGGAGAAGTGCTTATTTCTGGTTCTGGGTCCTTTAGGTAGGATATCTGGGTCCCTTTCATGGGACACCATTTAGTTTTTTCCCCATGTGTTTGTCTGTCCTTGGTGCACCACGCTGTCCATGTATGTCAATTTATGTCTGGCTTTTGCTTCTCATTGCTTGAATGTTTTGTGTTTCATGTTTTAAAAAAATGGTTAAAACTTTAAATGCTGGTTGATTCACCCCTTGATGTAGTTTTAACTTCTTTCAAGACAGGAACAAATAAATAAAAAGCAGTTTCAGTTGGCTTTTGGAGCCCTGCATCTGTAGCCAGGACCTTAGGTCCGCTGGGAAAGCTCTCCAGGAGGCTGGCTAAATGTTTACACTAGCTGATCCTAAAGGGTCCAGGAGCTTCACAGATTCTATGGTAATGGCTGTTTCTCTTAGAAAAATCTTTGACTGTGATTATTGGACTCAACAGCTGACAAGGTGCTTCTCTTAAAATTATAGTTAGAAAAGGTAAAAATGGTGTTTGATCTAAATATTTAAGATATGTGTACCCACATTTTTGTTTCTGATTAGTTTTAAATGTATAATACGCTCTACATGTCTTGGTGATAGTTTACTGACTTTTAAGTTATTGGGTATGGTTAAAAATTTGTAACATTGATAACATAATGTTGGCTTAAAACTGATAATTCAGATGGAGTCATTTTAGACAACATATGGCATGAACCAGTCCAGGGAAACAGGCCTAAATTGAGATAATATTTTAATATAATTCTTATCATAGAAACCAGACTTATAAAAGAATTTAGGGCAATGTCTCTTTGTTGAGGAATTAGAGACTGCACCATCGTTCATTCATATGCAAGAATTGGCAGTCAAACTTTAAAGCATGAGGAATGGACATGGTGTTTTGGAGAGACTGGATTTTAGAGAATAGATGGTTTGTTGGAAGTTGAGTTTTGCTTTCCAAAATTATGGTTGTGCTCTGGTGATACAAAGGAAAGTTAAAGATTATGGTTAATCATTGTCAGTGTTACATTGACTACAGTTTTACAGTTCGATCACAGACAGTCTCAGGATTCTAACTCACACATATTTGTAATTAAAAAAATCAAATAGGTATAGATTGTTAACTTATAAGAACATTACAGCCTGTTTGCTTACTCAAACTGCTATTTCAAAAAAACACATGTAAAATTATTATAGATTTAAAAGTTTTTATGCTGTTTCTTTACTTACTGTCGATTGTAAAAAAATTTTCATTTAGTGAGCTTGCTTATAATTTTGGAGAGCCCATGAAGTGATAACCATTGGAAAGTTGTGCCTTGAGGAATCATTTTGGCCCTATATTATGTAAAAAAATTTTTGTCACTGCTTCAATACAAGAAGACCTACGCCCGATATTCACACACTGGTGACACAGGCATTGTCAGTGAATGATACTAGGATACAGATACAATTAATATGTTACTGAAAGGTATTATATACATTATAATAGTGAATCCTATATCTGCATTGCTGGAGTCCTGTAGATAAAGGCTAACCTACCATATATTCTCTCTCACGTATCTTATGATTCTAAATATATATATATCTTTTAAAAATAGTTTTTAAAAGTTCAGGAGAGTCAGCACCATGCTTTTCAGTAACAAAACATCCCAATCTGTAGAATTTTGTGACTATGTACATAACCACTTGAATTAAAATTATGGTGCTGCAAAGGATACCAACTAGCCATCTTCTACATGCCCTTATCTTTCACTGTTGGTGTTAAGCTGATCATATGAAATCTTCTAAGTAAGAGTAAATTAAATGTCTGAAGGATGCAGAAAGATGTGACCTGCAGGTGCTTTCACTGAAGATGGAGTAAGGCTTTCATTGAAGATGGAGCCAAAGAATGTGATGGCACCCAACTCCTGAAAAGTAAATGAAGAACTTCTTCCTTTGAACTTCACAAAGACCAGCAGTCCAACTCAACACCTGGACATTAGCCTAAAAGGCCAGTGACCTACAATTGGCCTATAAAAGAATAAAGTACTAATTCATGCTGCCCCAAGCAACTGAAAAACAACAGGAGCAAGACGTAATGCTAGGTATGGTCACTTTTAGTGCCATTCTTAGTTCCTACAATTGTGTAGAAGACATTTTTTATTTTATTAAATTGTCATCATTACTAGATATCTTCTAACGGTCAGCATCACGAGTGTCACACGAAGATTTGAATTACTCTAGGGGATTGGAACAGACTTTAAATAAAGTGAATGATTCTTTGATGCAAAACGTCAGCAATCCAAGATAAATGAGAAGGGTAGGTACTTAGAGTGAAGAAAATAACATCTGCTTTCTTGAAATCTCACCCCATGGGTGGTCATGTATTGCATGCCTATTGGTTAATTCCCAAGGTGTTTGAGTAATATGGCTTTATTTAGTTGTATGGTGAAGAGATAATATTTAGTTACAACTATCTTTGTTGTTAGTGTAGAACAACACTAAGCAGTGTTTTAGTTAAGTTAACAACACTGAATTTCCTAACTCCAAATTGATGACTGTCAACCAATATTACAGGGAGAATCAGTTTTTCCTATAGATGATCCCCTTGATAGATTATCTCAAGCCCAAGTGCTCTTTCCTAAACACATATACATACAAAAACTACTGAATGGAGTCAGTAGGAGTGTGTGTGTGTGTGTGTGTGTGTGTGTGTGTGTGTGTGTATGTGTGTGTGTGTGTGTGTGTGTGTGAGAGAGAGAGAATTTGAGAGGAAGTAGTGGGGTAAGAGGGAGGGATAGAAATGATGTAAATACAGTACTTACATGTGAATTGCTTGTTAACAATAAAATTTAATTTTAAAATGTGATGACTTCTTAATCAGAATGTACTCAACAGAGATGCAGTAGAATTAGGTCCCCCAGATGATGGATTCCCAGCTGAAGTTCAGCGACTAGTTCTGAGCTAAGGAAAATAGTATTTACACCTAACACAGTGGCAATGCAGAGCATCCTCAGGGGTTCAACAAGCTTATGCTTGTGGTTGTTTTCCAAACAATGTGGATGTTTGTAATCAAATCTGGGGCTTCTGTAAGCGTATCCAGCACTTTAAACTGCTGAGATATCCCTCCAGCCCGTAATCATAAAATTGATGGATATATAGTCATTTGCTGAATTTTTAAAATCATCTATCATCTATCTGCCTATCTGTCTGTCTATCTATCTATCTATCTATCTATCTATCTATCTATCTATCTATCTATCTATCTATCTATCATATATATATCTCTCCACCTATCTATCATCTATCTACCTGTCTACCATCTATCTATCTATCCATCTATCTATCCATCCATCCATCCATTTATCATTTATTTCCTGTCTGTCTGGCTGTCTATCTATCTATTTTTCTAATCTATCATTTATAATTATTGTCAAGAACACAGTAAGACAGGAATTTACTCTTAGCTTTTTGTGTGTGTTTTTATTTTATTTCTGCTTTCTTAAGTGCCTAGAATTACAAAGTGTTTTGCAAGTCAGATGAATTTTCACTAAAGTATTTATCATCCAAAACATTTTGTCCTTTTAGCAAATGAGTGGAACAGAAAGAAAATATATTTTGTTGCAGAAATTTCCTATAGCTATGCTTTAATTTGAAGATTTTCTTAAGATTATGTGAGTAACATGAAAATATGTTGTTGAAGGAAATTTTTTAATTGCTAAGATTATGTATTTGTAGAGTAAAAAAATCTATCATAGTGTCTATATTAGATCTACCCTAACCCCCAAGACAAATATTATAAATGTGCTACATACATCCTAGACAAGCTTCCTTATTTCATATGTATGCTGGGTTTAGTTTCAATGTTGTGTGATCATTCTGGAATTATTTTCCTGTGAGATGCCCTTCTAAGCCATCTCCTCTTGCTATGGTCTGTTGCCTAGCACCAGCCAACACCTAAAAGCAAAGGTCTCATTACCTCAATCCCCAATTAAGACCTTCTCATTGTGAGTCAAAACATTTTTTTTTGTGTTTATTAACCTGATTCATCTCAGATATTGCTGTAGTAACAGACAGTAGAATAATGCTCACTGTGTAACAAAATCTCTCTAATGACTTTAAAGGATAACCACTTATTTCTTATTTGAAAGCACATCATTATTTTATTTGTACTGGTGTTTTGCCAGCATGTATGTCTGTGCACCAACTATGTTTGTGATTGCTACATGCAGAGAATAGAGGGGAGTATTAGATCCCCCAGAACTGGAGTTATAGATCATGTGGATGTTTGGAGTGAAACCTAGGTTTTCTGGAAGAGTTTGCAGTATTCTTAACTGCTGAGATATCTCTCTAGTGCTCATTTATAATTTGGTATGAGTGATAGTCATTTGGTGATCCTTTGGATAGTCTATCGTGTCTCTCTCTCTCTCTCTCTCTCTCTATATATATATATATATATATATATATATATATGTATTTACATATATTTATATATTATATATCTATATATATTATATCTATATATTTATATAATATATTTAATCTATTTTTATGTGTTTATTGGCAGGCTGGTAAGAAGTTAGCAGGCCTATGATATCTCAACTGGGAAACTTGGCCTTTCGTCATATCTCTGTCACATCTCTTATGCATAAGGTCATATAGGTGTATTGTAATGGTATAAGGGGGAATCCTGGAGTGCACATAGATAAAAGCAAGGTCTCTAAGCTTCTATGAGCATAAAATTTGCTGTAGTCCTATTGATAGATTACTAGGTAAAGCCTAGTCCAGCAGAGACAGAGAGGAATATAATGTGTTGATAATGAAAATTATGAAAAGGTCACAAAATATAACATGTGATACAACATATTATTGATTCCATGTAGCATGATCCAGTAGGGTCGTATCCAAATTTATTAATTCCGAACCTCTGGACAGACACTGAGATTTCTACTAGCTTCACTGAGGCAGACACTGCTTCATACTTTAGCATGAAGCTTATATTCATGCTTAATTTTGGAGTAGTAATAAATTTTTAAAAATTGGTATTCTTTTTTTCATTGAGAGAAAAAGAAATTGTGAAATATAATCTTTCTTTCGAAAATGTGTCAAGAAAGCTATTCTGTCAAACCTACTCACTGCTCTCTGTTTTCACATTTTATGACCCAGAGTTCAGTGTTTGTCTTCCTGTTGTGAAGGGGAGAAGGCAAAGGGGAAATGGCAAATGGCCAGGCTTCTGTTGATTTTCTTCTAAGGCTCTCGCTGGTTTAAAGTAGGTCCAGTAACAAGAGGGAGTTAAAGAGTTGCTGAAATATAATTTCAGGTGAATGCTCTTATATTCTGTTACCATTTTCTCTAATCGACTATAATCTTATCTTATCTCATGGCTTCAAAAATTATTCTGTGTTAGGGCATTGAGGGATATAGATCAGCTGTTAAGAACACAGGATACTCTTGCAGAGGACACAGGTTCAAATCCTAACACCCACATGTCATCTCATAATTATCTGTAACCTGGGCGCAGGGGGTCTAATGCCTTCTTCTGGTCTTGATGGGCATGTATCTTGTGCATGTGGTGCACAGACATATAGACAAAACTGCATACACATAGTATAAAAGGCATTTTTAAAGTTATCGTATGTAGTTACTTCCTCTGAATAAAGTAAATGTGACATTGGGGTATTTAGAAACATTAAAAAAATATATGAATCTTGTTCATGTCCTGAATGTAGTGTTTGGATCACTTTCTAGTACAAAATATGTTATTTAGTACATTTTTACTCAATATTGAAGATTTGTCATAACTTATGCAGTAGGTTCTGTGCATAAGAGAGGTTATATACAACAGAAAGTGAACTGATGCCCAAGAACTGGAAAATCTTGTGATTTTAGCTCACATACACAAGGATTCTGGTTCTCTTGATCATTTAGTCAGTGTCTAAGGTGCTAGAATAATAATTTTCTGCCATTTCATATTTCTGCTCATGACTAGTTATGAGTCCATCAGTTGTAGCATAAAGATTGGCATACTATAAATAGATCTGTGAAGAGCCAAGGTCTTGCGTGTGGGTCACACAATTAAAAAATAAATTCTAAACCATAATGAGAGCTTCTGAGGCCTAAAAGCTAAGAATTTAAAGGGAACAGATGTAAAAGGGGAGGATAAACACCGTTGTTATTTGAAGAATGTTCTCTTTCCTACTCTCAAATTGAATTTCCTAACAATCCGAACTCAGCTTCTTTCATTTATTACTGAATAGACCCCTGTGACCTGCCTTCTCCTTTGATTGCCAAATTTGGTTCTAAGAATAAAGAACAAATGGTGTGCCTTTGGTGCCTTAGAGGAAAGGTGATTATATAATTAAATTTTATTAGGATGTAGAAAACATCTTTTCCAAATCCATTGTCTGTAAAAGCAGTATGTTTTCATTGTAATTGGTTAAAAGAAACAGTCTAAAACAAGTTAACAAATTAGCACTCTTTTTTTTTAAATATCCTGGAAGAGTTGTTAAAATAAAGCTGATTCTTCTATTAACAATACATCTCACCACTAGCAATATGTAAATCACTCTATGATATTTGTGCTTTCAAATGGACAAATTGATTGACTCTATAGAAAATTCATTTTTTTCCCCAGTAAGTAGCAATCCTAAAGAAGGACAATGTAGCTGCACTCAGACTGTGTTTTAGAAAAACTCCTCACAGGAAATGCTGCCTAAAAATATATTTCTTCAGGTAGCACAAGGTTCAAGAGGCATCATTTGAGAATCACTGATCTGTACTGGCAGATTCGACACCATCTGCTCATAAGGAGCCCAGGGGCCTTGCCGCTATACTCTGGCAAAATCCCACAACTGTCTCAAGAGTGAGGTTTTCCTCCTCTGGTGCACAATTACGGTTCCTCACCATTCTCTGGGTACTTCCTCCTTGATTCTGTTTGCCTCATTGCCTAGGGCTGTCACAGGAGCACAATGCAGGCAGCCTGAAGATCCTTTCTCCCAAAATTGCTCTTCCACGTCAACTGATGACATCACCATACTCTTCCATAAAGGATGTAAACACAACCCTTTTCAGGGTTTTGATTTGCATTTCCCCGATGACTAAGGATATCGAACACTTCTTTAAGTACTTCTTGGCATTTTGAGATTCCTCAGTTGAGAAATCTCTGTTTAGCTCTGTACCTGATGTTTTAATAGGATTATTTGGTTCTCTGGAGTCCAACTTCTTGGTTTTTTGTGTATTTTGGATGTTAGTCTTCTATAGGATGTTCAGTTGGTAAAAATCTTTCCCCAATCTGTAGGTTACCAATTTGTCCTATTGACATTGTCCTTTGTCTTACAGAAGCGTCTCAGTTTTACGAGGTGCCATTTGTCAATAGTTGATCTTAGAGCCTGAGCCATTGGTTTTCTGTTCTGGAAATTTCCCCCTGTACCATGTGTTTAAGGCTGTTTCTCTTCTTTTAGATTCAGCATATCTGGTTTTATGTGGAGGTCATGGATCCACTTGGATTTGAGCTTTGTAGAAGGAGATAAAAAATTTGCATTCTTCTACATACTGATCACCGGTTGAACTAGTGGCATTTTTTGAAAATGCTGTCCTTTTCCACTGGATGGTTGTAGGATGCCATACAGGTGAAGGCAGGTACCAGATAGAATGAGGCCTGTCATTAAATGAGAAGGAAGGATGGACAGGAGAAAAGTTTTAGGAAGAAGGGGAGACTGGAACAGAAGAGGACTGGGGAGAAAAAACAGCCAAGAGAACATGGAGGCTGATGTTAAGATTCCACTCTGCACCTTTACAGGTCGTTATGAATGTTCTTAAGGGATGGATGTGTACAGGGCTTTGTATGTTTAGGTGGGCAATTACATCTTATCAATTGGGTCAGAGGTTATTGTGTTATGTGTTCTTTCTTGTGGCAATTGGAGTTTGGGAGAGTGTGTGGCAGCTGGGACACTAGGCCGTCACAGAATTGGGATGTATGTTTTTGGTATGATGGCAGCCTGCCTTGGCAGCTGGATTGGTGGAGGGATTGCTGTCAGGCTCAGAGAGGGACCTTTGGCAGTGTGATATGGGGTGGAGCAGAGCTGGTGAGAGACTTTGCTGATTGAGATTAAGATATCTACTAGATATCTTGGGTCAGTGCAGTGCCGGCCCTAGTGGGGGTGAAAGACAGCATTTTATTTTATTTTATTTTTTTATAATTTTATGGCTTCTTTGTCAAAGATGAAATGACCATATGTGTGGGTTTATTTCTGGGTCTTCAATTCTATTCCATTGATCTACCTGTCTGTCTCTGTACCAATACCATGTGGTTTTTATCACTATTGCTCTGTAGTACAGTTTGAGTTTGAGGTCAGGGGTGGTGATTCCTCCAGAAGTTCTTTTATTGTTGAGAATAGTTCTTGCTATCCTGGGTTTTTATTATTCCAAATGAATTTGAGAATTGCTCTATTTCTGTGAGGAATTGAGTTGGAATTTTGATGCAGATTGCATTTAATTTATAGATTGCTTTTGGTAAAATGGCCATTTTTAATTTAATCCTGCCAATTCATGAGCACAGATCTTTCAGTCTTCTGAGGTCTTCTTTGATTTCTTTCTTCAAAGACTTGAAGTTCTGATTATACATATTCTTCACTTGCTTGGTTAGAGTCAAACCAAGATATTTTATATTATTTATGACTATTGTGAAGGGTGTTGTTTCCCTAATTTCTTTCTCAGGCTCTTTACCTTTGTTTATATGAAGGCTACCGATTTGTTTGACTTAATTTTATATCCAACCACTTTGCTGAAATTGTTTATCAGCTGTAGGAGTTCTTTGGTAGAATTTTTGTGGTCTCTTGTCGGACCCTCCTGGGCTCCCTTGGTGTTTGCACCCTGCTGAGCCTTGCTCTGATGCATGGAGACTTTTGTTTTTAAGAAAAGAACATCTTGGCCTTTGCTGTTTGGCCAATGGGCGGTAACACCATTGAGTCAGTTCCTGTTTTTATCCTGAGAACATAAAATTTGTTTTTCCACTGTGCTTCCAGGTTTTCTTCAACCCTGTGGACTTGGTGTATATATTCTGTGAACCTCAGTAAAGCTTTAGCATTCTCGTAGCATGAATGACCCAAGTCTCTGTCTTCTGTTAAATCTACCAGGCCTACACCTGGTTCTCAGTACTGTGTTGGCGTGGGCACTATCAGTCTCTTAAGTATACTATCATATAATCAATCTTCAAATAGTGATATCTTGACTTATTCCTTTCCAATTTGTATCCCTTTTACCTCCTTTTGTTTTATAATTGCTCTGGCTAGACCTTCAAGTATTATATTGACTATATAGGGAAAGAGGAGGGGGCAGCCTTATTTTGTCCCTGATATTAATGAGATTTCTTCAAGTTTCTGTCCATTTAGTTTGATGTTGGCTACTGGTTTGCTGCATATTGCTTTTACTATGTTTAGGTATGGGTCTTGACTTCTTGATCTTTCTAAAACTTTTAACATGAAGGGGTGTTGAATTTTGCCAAACGCTTTTTCAGCATCTAATGAGATGATCATGTGGTATTTTTTCTTTGAGTTTGTTTACAGAGTGGATTATGTTGATCGGTTTCCATAGATTGAACCATCCTTGCATCCCTGGGATGAAGCCCCTGATCATGGTGAATGATCATTATGATGTATTCTTGGATTCAGTTTGTGAGAATTGTATTTGGTATTTTGGCATAATGTTTATAAGGGAAATTGGTCTGAAGTTCTCTTTCTTTTTTGGGCCTTTTTGTGGTTTTGGTATCAATATAACTGTGACTTCATCGAATAAATTAGGTTGTGGTTTTTCTGTTTCTATTTGTGGAATAGTTTGGGAAGTATTGGCATTAGGTCTTCTTTGAAGGTCTGATATAATTCAACACTAAAACTATCTGGTCCTAAGCTTTTTTTTTTTTTTTTTTTTTTTGGTTGGGAGAATTTTTCTGCTTAATTCTTTTTTTTTCTTTATTAACTTGAGTATTTCTTATTTACATTTCGATTGTTATTCCCTTTCCCAGTTTCCAGGCCAACATCCCCCCTCCCCCACCCCTCCCCTTCTATATGGGCTTCCTCTCCCCATCCTCCCCCCATTACCACTCTCTCCCCAACAATCACGTTCACTGGGTTTTCAGTCTTGGCAGGACCAAGGGCTTGGTTGGGAGACTTTTTAAAATATTTTTATTTATTTTTACACTCCAGATTTTATTCCCCTTCTGGTCCATCCTCTGAATGTTTCATATTCCATCCCCCAGTCTCCATGAGATGTCCCCACCCCACCCACCACACCAGACCTCCAAACTTCCTGGGGCCTCCAGTCTCTGACTGAATCCAGACCAGGGAGTCCTGTGCTGTATATGTGTTGAGCTGCCTGGTTGGTGATCCTAGTGTCTGAGAGATCTCAGGGGTGCAGGTTAATTACGACTGCTGGTCCTCTTACCGGTTTGCTCTTCTCCTCAGCTTCCATTTCCTCAGAGGTTATGGGACTGTTTCCAAGGTTTATCTGATCCCGATTTAACTTTGGCTCCTGATATCTATCTATCTATTTCCTCCAGATTTTTCAGTTTTGTTGAGTACAGGCTTTTGTAGTAGAATCTGATGATTTTTTGAATTTCCTCAGTTTCTCTTGATATGTCTCTCTTTTTATTTCTGATTTTGTTAATTTGGATACTGTTTCTGTACCCTCTAGTTAATTTGGCTAATTGTTTATCTGCTTTGTTGATTTCCTTAAAGAACCAGCTCCTAGTTTTGTTGATTCTGTGTATAGTTCTCTTTGTTTCTACTTGGTTGATTTCAGCCCTGAGTTTGATTATTTTCTGCCATCTTACCCGTCTTGAGTCTATTTGCTTTTGTTTTACAGAGTTCAGGTGTGCTATTAAGCTGCTAGAGCATACTTTCTCCAATTCCTTTATGGAGGCAGTCAGAGCTACGAGTTTTCCTCTTATCACCGTTTTCATTGTGTCCATAAATTTGGATATGCTGTGTCTTCATTCTCATTAAATTCTAAAAAGTCTTTAATTTCTTCCCTGACCAAGTTATCATTGAATGGAGAGTTGTTCATCTTCCATTAGTATGTGGACTTTCTGTTGTTGTTGTTGTTGTTGTGTTGTTATTGAAGATCAGCCTTAGTTCTTAGTCTGATAGAATTCATGGGGTTAATTCAATCTTGTATCTGTTGAGGCTTGTTTTATGTCTGATTATATGGTCAATTTTGGAGAAGTACCATGAGGTGCTGAGAAGAAGGTATATTGTTTTGTAATATGGTGAAATATTTTGTAGATATCTGTTAAATTCATCTGGTTCATAATTTATGTGAGTTTCACCGTGTCTCTGTTTAGTTTCTGTTTCCATAATCTGTCCATTGGTGAGAGTGGCATGTTGAAGTCTCCTACTGTTATCATTTGAGGTTCAGTGTGAGCTTTGAGCTTTAGTAATGTTTCTTTTACAAATGTGGGTGCCCTTGCATTTGGAGCATAGATGTTCCGAATTGAGAGTTTGTGTTGGTGGACTTTTCCTTTGACGAGTATGAAGTGTCCTTCCCCATTTTTTTGACATTTGGTTGAAGGTCTATTTCATTGGATCTTATAATGGCTACTCCACCTTGTTTCTTGGGATTGTTTGCTTGAAATTTTTTAGCCTTTTACTCTGAGGTAGTTTCTTTCTTTGTCACAGAGGTATGTTTTCTGTATGCAGCAAAATGCTGGGTCCTATTTATGTATCCAATCTATTAGCCTATGTCTTTTAATTGGGGAACTGAGTCCATTGATATTAATAGGTATTAAGGAATAGTGATTGTTGTTTCTTTTTATTTTTGTTGCTAGATTTGGAATTATGTTTGTGTGGCTCTCTTCTTTCTTGAGTTTGTTGCAAGAAGATCACTCTCTTGCTTTTTCTAGGGTGTAGTTTCCCTCCTTGTGTTGGAGTTTTCCATCTATTATCCTTTGTAGGGCTGGATTTTTGGAAAGATAGTGTGTAAATTTGGTTTTGTCTTGGAATATCTTGGTTTCTCCATCTTTGTTAATTGAAGAATTTGCTGGATATAGTAGCCTGGGCTGGCATTTCTGTTCCCTTAGGGTCTGTGTAACATTTGCCCAGGATCTTCTGGCTTTCATAGTCTCTGGTGAGAAATCTGGTGTAATTCTTATAGATTTGCCTTTATATGTTACTTGTCCTTTCCCCCTTACTGCTTTAATATTCTTTCTTTGTTTTGTGCATTTGGGGTTTTGAATATTATGTGAAGGGAGGAATTTCTTTTCTGGCCCAATCTATTTGGAGTTCTGTAGGTCTCTTGTATGATTATGGGCATCTCTTTCTTTAGGTTAGGAAAGTTTTTTCTCCTATCACTTTGTTGAAGATGTTTTGTTTACTGGTTCTTTGAGTTGGGAATCTTCACTCTTTTCTATACCTATTATCCCTAGGTTTGGTCTTTTATTATGTCCTGGATTTCCTGGATGTATTGGGTTAGTGGCTTTTTGTACTTTGCTTTTTCTTTGACTGTTGTGTCAGTGTCTTCTATGGTGTCTTGTATGCCTGAGATTCTCTCTTCTATCTCTTGTCTTCTGTTGGTGATGGTTGCATCTCTGACTACCATTCTCTTTTCTAGGTTTTCCATCTCCACTATTGTATTGCTTTGTGATTTTTTTATTGTTTCTATTTTCATTTTTAGATCCTGGACAATTTTATTCAATTCCTTCACCTGTTTGATTCTGATTATGTTAGAATTCCTGGGGGTCAAAGTGTTTCTGGGTGTGGACGGGGGGGGGGGATCAGGGCTGGAGCACAGGAACTGCTCCCAGGTGTATCTTTCAAATGGAAGGATGATGTATCTCAGGCAGGGCAGAATTTTCTGTGTTCCTTTGGCCCCTATGGGTCCCAGTTATGCCAGGTATTGGGATGGGGGCAATCTCCTGTTAGTCTTGGGGTACCATAACTCCTTGGGGTTTAACTGTCTCTGGGTGGGGGCAGGTTGGGGCTGTGGAGCACAGAATCTGCTTCTGGGCACTGATGCAAACTGGAAGGAAGGTGTCAATCAAGTACAAATTGTAAGTACAGAGTTTCCTGAAGAAACACAGGTTGGCATATATTCTGCTTAACATTTGGAGGGTAGGTTGTGATGATGGTGGTGGTGGTTATAGGGAAACTTTATCACAAATTAAGTCTACTCCAATAGTTAAAATTTTTATTCCTTTTCTCCATTTTGGCACAAGTGTTGTTCTTACTTTAATATAATGAATAACTTTGGCATAGTAACAATGTTAATGGCTAATGAAAATGCCAGAATAAAGTATATTATTTATGACTCTAATTATAAGACAACAATAACAGTTGTGTGCTGTGAAAATTATAATCCATTAAAACTTAATACATGTTATAGACTTTAACCCTGGTAACAATCCTGTGAACGTAGATGACTTTACATTTTACAAACAAGGAGACTAAGGTCCAGGGAAGTTAATAACTTGTACAAAATTGCAGGGTTAGTAATTGGCGAAGAGGCAATTCGAGAAGAGGTCACTGAGCTTAATTTAAATGAGCCCATTTCCCAGTTAACCACATGACTTAAAGAGTAGATTGTTGTTTGGTAAGTGTTTCAAATTGTTCTTGCACTCTAATGGTTGGATTCTATACATAAATGGGCACATTTCCATATCCTGTGAGCTTATACTACTGTATTCTGCATCTCCATACTCTAGTTTATGCCTCACTTGTCTCTCTTATCAAATCACTGTGATCTTTGGTTTTCATTATCTCTTGGTAATAATTCTCTTTTTACATCATACCACATCACACAATGTATACACACACATGCCTGTGGGAATGATTAAACATCTCACTACTTTTCTGCATTTTCCCCCATTAAACAGTTTCAGAGCTCTAAATTCAAAGGCTTATTACTCATCCTTTTTCATAGCCATGAAGTATATCATGGTCATGCAGAACTTTAAGTTGTCCAGAATTTGTATGATAATGACAACAATTTTAGTTTGCAATTTTAGTCAATCTGAGCAGTGGTTTAATAAACTTTCTTTGAGATAAGATTCCACTCTGGGGTTTAGACTAGAAACAGTAATCTTTAAATAGTCTATGCTACTCTCAAATTTCTGACCTTTCTGGTTATGTTTCTCATGGGGTGCTGTTGTAAATATTTGTCACTATGCTGAGGAGTAATTATGATTTCTATATGTATATTTTTTATGGATTTTGCTGTGAAGGGGTACAGGCATAATTTATTTCAAACAATTATTGATAGTTTGCTTCCAAAAAGATTACAGTAAGGACCTGTGATGAATGGTCAAATTGGGCTTTTCATCTCTGGGAATAACATAATATCTCTTGGTAGATTTAGTCAGGACTTCTTTCCCTGCTATTATATCTCTGGCTTTTTTGACATATAAACAAGTATATTTTATATAAATAAATGCTTTCTTTGTAGAGCTTTTTTTATGATTGCCTTCCTATATTCTTTACTGTAGTTTTCTCCGGGCTCATTTACATTATCATGAGCTACTTGTAAACTCTCCCAACATATTATTTTATCCTTATATAACATATTAATAGTTTTGTTTATATTAAAGTATTTTCAGACTCATTATATTAGGTTAAAGTGTTTTCTGTCATCCATATATAATATATTGCTTCAAATAGTCTTTCTTCTTTCTTTTATAGGTACTGGTTTTCTACATATATTAAAGATTTTCTCATATTTAATATGATATACAAATTTTACTTTTGCAATTTGTTCTGAAATTTATTTTTTGTACATGGTAAAAGAATGAATTGCTTTAGTACATAAAATGCTGCTGGTCGGATACCACCATTTGCTTTTTATTTGTTTAAATTTATTCATTTATATTTATGAGGCAGGGTGTTGTGTAGCTTGGACTTGCTATGCACCCTCAGAAGTAGTCAAAATCACAGAACCAGATATAAAGGTGATTGCCATGGGCCAGACAGATAAATAAAGAATAGTTAATGTCTAATGGAGGTAAAATTAAATACCACAACATAAAATGTTATAGACAATGCTACATAATACGTGAAACTCCTAAGGAAAAAGAGTGTAGGTGGTAAGTTAAATGTTCTATGCTATTATCAGAACAAAAGCAAGTAAAAAGTACCTGAAAAACAAGGAAGTTAATAAATAAGGGTTGTATAAATAAGATTACAATGATTAAATTAAGTAGTTTTAACTGGTATGCAATCTTCTTAATTTAGGCTTATTGTAATTTCCACTTAATTTCTGCTTGCATTATTTTAAAGTTTTTTTTCCCTTCTGACTCTGCTTTTTAGGCTGAATCTAGTTGCTTTCCATAATTTAGTGTTGTTTGATTTGTTTCTAAAGTTGCGTTTTAATAATTGTCATCTTTTTTGTTCTCTGTTCATTACATTAGAACTGATTTGTATAGCTCATGTGTGTGTGTGTGTTTGTGTGTTTGTGTGTTTGTGTGTGTATGTGTATGTGTAAATATCTCCTGTCGAATCCACTTCCCTTCTAGCCCACCACCTACTAGAGGTAGGGGAAAAGAAAGAGTAATAGGAAATAGGAGTTGTGGACTTGTTTAGAAATAGTTCTTTGGTGCAATTCTAATCTATGTTGTCAGTAGTCCAGTCCACTAGCAAAATATCAAACATGAATCAGCAGCAGTGGCTTAATCCAGAAGAAACTGTGAGGCTCCACCAATTGTGCTGTTTATATGTCCATTTGTTTACAGCTGAGCACTTGGAATTGTATAGGTTTATCTGGGAACTCATTACTGTAACTAATATTCCCTCTCCTAGATGCCATGGCTTAGTTCTTCGTCTCGAGATTGGACCCTGCAGGGCTTTCTCGATTGTCATGCTAACTGGAACAGTCCTTATTTGGGTCTTATTTAGGCAACCACGTTGTTGAAGTTTCAGTGGTAAAGCTTCTCTGTCTTGTTGGGAAGATGCTATCCCTCAACAGGCATCCCAATCCTCTGGCTCTAACAATTTTTCTGTTTCCTGTTTCATGATGCACCTTGAGACCAAGGTATAGAAGTTGTGTTGTATATGTATCAGTCGGGATTAGATACCCAGCAACTGCTCTTTCTTATAGGGTTAATTTTTTCAAAACTTATTTTAATTATGGTTCTTTAATGCTTCAGCCTCCATTCTAGCCCACCAGCTATACCAGAGGTAGGAGAAAAGAAAGATTAATAGGAAATGGGAATTGTGGATCTGTTTAGAAATAGTTCTTTGGTACAATTCTAATCTTCCTTGTCAGCAGTCCAGTCCACTAGCAAAATACCACACATGAATCAGCAGCAGTGGCTTGATCCAGAAGAAACTGCGAGGCTCCACCAATCATCACAAGTCTTCAGAATCAGCAAGAAGCAAGTGGAATACCACCAGGGGTTCTTTGTTGATTTCTCTATGAAGTCACAAGTAAAGATCAGTGAAGGAAGTAATGCTAGGGTGGAGATGCCCAATAAAGACCAGCGGTTATAACTTGAACCACTGAAAGATTGTCATTCACTCTCCATTGGGTTGTACCCCTTTAAATATCACATGTCCTCCCAAGCATCTGCTCCAGCAAAACATCATATGCCCTTTCAGAAGGCAACTTCCAGAAAAACACATGTCTGTTCTCAGCATAACAATTCTCTCGTGTGTCTGACCCAATAAAATTCTTCCACAAGACAGTTTCCAGAAAAACATCACATGACACAACCGAGTCCCAATGGAAATCACAAATTCCCATTTCACCTTTTCTTCATTTTGAGCAGTTATGGATCTCTGTAGTAGACTCTATCTGTTGCAGAAAGAATTGTCTTTGATGAGAAGTGAGAGCTACACTTTTCTGTGAGTAAGTTACTAGTGAGCAAAGTTTACTAGCTTGTGTCTGCTGGTTCATGTGTACAAGTATAATATTATACTAAGCCTAATATATTATGTGAGTTTCATATTGTTCTTTTGTATTTAAATATTTATATATGGGATATTATAAATTTCTATATATTAGAAACTTAGTGTTGCTTTGAGAAGTTAAATTTTGAAAAATATTTGAAAACTGTCTTCACTTACTAAAGCATTTTAAGCTTTCAGGAAAGCATCAAAAATAATATTAAATCTTAATGCCTATCATCTAACTTATATCAGAATTTGCAAATCGTTTTGAAGATAAGAATGAAGTAAAATGAATAACCCTTAGTATGTAATTACATGACATGTTTTTACAAAATCTTCATGAATTTATTTAGTCCCAAGTCTCATTTAACTGGGATAGTCTAGAAACAGTGAATATTAATTATTTTTAACAATTTCTCAGGTACGCAACACATTACTATTTTATTCTCATTAACTCAATCTTGGTTTTGAGAAATTCAAGTTTGTAGGAATCATTCTACTATACTAAAACCCCAAGACAGTGGTCAAACAACCTTTTTTACAGTAGTCTCCTGAGATCATCAGAAATACCAGCTATTTACATTATGGTTCATAGTAATAGCAAAATTACAGTTATAAAGTAGCAATGAAAATAAATTTATGTTTGATGGATCACCACAACATGAGGAATAGTATCAAAGAGTCACAGCATCATGAAGGTTAAGGACTGCTGCCCTAGAACAAAGACTTAAATGAAAGTCAAAACAGGTGACTCCTTGTGCACATAATATTTGCACAGAAAATACTCATGTTTTTCAGCATGTGGCAGAAGCATTTTTGTGTGGCACAGAATCATGTCATTGAAAAAAAACCCTATAAATCTCTATTGAGATGAGGTGAAGGATTATGTGGTTCTTTATGCAGAAAATATCCCCAGTTTCTCCTGCCCTGTCCTCTCATTTGATTTGAGATGAAGGATGTCAGGGTGGATAATAAGGAAGCCAGTTCTCATTTTCACCAAGACTGCCCAAATTTAATACATGTGCTTCAAGCTTCAATGTCCTCCTAAGTAATAAGCTTCCAGGTGTCTTACTTTGTATTTGTCAGATGTGTGCAAGGGCATTATGAGACTTATATTTGCTTTGTTCAACCACCTGTAGTAACATTAATTGAAGTGACAATTATTTACTGTGATCATTAAAGATTTTAGTGCTCTGCCGTCCTCATGTGATTTTAAAAGATTTTTCAGATTTATTGGAGTAATTAGAGGTGGTACACAAAAAACACTTCTGAGAATATTCCTAATGTATTTATACATTTTAAAATTCATGCCACAATGAGCAACATGTAGACTTGGATTATGAAGGACTTTCCTCTCTCTTACGGCATCACTTCCTAGTAAATTATTGACTTTCTATACATTAACTGCTTTTGTATGTTATTCTGTATCTATTTGGAATTCAGTCAAATATAAAAGGATCTCTTAAGACTATTGTAGAATCCTATTTTAGTTTTGTTTCAGAGAGAAAACATATGGTCATGCTCACATACACATCAAACCCACACACACACACACACACACACACACACACACACACAAACACACACACACAGAGAGAGAGAGAGAGAGAAAGAGAGAGAGAGAGAGAGAGAGAGAGAGAGAGAGAGAGAGATGCACACATACACAGGCACACGCACACACACAGATACCCACGCATAAAGGCAGTACATAGATGATTATGAGCTGCCTCATCAGCCCACATTTTATGCCTGAGAAGAATAGAGTAATAGTAATGAGTTTTTTGATAATGATAATAGGAGCTTTTCCTCAGTAGCCATTTCTGGACATAAAAATAGCAGAGGGATTTTGAACAGAAACAGAATTGCAATTCCTTTGTTCAATCATTAGTTAACAAAAATATTTAAGATTTATTAGAAAGAGCAACATAATTTGATTCTGTCTGCAATTAAATAAGGCCACCATTTACCTGAAAAGAAGGTATGCAGGAAATAGAATGGCTTCTAGGAGGAATTACCAGGAGGAGAAGATCAGTCACAAGGGGATTCTTAATTGTTTACTTTCATGTGAGGCACTATGTAAATTATAAAATAATGTGGTTTTTGGGACCATGGTCTAATATCATTAGAAGGTTTGACATTTATCTCCAGCATAAGCCCTATTTATACTCAGAGCATTAATGAAGGAGGCGAATTGAGGCAACGAACTGAGAGTTAGATGTGAACGGTTGACATAAGAAAAAGGGTCTGGCAAGACCTAAGCCCTCAGTGTTAGGTCTTGGTCTGACTTATAGGAAAAGTACAGCTCAAGAGATAAAGGTTAAAATAGAGACAGGGTTTTGATTGACCTGCTGTTAGGGGATATGGGCTGTCCTTTGAGAAATCATTCAGCAAATTTATCAGAACCTCAGAACATTGCAGTGATAAGACAAGGGCTGAGAGCCGAAACTGAAACCAGATCTGTAACTTTTACAAGGATGTACTTATGCAAGGAGCTGTTGTTGTCCTCATTCACCAATCTGTTTGCTATGACAATCTCTGGATGACATTCAAAGATTGTACAAAATATGCAAAGATAAAGAAGACATTTCTGGTTTTTGTTAAGATTTATTTATTTCATACATGAATATTTTGCCTGTCTATATGTATGTGTAGTGTGTGCACGTCCAGTATCCCTGGAAGTCAGAAGAAGGAATAGGATTGCCTGGAACTGGAGTTACAAATGGTTTGCAAATCACCATATAGGGGCTGAGAACTGAGTGCAGGTCCTCTGTAACACCAACAAATACTTTTTACTTCTGACCCATCTCTTCAGTTCTAAGAAGATATTGCTAAGAAATGAGGACAGTCCAGTCCCACACCCCTCTTAAAATGTAGTAAATATGAGCCATTTTCTCTTGTAGTAATTTCTTATTTTATTGGATATTTTATTTATTTATATTTCAAATGTTATCCCCTTTCCCAGTTTCCTCTCCGGAAACTCCCTATCCCATCCTCCTATGCTTCTAGGAGGGTGCTCCCCCACCCACCCACTCACCCAGTCTTGTCTCCCTGCCCTGGCATTTCCCTACAATGGGGCATTGAGCATTCCCAAAAAAATAAGGGTGTCTCCTTCCATTGATGTCCGACAAGGCCGTCCTCTGTTACATATGTGGCTAGAGCCATGGGTCCCAACATGTGTACTCTTTGGTTGGGGGTTTAGTCCCTGGGAGTTCTGGGGAGTCTGTATGGTTGATACTCTTGTTCTTCCTATGGGTTGCAAACCTTTTCAGCTCCTTCAGTCTTTTCTCTAACTCCTCCTCTAACTGGAGGAGGACTCTAACCCTGTTCTCATTCCAATGGTTGGCTATGAGCTTCTGCCTCTGTATTTGCCAGACTCTGGCAGAGCCTCTCAGGAGACAGCTATATTAGGCTCCTGTCAGCAAGCACTTCTTGGCATATGCCATAGTGTCTGGGTTTAATGTCTGTATATGGCATGGATCCCCAGGTGGGGCAGGCTGTGGACGGCCTTTGCTTCAGTCTCTGCTCCACACTTTGTCCCTGTATTTCCTCCCTTGAGTATTTTGTTCCCCCTTCTAAGAAGGACTGAATCATCCACATTTTGGTCTTTCTTCTTCTTGAGCTTTGTGTGTTCTATGAATTGTATCTTGGGTATTGTGAGCTTTTGGGATAATATCCATTTATCAGTGAGGGCATACCATGTGTGTTCTTTTGTGACTGGTCTAACTCACTCAGGATATTTTCTAATTCCATCCATTTCTTTCAGTATTTTCAATAGTTCTCATTACATCCTTGCTGTGAGCCTCTGTCTACACCAGGAGTCTTTACATGCAAGAGCAGAGGACGTTCTAGGTAGTAGATCCCAGTTCTCGGATTTCCTGTGACCAACCTTTATACAAAAATGAGTAGAATTTGGTAGGCTTTTTCTGTATATTCTATATAGCATTGATCCTTTTGAAATTCTTATTCTTTACTTTTTCTTTGTTCCTTTCAAAGATCTCTTTCTCATTATTTACCTTACATCCCAATCAATTCAAGCTTCCCCTCCTTCATCTCCTCCCAGTCCCTTCCTGTCACCTCTGCTTTCTCTTATCTACTCTTCCTCCCTTTGGCTTCAGAGAGAGAGAGAGAGAGAGAGAGAGAGAGAGAGAGAGAGAGAGAGAGAGAGAGAGAGACAGAGAGACAGAGAGACAGAGAGAGACAGAGATAGAGAGAGACAGACAGAGAGAGACAGACAGAGACAAAGAGAGACAGAGAGAGACAGAGAGAGACAGAGAGAGAGACAGAGAGAAAGAGAGACAGAGACAGACAGACAGACAGAGAGAGACAGAGACAGTCAGACAGACAGACAGACAGACAGACACACACAGAGGCCTATCACGGATATCAAGCAACCTTGGCATATCAACTTGCAGTAAGATTAGGCACATCATCTTCTATTGAGGCATCCCAGTTAGGGAAAAGGGATCCAAAGACAGGCTATGTAGTCAGACACATCCCCTGCTCCTGATTTAGGAGTCCCACATGAAGACCTGCCTGCATAGCTCTTACATATGTGCAGAGGGCCAAGATCTGTTCCATTCATGCTCTCGGGTTGGTAGTTCAGCCTCTGTGAGCTATGGGCTCAGATTAGCTGATTCAGTAGGTTCTCTTGAGTCCTCTGAATCCTTCAACTGTTCCCTTATTCACAAAGGTCCACTTAATGTTTGGCTGTGGGTCGCCACATCAGTTTTCAACAGGTGTTGGGCGAAACCTCTCTGATGACATTTATGCTGTCTGCAAGTATATCAAAATATCATAAATACTGTCCAGTAGGCTCCCTCTCATGGCATGGGTTTCAAGATGGGCCAGTCATTGGTTGGCCCTGCCCTCAAATTCTGCTCCATCTTTTATCTCTGTACACTTGTAGTCAGGGCAAACTGGGTCTAAAACCCAAGCCAGGTTTTGTGGCTGGGTTGGTGTCCCAGTAGCTCCATTGGAATACTGCCTAATTATATGAGATGGCTGGTTTGGGCTCCACATCCCCTATTGTTAGGAGTCTTAGCTAGGGCCAGTCTCATAGATTCCTGAGAGTTTCCAATATTTCTAGTAAAAGAATTATACAAAGCAAGAATGCAGTGATCTCCAAAGTGATAATTAAACAGCTAAGGGTAAATATCTTTTGAAATGAGCAGAAGACCACAATCTTCATGTCTCTAAGTTATCACTCACAGCTGTCAAATAGTTGAACATTTGAAGTTTGTGGCCGTTGGTGTCTTCATTTGGAATGACAACTTTTCCTAAATAAAAATTAAAAGAAGCCATCATTTTGGAATGTATTTCAGACCAGGATCATACCGAAGTGGGTTAAATTACATAAAAAGTTTCCCATTAAATTGAAACTAAACATTTTATTTGACCTTCTAAGAAGTTAGGGTAGAGATACAGCAGCCAATTTTCCTTCTGTCCTGATTGGGAGTCCTTCCTGCCTCCATCTTCCCACACAGAGAGAAAATGGGGAGCACCTCAATGCCGACTAGCCAGATGCTTTTCTGTTGCTCTGGCTTCCTGTCCTGGTCACATGAGGAAAAGGTTTTTGTGGTTATTGTTCTGTTCAGGTTACTGGAATATTTATTTATTCTTTTTTATGGATATGTAGCCTGATTCTAGACTTTAAAACTAAAGCCAATCAGGTTACTAAACTCGGTCATAGTTTGGTGCTTTGACATTTGTGTTACTTTATATGCCAGACACCACACTAGTACAAAATAGGTCCCACTAAAAGCCATGTTGAATTTTTATTTATATTTGCACACATAGAACTCTGCAAGTACCAAGTACTCATTATAGAGTGAATATATGGGATATTTTTCCTGTGTTGTTGGCTACAGTTGTAGGCCTTAAATAGATACTGTTATCTTTCCACACTAATGGCTCCTTTGTTCAGCTGACAAATTTCATAACATTTCCTATTCATTTCTCTCCTCAAAATTCCAACACTTCATTATTTTACTGCTACCAAGAAATTTGAAAAGAAATGGAAAAAGAATCTCATTTTGAGACTTTTCATTTGAAGCATAGGTAAATCTAATAGGTAAACTAATTACAGGTAAATGGAGGGTTGCCATGTTTTTCAAATTATTCATCCAGCGCGAGCCAGGGACGGCAAAGTTTGGAAATCAACAGAGATCATTGAAAGGGATAATGTATCAGTAAAATAGGGGAATTTAATAGAACCACTTTGCAAACTCTCCTCTAGTGATTGTTGTAATTGGAGATTCTGAATTGAAAATGTGATAAAAATGTCCATCAACAGGCAGTGTGCCAGCTCTCAGAACGAATCTATCCAGGCACTTCTCAGCATTAGCTCTTTTGAATGTTCCATTTCCTTGTTATTTGATCATGAGCTCATTATTTTCTTTATACAGTTGCGCTGACTAAAATTTGATCTGACCATCTAATACTGCAGATTCCCTTAAACGCGCAGCCACTGGCAATATTGCTGCATGCATCCTGAGCAAGCGGATAATGAAACTGCACTTGAGTTATGCAACTGCTTCGCAATTTCAGCGAGAAAGCATGGTAGTCAGTGGAGCACGAAGATGATGTGCCCACCAGTGCAGAATGTTAGTACCTTGCATACTAAAAGTTTAAATCCTTAGTTAAAACAGTCAGACATGCTTCCAAGAGAATAGCACCCACTCTGATATAATTCTGTGAATTCAGCCCTGTGAACTCTCTTTTCGGTATTTCTGTTTCAAGAAGGTTAGGACATGGAATGGTAAGTGTGGTAATATCCATGCTTTTCCATTTTGTGTTTTTGTGACGTGTGTGTGTTTTATTTCCTATTATATTTCTGAAAAGAGAGATAAAGAAAGGGCATGGAATTGGGTTGGTGAGAAGGATCTGGAGAAGCTAGAGGAGGGGTGTCTTAGTCAGGGTTTGTATTCCAGCACAGAACATCATGACCAAGAAGCAAGCTGGGGAGGAAAAGATTTATTCATCTTATACTTTCACATTGCTGTAAGGAACTCAGGACAGGAACTCACATAGGACAGGAACTTGGAGGCAGGAGCTGATGCAGAGGCCATGAATGGGTGCTGCTTACTGGATTGCTTCCTCTGGTTTGCTTAGCTTGCTTTCTGGTAGAACCCAGGACCACCAGCCCAGGGATAGCACCACCTACGATGGGTCCTCCACTCTTCATCATTAATTGAGAAAATGCCTTATTGCTGGACCTCATAGAGGCATTTCCTCATTGGAGTTTGTGATAACTCCAGCTTGTGTCAAGGCAACACACAAAACCAGTCAGTACAAGAGGAAAACGTGATCAGTATATACTGCATGAAAAAAAGTGTTTTGTGAAAATGGTCAGTGTTTTCTTGCTTAGCATCCTACCTCACTCTTTCCCTAAAAAGAAAAATCCTGACAGTAACCAGAGTAAATTCAGGTTTCCCAGCTTGTTCAAAATATCTCTTTTTGTCTGTTATTTAAGGTATAGTGGGATTGAAGCGAGAGCTCCAGAAGGCCTGGCATCCCCAGATGCTGAATGAGAGAAAACCACATACAGTTCTTCACAGTGCAATTGGCGTTCCTCACAGATAATGGGTATGGGCAAGAAGATGCTATGGTGGCCTGGCTCTTATTAAACCACTCCCTGAAGATCTCCAGTTTCTGTTCAAGAAGGCTCAAAGGAAGATTCTACTTTTGTTAGCTGATCAGATGATCAGAATTGAATACATGCATAAAAATAATCTTATATGCAGGCATTAAATTAGATAAGTTCCTAATACATATTGGGCATCATTGTATTAAATTACTCATTGATCTTGGTTTGACCAAAAAGTCCAGAAGCAGCTGTAGAAAGCAATATGTTTCATACAAAGAAGATAAAAATCTCACTGATGTTGCCCAACTCACTATCATTAATGTACATTTCAGTATAGTCACGAAGATGACATAGAATCTTTGGAATATGTCTTGATGCATTTTGATAGGACCAGTCTGCCAGGCAAGGGCTAAAGGCTGCAACAAAGAAGGAAAAATATAAAAAGATCAGTGAAAAGACCCATTCTGCTGAAGTTCTATGTAAGGGGTTTCTTGTAGAATTTGACATGTGTTTAAATTACTTTCATGGGTTATGCTTTGTGGAAGCTCTGGATTCCACATGTCTAAGGTAGCTCTTCTGAATCCTTTTTAGAACTTTTAATCAGCAACAGTTGATTGGACAATATAAAAGCAGAAACCAGCACAGCAAGCCAACCCCTTCCAGTTGCCAGGGTCAGTAGGTCCAACTCCCTGCAGGCAAACTGCCAACCCCAGAGTAGCATCGACCATGTCTAAAGCATGAACTGAAGTAGAGAAGTTATAGGGTAGATGATTAGAAAAATGTTTGCTTCTTCCCAAAGTTATGGATTTTAATTCATATGTAAACTAGCTAGTGGTTCTGCACAATCATTTACTTGGTGTAAAGAACTTAATTTCCATATAAGCTGTCTCTGATGCTGATTCTGGGCTGTAGCCACTCTGATGGTGAATATTAACTAATGTAGTAAATCAGGGTGTCTGGTTTTTGACTATACTTGTAGTCCCAAGTGGAAAAGTTAATTGAATGGCTGACACAGGAATTGGTTTAGAAATTGGGAATCTGCCCTTGTTAAAATCTTTTATTTTTGAACTATATTGCTTTGAGATCTCATTTTAGAAGAGCATAAGTAGTCATCAGCCACAGCTGTGATGGTTTTTAGTGTCCACAATTGTGTGTTTTTAGGGATTTTCCACCACTGGGATTTATAAGTTGTTCACTAAAATCATTCCTCAAATGGCTGGCTTCTTGGTTGCAAGCTTGCTGATATGGTAGCAACCAGACTCAAGTGCTTGAGCACTTGCAAGACTGTCCACTTACCTATGCCAGAAAGAACAGCATCAAAAGTAAAAAATTGAGGAAAAAAATCATGATGAATGTTGGATTTTACTTAGCACTCCACACGAGCTCTCTAATGTCCTTGGTATTACAAAACATAAGTTTATTTGTCACAAGAATTTAGTTACCATCTTACAAGTGAACATGTATGTGTGTCACCTAGGTAAATGTAGTCACTATTAAAAAAAGAAAGAAATTAAGAGATGGTATGGCAAATTCATGTAATCCAGACAGCAATCCAAATGTTAAGGAAAGGACATCATTGTAAGTTCAAAGCCAACTTGATAACTAAGTTGAAGGCCAGCCTAGGCTACCAGTGAGAACCTGTCCCAAAGTTCCAAAACAAACAAACAAAGAATAACACAGACCATTTCTCATGTGTCTTCTTGTCTGTTTCTATCTTGATAGCTAGTTTCTTTGTGTTACTGGATAATAGACCACTGTGTGATGTTTGTCTATTTGCTTAGTGATGAAAATCGTTTAATTACAACTACTGAAAATTATGAAGTCACTATAAATATTCTCGTGTAGGGTTTTATATGAATTAAGTTTTCAATACGCTGGGCTAAATACATACAAGTGTGATGGATGGATGATATCAATGAGATCTTTCAATTTTCCCTTCACAAACTTTTTGTTGTCTTAGCTCAGCCATTACCGACCTAAGATGACTTGGGTTTTCCCTGTGCCTTACTTTCTGGAGAAATCTTACAGTGCTATATGTTTTATTATGTGGTCTATGATCTCTTCTGAGTTAAACACTTGCAAAACTTGTAAAAAAACTGTACCCAGCTTTATATTGTGCATGTCATAGTGCCCTTTGTTCAAACCACCACCCTTTGGCTCTGAATTTGCTTTAGTTACCTTGTAGAAGCTCAGTTGGTCATATCTGTTAGGGATGTTAGGGGAAGTTTAGGCTGCTTTTCCCTCTTTTGATCTATTTGTCTTTTCCCGTCTGTTCCCTGCTATCTTGATTGCTGTAGCCTTAAAGTACTTAGATGTCTAGTGGCGCCAGTTCTCTATTTCTCTATTTCAGTAAGATATTATTGATAACACCCATAATTTTGTCTTGTCCCTAGTGTGTTTCTGAGGCTTGCATTGTTACCATTCTGTGCTTTCACATTTCGGTAGCCTTGACCTGTCTGGTTCATAAACAGCATATATGAAATGCAAGTGCATGGGTCTCTAGTTCCAACTTCTCTGCCGATTGGACTGGAAATTTCACATATGCTGTTGGCTGAGCAGCAAATACTTCCTGTGCTAAGGATGGAACCCAGAGCCTTGTATATGTGGGTGAGGATTCTACTTCTGAGCCTTGCTTCAGCCTTTGTCCCTCTGTCTCCCTGGGAAAGGATTCTGAACAGACTCAGGTATTCAGTGCTTTCTGCTGGGATCCATGTTCCACAGGAGGCTGGTTGATGTGGTTAGGAGTGAGGCTAGCAGAACATCTCATGGTCTTGGGAGTAGGTTTGGGTCTTTCAGAGAGCAGCAAGCTTCTCAAATGTCTATATTTCTTTACCCCAGCGTGGCTGATCATGAAGATCCCTTCCCCTTGCTATTGACTGGACTGGGATTAGTTAGACTCTAGGGCTGGGGCTGGTTAGATTCTGGGGCTGGGATATTTTAGACTCTCTGGCAAAGCCTCATTGTCTAGAAACTGATAAAACAGTTCTTGCTGAAGACAGGCCTTCAGTAATGGAGGTGTTAGGGGTGGGTGCAGAATAGTAGGGATCAACCAGAAGGTTGCCTTTCTCTTTCCTGCTCTAGAACTGTGTGAAGAGTTTCTTCCACTCTTCTTTTTTTTCTTTTTCTTTTTTTTTTTTTTGAGCTGGGGACCGAACCCAGGGCCTTGCGCTTGCTAGGCAAGTACTCTACCACTGAGCTAAATCCCCAACCTCTTCCACTCTTCTTAAAACATGTTTCCTCCCGATCCTGACTACTGTAACCACTTCTGGCAAAATCTCCAATCTGGTCTAATCCTATTACTATCCTTCCCTGGACTTGTGGTCAGGTGATCAGTTTTATGAAAGAAAATCAGTCTTAAATCACAAATTCCACCCCTATGGATTCATTTAGGAAGCAGGTTTTAGTGTTCAGCTTGCTTGATGTGTCAGCAGCTCGTCAGATTACCACTTACTATGTCATCTGATGTTTTATTATTAGATTGTATATATATATCTAATATTGGTGTGTGTGTGTGTGTGTGTGTGTGTATGTGTGTGTGAGAGAGAGAGAGGGAGAGAGAGAGAGAGGGAGAGGAAGGGAGAGAGAGAGAGAGAGAGAGAGAGAGAGAGAGAGAGAGAGAGAGAGAGTTTGTGTGTACCTGCATGTCTGGATATGACAACATCACATGTAGAGAACAACATTTGACAATGGCTTCTCTCTCCTACCATATGGGTCCTGGGGAATCAGTAGATCACCAGGCTCAGAAAGGAATCACCTTTAACCCCTGACTAGTTCTACATTTTTGAAGTCATTATCCACCCTTGCATCTTCTAAGATCTACACAGTCTTAGGACTACTACCTATCTACTCCTTAGTCTTCATTTTTAAATATTGTTTAGTGTGCGTTTGTGTGTATATGTACACATGTGCCATAATACATAATTGGAGACCAGGGGACAACCCGTTAGAGTGAGTTCTACCTTCTACCATGTGGGTCCAGGGCTCAAAGTCAGTTTATCAGGCTTGATTTCAAGTATCTTAACCCACTGAGCCATCTCAGCAGCCTTCCCCAGTTTTCCTATTGGGTTATTCACAACCGTCTCCCTGAATATTAAGTAGAGAACCCTGTGCTGTTGGGTCCCCAGTCATCCTCCCTTATCCTTGTCTTACTGACAGGAATTTCGAGGCTCTCCTCCATATCCTGACATCTCTTCTGCATTTCCTGTTACCCACAGTACATTGCATTTGTTGATAAATGCCTTTCATTCTGGAAGTGTAGAGGAATAACCTGAGAAATACAGTCTTATGTGATTTTGTCACTGTGGAACTATCATGGAGTCCAGTTACACAAACTATATTAGTGGTGATGTCACTAGGCAACATAACCTTAAGAGGCCAGAAGTATATAATGCAGTCACCCTTCAGTTGAAAAGTCACTTCATGATGCATACCTGCATTCAAATATGAGCTCATCATATCTACACAGCTCATCTCCTTTATTCTTATTATCTTCATATGTATTCAGTGTGAGTAGTGTTTCTCTGAACTTTTTCATCCAGAAAATATAAGCAGCTAATAACTCCTTTCCATTGCAAGTGTTCAAATGTTCCCTGTGCCTTCTAGGTATAGTGCACAGGTTACTCTTAGGGGAATAAACTTTTTAGTCATTTTAGAATTTCATCATGAGAGGCTGGAGGGAAAAGGTAGCTTCATTAGTTATTTATGACCAGAGAAATGATTATTTATTCCAAGTGATCTGTAGTTTGAAGTCAAATATGTACTTATAAATACATCCCCTAGAAGAAAAGAGACCCATCTGTGAACACTGCTGGTTTAGAAAACCTGTGAAAGAGAGTCTAGACATAGCCTAAAGCTTCGTCTCTTTACTTGTCTCCTTTGCCTTGAGTCCCATGCAGGGATCAGGGTGTGTGTGTGTGTGTGTGTGTGTGTGTGTGTGTGTGTGTGTGTGTGTGTGTGTGTTGGTGGGGGTAGCTAAGAAAGAAAAAAATTGACCACTGTGGAGGCAGGCTTTATATGTTCAAACTACATTCATGGTAGGACACAATCTCCTCTTTTCTGCCTGTAGACTATGATGTAGAAGCCTCAGCTCCTTCTCCAGTACCATGTCTGCCATGATGCCGCTACGATGCTTCCCACCATGACGATAATGGACTAATCCTCTGAAACTAAGCTAGCCTGAATTAAATGTTTTCCTTTGTAAAAGTTTCCTTGGTCATGTTGGCTCTTCACAGCAATGACACTCTAGCTAAGACACCATATATGAAAAGGCAGACTGAGTTGATGTTACACCTTGAAGTAAGGCTGCACAAATAATCATGTGAGCCATGAAATCATCTTCAGCCTGTGGGGATAAACATTGTTTCCTATGTTGTAAACATGGTTCTTTTCCTTCCCTTTCTTTTCTTTTCTTAGTACAATTAAAAAATTTATGGGATATATTTTTATTTACATTTCAAATGTTATTCCCTTTCCTGGTTTCCTGTCCATACGCCCCCTATCTCCTCCCCCTCCCCTTCTTCTATAAGGGTGTTTTCCTCCCATCCACTCCCCTTCCTGCCCATCCCTCAACATTCCCCTACACTGGGGGGTCCAACCTTGGCAGGACCAAAGGGCTTCTCCTTCCATTGGTGCCCAACAAGGCCATCTTCTGCAACATAGGCAGCTGGAGCCATGAGTCAGTCCATGTGTAGTCTATGGGTCTTCCCTTTCTTTTCTACATAGTTCCTTACGGTGCCGTCTCTTATCAAGTAATTCTTCCCTAGTCCTCATGTGACCTGGTTACAGTTATCATTTGGAAAGCATCCTGAATCTGTGATTTCCTTGAAGAATCTCTGAAGTGTTTTCCCATTGATATTAGGGTATAGAGATCTATACCATGTCATACTAATGCTGCATGAACTGGCTTGTGTCTACTTCACCAACTGTGAGGAACAGGGTTTCTCTTACCTTGGTAGGTTTCAGCCACATGTGTTACCTATTTCAATTCAGAGCCTTTGTGAAGGTTTTTCTTTCACTCTTTGGTGAACTCTGATAAGTCCTTCAGTACATTCATCAACCCAATCATCTCTCTCCATATATATATGTGTGTGTGTGTGTGTGTGTGTGTGTGTGTGTATTTCCTGAACTTACACTTTTACACTTTATGTAATCACTAATGTCTATTGCTTCTCTTCCCATTCTCATGAGCTTAAACACATGGTCTTTCCTAGAGTTTCCAGGGCAGTCTCCAGGAGAGAAAAGAGTATGCACTTGAGGAAAAGATATGAATGAATCATCAGAGCACTGATGTGGAATGTTTGTTCTATAGACGAAGTTTCTTAACTGGAAACAAAGTAACTGGCAACAGGCTTTAAAAATACAACTGAAATAGATTTTGCACAACACATTAATACGTTAAAGTGAACTCAGTAGCATGCCATACTTTTGTATTAGTTTTAAATGACTACCTTTGTCTAGTTCAACTTTGTTCATCACCCAAAGGAAACCTTAATCTCATTATGTACTTATTTTCTGTTTGCCTCTTTGGTACTCATTGATGCGATTTGTGTCTTTACCCTTCTTGGGTGTTGGCTCTTTGTTCTTCTGGATTTCTCATACAATAGGAGTTGTGAAATCTGTGATCTCTGGAGTTGGATACTCTGACTTGGAACAATGTCTCCAAGTTTCGCCCATGTCACACTTACCAGCATAAAACTCCCTTGAAAGGCTGAATAATATTCTATTGCTGTTTATATCCAGTCTATAACCTCTTTGTCTTTATCCACATCATCTATATCTGTTTCTCATTCCGTGTCACAGTTATTTTTCACAAAACTTACCTTTAAGAACAAATATATGTTCTGAATTTATTTGAAGTAATAGTATATCTCTTTACAGAGAATTTCGAGCTTGAAAACCTAAAGATCCCATCTAGTATAAGTAAAATCATCAAACTGTATATGTTGGTACTTAAAGAAATATGAGAACTTATTTTCAATTCCTTTAGGCATCAAATATTCATCTTAAATTGGTTTGATGAATGCTACAGTACTATAATAACTTGGGAAGATACTATGCACAAATCTAGTTTAATATCTGTGTTTGTAAATGAAATTCTGTCAGAAAACAGCTACATCTATTCATTTCTATCTTGCCTCTAATTTTTTCCATCTTACAAAAAAATTGCGTAGCTTTGACAGAGACTGATATGGCAGAGAAACATTCCTATCTCACCCTCTGTAGAAGAAGCAGACTAAACCCTGTTCAGGATTACTAAAATTCATATGAAATTCCTTTTCAGCCAGGATCTCTTTGGCTTGAATCTCTTCAAGAGAAAAATTGAAAACAAATGATATGTCTCTTATTTTCCTCCTGGGAGTTATTGATTAAAAGTAAAAAATAAGAACTTAGAATTTTGGTCTAGTGAAACCATCCAGACCATGATGGCTGCTTTGGGAATGATTTCAAAGCATGGGAACCCAAGAGAATTACAGATTGCTCACAGCAAATTTTGAAATGATTTTTTTTAAATTATGTGCCCTAAATATTTCTTGATAAAGTTAAGAATAATGACCTCTTATTTTAGGAGGAGAACAAGACTAACTTTCTCTGAATAAAAACATATTAGAGTTTAGTTATTGAGCAATAACTTTGAGTTATTATTTCAATTACCATTGACTCCCATATCACCTTCTGCTGCCATCAATTTTGTAGGGAACAGTTCTGAAATAAAAGTCTTGGACCTTCTGAACCACTTTGTCCAATTAGTTTTCAACACACTGTCTAAACGTCATCTATGTAGACATCAAAGACAAAGAGTACTCATATCTTCTTTCACTTGGATAAAATTGCTTTTCTACCCAATTTTATTTTCAGGATTCTGTTGGTTCCTAAGAAAATGGATTTCAATTGGCCATAGATGACATGATATATTTGAAGAAACTTGTTTGTATCTATAAAGTTAAGATATAGCAATTGAGTTTCTTATTCTGACTTGAGTCTATAAATTAATTTATACTCTTAAAGCCAAAAGTCAGTAACAATATTTCTTTCAGGCCATAGTGATGATGCTTTTTCATTGTTTTCCTTGAGTGTCCACATGTGTAGTGTATGCATATGTGGCTGTGCAAGTACATGTGCCTGTGTTCACATGTGGAAGCCACAGGAAGTTGTCAGGTTTACTGCTCTACAACTTCTCTGCTTTATTCCTTCGAGATGGGACATCTCAGTGAACATGGGCTAGTCTGGTGGCCATCAAGACCAAACAATCCTCCTGTCTGGGATTATAGACAAACATGTACTGTGCTAGAATTACAGTCACATGCTGCCATGCTTGCAATGTTTTGAATGTGGCTGCTTGGGAGTGAACTGAGGTCCTTACGTTTTTTGCATCAAGTACTCTTTTTATTACTGAAAATAGATTACCTCATACAATATCACGATTATAGTTCTCCCTCTCTCCACTACCCCATGTTCCTCCCCACATCTTCTCCCTTCCAGATCCATTCTCTTTCCATCATCTCTCATTAGAAAAGAACAGGCTTCTGAGGGAAAACAAGCAAACATGACAAAATGAAACATGAGATGAGGCTATTCTAGTGATGCTGGATACATCAGGAAAAACGTCTCAAGAATAGGCAAAAGTGTCAGGGATTTACTCATTTTCATAGTCAGAACTCCCATAATAGTAAGCTGATAGCCACAGTATACATGTAAAGAACCCAACACATATCCACATTGCTCTGTGCTTGCTGCCCTGTCTCTGCAATCTCATATGTGCCTTGCTTAGTTGACTCAGATGGCCTTGTTCATCTGGTGTCCTCCAGTTCCTCTGACACTTACAATCTTTCTGACTCTTCTTGCAAGGGATTCCCTGAGTTCTCAGGGAAGGGATCTGTTGGAAATCTCCAATTTAGACTCCCCATCTCTTCCCGTAACGGCTGGCTATAGGTCTCTGTATTTGTTCCTATCTCAGCAAGTACTCTTACCCATGAAGCCACCTCCCCCGTACGATGATGCTGTTTTCAAACAGGCTGATGATTCAGTTATATTGTTTGGTTTTTGTGGTTCTAGTATTAGAAGGTAAAATGATCTAGTTTTTTTTCGTTTGTTTGTTTACTTTCTATTTATGTTAAGTGATGAAAGAATTGCAGGCAGATTTCACTTTCCTGAAGATGATTATACAGTCTGTGATTTTTGTGTGTGATGATTCTCTCATCTGATTGTTACTTTTTCAATGTCTCTTTGTTTCTACAGTGATTTGAAGGGACAAAAGTCTCCCAAAGGTCCCCTGTTGGTGGTACCCATTTAAGGAGGTCGTGGAATCCTTCGGAAGTGGAAACTTGCTGGCAAGAGTATGTCACTGGGGGTGAGCTCTAGAGTTTATAGCCTCTCCTTACATCCTCTCTGACTGCTCTGCTTTCTCTGTCATGCTTCTCACACAGACTGTTACAGCCATCGCTCCCTCAGTAGCACGGACTCTGCTCCAAATGAAGTTTTTCTTTTGTAAGTTACTTCAGTCATGGAGTTTTATCACAGGAAAAGAAAACCAAAAACCAAAACCAAATAATTTCTTTATTAAACTCTAGAAAATAGGAAAAATTATTGCTACTTAAAAACTATTTTAAGAAAACAGATTGGAAGGTTACTATACTCACACTAGCAGCACTGTGACAGCAAGAGTTTTTAGAAAGATATTTTACATGTTTAAGAGGCACATATGTTATGTTGAGAATGAATTTACTAAAGATGTATTTTGGTTTTCCTGATAAACAATTCAAAATGGCATTTGCCACCTTTTAAAATTTACAAGGCAGTTTGATCTTAAACTCAAAAATTAAAATGTGTTATCTCCAAAAATTAATATTAGTGGCTGTAGAAATGATGCTTTGATAATGGATTTATACTTTTCGCATGCACAGGCAATTTCTGTTTCCTTGGATTGAAGCTGAGTTCCTATGACTGCCTGAATTCCCAGCTTAAATCACTTTTTGTCTGTTATGCGGGTGTGTTGGTCTCAGTGCCTAAGCAGTTGTACCAGCGATACCAGTCAGTAAAACTTCCTTAGCCAGTTCTCAGTGTTTTTCATGCTGGGAATATAAGATTTTTCTGATTAATTTCTGTATTTCACTTTGGTAATTAATGATTTCGTGATCAACAGCATTAGGATTCCTAGAAACATACAATCTGAGTGTTGGTTCACATGGTAATATTTCAGTTGCAATCAATAGAGTCTAATCAGGAAGTCCTAAAAAAATGGAGACATTCATGAAAAGGATAATAGATAACGAAGAGTTTACAGATGAGTGAAAAGTTTTGACAGCTGGGCTTGGTAAGGGATGGAGACTGTATAGATAGCAGAACCACCTGTTCACCAGATGAAGCAGGGACAGGCCACTGCTTCGCTTCAGCTGGGTTCTGGTTCCATTTCCTACTAAGTTTTACAGTCAGGGAATGAAATCTCAATTACTCCTGGGACTCACATTCTCACCTGTTCTTTACAGGAGAGAGTGAGTCAATGGCTAAAAATATTCCTTCCTGACTATATCAAAACAGCAGAAATTAATTCTACAATGAAAATAAATTTGCTGTTTTGAAGGAATATGGAATGACTGTGAATGGAAGAAAACTCAATATATATCTTATGAATCTGTATTTATAAAAAGAGTGCAGTTTTATGCTCTTTTTCAATTTAACATACTTAAAGGTTGGTATTTTGATTAGATTTTACAATTTAGTTAATGCTATTGATTTTAGGATTATAAAATTTGATACCTTTTATACTTATTTCTTTGGGAGTATTAACAATTCCCTGATTATAGTTGCTAAAAGAATGAATTTGAAGGCTTATGTGAATTATTTTTAACTAATTGTTAAAATGAAATATTTCTAAGATTATACTAACACAAATTACGTATACATACATATATACATGTAATTTCTAGATTCTCATCTAAGAAGCTGCAACTATATTAATAATGGAAAGTAAATATTTCCAACCAAACTTCAATTACCATTTTGTAATGCCCCAAAAGTATGCTCCTTACTTTCAGATGTTGTACTTTTACGTTAGTTGTCTAGCAGTATTTAGCATCCTTACCGGTGTTCTGGTTTGGATTGCTCTCGGTTTCCACAATCTTGCTTGTAACATGGTTCATTCTCTATCCTTAGTGCTGCTAGCTGCTTGCTTGCTGGGAGTTCAATTTCAGAACTTGCTGAGTTCAGTTTAAGTTTCCACAAAGGGTATCTGCAATCTCCCTCCTTTGTAAAGACAGAGGGATGTACTTAGGTTTCTGATTAGTGATACTAGAACCCCCTCCAGTTTGGTAGAAACTCAGCTTGGATGTAGCCTTCCATTTCTTTCTTTCTTTTTGTTTTCCCTTCACACTTTGCCCAATAGCTTCTTATTGATTTCAGTTGCAGTTGCCAGCTGGGCTTGTTAAGTGGTTGTTTGTGCGAAATCATGATCTTCGGCTTCTAGTACTCATTTATCACTGTCTGGTTCTGTTTCACCCTTGTGTGGAGGACCCAGAACCAAGTGACAGCAAGAGTTTAATAGGCTTCTTAGAACAGTGGTTCTCAACTGGTGGGTCACGACTCCTCTGGGGGGGTCAAATGACCCTTTCATGAGAAGGTCTCCTAACAACATCAGAAAACACAGATATTTACGTTATGATTCATAGTAGTAGCAAAATCACAGTTATGAAGAAGTAACAATGAAAATAATTTAATGACTAGAGGTCACTACAACATGAGGAACTATATGAATGGTTTGCCGCATTAGGAAGGTTGGTGCTACAATTTTTTTTTACAGTGTTCTTCCTGCCTTGCAGATACTCTGAAGGTTTTCCTGCTGTGGTACTATCAGCAAATCTGACCAGGAACATTATCATATAGGAAGACACTCACTGTAGTTGTCTCAAAGAATGGTAGAAACTCATTGTGCTTATCCAGAGAAGAAAATAAAGTGCCACGTTATAAGGTCATGTCGTATACAAGAAAAAATATTTAAAAATTATGAGACACAAAGCCTTTAAACTATCTTTGTTATTCTGAAGTGACAGAATAACATTATTTTTAAATAACTTAATATTTAACAATTATACTGCATGGGTATAAATTACAACTTCAAGATTATAAAAGAAAGAAATGAAAATAGCACAGCAGAGCACTAAAAAAACTATAGCAAATGTCCAACCTAAAGGCAGGCACGAGGAGAACACTGCCTTTCTGTTTTCTTAAACAAGCCAGCAGCATTTTCTTCTTGTTTCTGTTCCTAACTCTGCTGCATCCCTTCAGTTTCTTCTCATTTATGCATTTCAGATGAAACCTAGTCAATCTTAGAAGTCACTCCATTGCTCCAGCCATTTCCTACACTCACAGCCAGGAGCCCCACAATCTCCTCTTTGTGAATCCCTTGTCCTACCTTTCCATATTTCTTTCTGTCACCGTGAGATAGATCCTTCTTTTTGTCCTTGACCATGTTGCAAATCTCTCTTGCCATCACCCTATCGACCCAGCCACTCATGGGAAGTCTGTTTATGTGTCAAGTCATTTTCTATCTGAGCCCTAAGGAAGCCATCATCAATCAGTTTGTCAAATATTTATCAAGTTCACAATAAAACATCAAATTCTAGTGCCCCAGCTCCATTGCACTTTCCTAATATGTGCAGAATCCTGGTAGATGTCTTCTTAGAACTGCCAGCTAGGTAATTTTTATCCAGCCTTTGTAATACTTCCTATATTAAGCTAGGGTTGGCTCTTGATACTCTCATATGTTCACTCATTTTTCTCAGAAATGTATTAGCTCTCCAAGGACTCGTGGGTATATGAGTTTATTGTCTTAAAAAAAACTATTGATTTGGGTACCCTCCAGGGCAGGGACAGAGGCAAGGATTAAGAGAGCATAACCAAAATTGAAAAGGAAGAAACAATGTCCTCTGAGCTGCTTTTGGCTCTGTAGAAATGAAAAATGATGCAAACTCTCAGAATGAAGTCTTAGGCACCAAATAAATCTATCGCAAACACTACAGTCTAGACTTCATCTGGTATATACTCAGGAAAATTTGATCGGGAAGTCTTTTGCTTTTAATGTAACCTGCAGGCTACTGAGAAGTTTAATGTTTAAGGGTGTGGAATGGCAATGAAAAGAGAAAATAAAACCAACAAATAAAGAAAAGCCGCAGCCTTAGTGTTGTGGTCGTAGCACAGCCACAGAGATGTCTGGGTAGTGTAGAGAGAATATCTTTTGTATTTTATGGATGCATCACTGCCAAGAAAACAAAGCAAAACAAAACAAAACAAAACAAAACAAAACAACAACAACAACAACAAGGAGCCCCAAACAAACCTAGGCCCATAGGAAGGGTAGAATACAAAGTGGGCCATCCAGGAGGCCAAAGGCATTTTTTGGATAGAGGCAGGTGCACAGGAGGATTTGTCTCAGGATGTGAAGGAGGACAGACATATGAAAGCTAAGTAGAGGTAACCGGTCATGTGGTAGAACTTAGATAAGAATAAATGGTATATTAAGTTTGTATCTAGCCAGAGAATAGGCCAAAGCTTATGTCCAAGGTGTTTGTAAATATAATAAAGCCTCAAAGTTTTTATTCCTGGGAACAGGGGCATGGGTGGAAAATTCCCCACAACAGGCCAGGGTACTTTGTAATTATCCCTTCATAGGAATTTATTACATTTTTATTTAACGTAAGAACTCCGTAGTGTTGGGTGTAAGACACCCTTAATAGGTCAAATTGCTGCTTATTTGATTAATATTAATTTCTTGCTCAGGAGCCCTTCTTTTTAAATTTTATATAAATAACTTAAATTGGTACCATTTGACTTTACTTTCAAATTTTATATGTGTCTCTTGCCTGCAAAGTGGAAGAGTTCATTTCCATCTTCTGAGCTGGGTGAAGAATTCTGGGTATTGTAGGAGTGTGTTACTTCCTGGGTGTCCTTGCTTTTGAGGTACAGGTGCTGAATTAGTAACTATATAAAGCTGAGTTCAGTTTATAAAGTAGCCAAATTTGTGTGTTCCTGATTTGGTATCTCTTTGGATTTGGTCACCATTCATAATGATTATTTGTTAGATCTTCAAACTTAAATTCCAGGGCTGTCAAGAGACTTTCCATCTCCTCCCACAACATGCTTCTCACATTTTCTTCCTTTCACAAAAGTCTTTTTGGAACACCTAATCTGTCCCAGGTCACACCCAATATACAATGATGAGCAGTGTAGTATTCGTTTGCATCACTTTTTCAAATAAAGCATGTAAATTGATAAATATCAATAGATGCTGTAAAGTAATACTAAAAAAAACCAATAATACAAACAGGGTGAGGAAGATAGAGGAGCATGTGATGGTCAGGTTCTATTGCTGGATTCCCTTTTGACACCAAGGCCCCCCGATTCTGGCTCCTACTTTAGTAAACCTGTGGACCTGTACTTTGCAACCCAGTGCCACCCAGCAATTCACTCCACAGGGATTCCTTTTATGTCAAACCTTTTGCTGTTCTGTCTTCATGGTTTTGCTCTTGTTTGTGAGTTGATCAGTTAGGTTTTGGGACTGCTGTGTTCTCTATAAGGCATTGTTTACTATACATTTTTTACTGACATCTTTTAAATCTTTCCCTGTACTCCTATAATTTTTCTTTTTTAACTCTTCCATTTATGTCTTAAATAACCTTCCATAACTTTTATGACCTCTAGAACCTGAGACTACAATGGTATCTCAGCTTTTTGTCTCGTAGTAATTTTACACACATTGGTATTTTTCTTTTCAATGACAGGCTATTACTAACACCTATCATAACCTACCCTACTTCCCTCTAGCTTCTAATTTTATTAACTAAAACTTAACTATACAGCATACAATAATTGTTTATCCTTCAATAGTCATCTAAGTTGAAGAGATTACTGTTGTTAATAGGCTAGTACAGCATTGACTTAATGTAATATACAAAAAGTTGTGGTTAATGGTTAATATTTACTTATAGAATCCTATTCAGTAAGCACAGGGAACTTCGAGTTACTAGATTTAAAAACTATTTGCTGAAGTATAAACCTTAACTCAACCACATCCATATTTCACTTGAATGCAGCAAATATTCCAACTGAAAAATGCTGCTAAAAATGAAGGGGTGAAATAGCCCCTAATTCACATATACAACAAAGGAAAGTTTAACAAAAGGAAAGAAAATCCAAAGCAACATAACTTCTCCTGGAAAATTACTAAGCTTCCGGTAATGACATTCATTGAGAGTGAGATACACAAACTCCCAGACAGAGAACTACAAAGAATGATTATAAAGCAAGTCGAAGAAAAGCAAAATCTCCTGAGAGAAAACCCAGACAGCTAAATGGACTAAGGAAGGTGATGGGAGATATAAAAGTGGAATTCAAGAAAGGAATACTGAAGAAAAGGCAATCTGAATTGCCAAAAATGCAAAATATGATACCTCAAATAAAAAGCTCTATGGAAAAGTTTAACAATAGATTGAACACAGAATAACCAACCTTTTCAAGATGTACTAATTGGAGAAATCCAACAAGGAGAAAGATAGAATAATAGGAAGGTATGAGTTAGAATGTTAGAATTTTCATGTATTCACATTATCAAAATATCAATCAATGGGTTATGGGAATAGGAGGGCAAGAATATTTCTAAAGCTATAGGAAATATTTTAAAAGAGTCATAATGGGAAACTTCCCAGAGTTAGGAAAAGATATTCCAACCTAGATAGTGGAGGTGTTTAACATACTGCACAGATAAAACTATAGCAACTCATAATAAAAATAGCAAAAAAATGTATATTGAAACTGGCAGGAGAGAAACACCAAGTAACATATGAATGTAGGCCTATCAAAATGATAATAGATTTTCAACAGAAACTTTAAAATATAGTAAGGGGTTAAAAAGTATAATTTAACTTATGGAGGATTATTGCCAACCCAGTCTATTATACCTAGCAAAGGTATCAGTCAGAATATTAATGGTCTCCTTCCCCCTAAAAGGCACACACTAGGAAAATGGAATTAAGAGTAAGAAAACCATATGCTTGTTACCATTAAGAAATTCAGATTACTCTAAAAGACAGACATTGCTTTAGGGTGAAAGGATAGAAAGAAGGTATTTCAAGTAAAAGTACCTTATATACAAACAAGAATCATTATTCTAATATCTAGGAAAATACTTTAAAATCTATTTAAACTATTGAGAAAGTACTACAGTGACGATATCACTAATCTGCACATTCCTGAAACAGGGGGACAAGTGCACACACATCTTCTTGTAGTACTTTTCAAAGTGCTTACACTTTTGGATGTAGTGGATGGCTATGGTCCTCTGTATCTTCATCTTAGTCATGATACCAGAAAAGATCTGACCTCTGATAGAGACATTGACAATGAAGGAACATTTCTTGTCTATGTATGAGCCCTCAACTGTCTCTTGGTGTGTCTTGAAGCCTAGACTGATGTTCTTGTAAAATATTAAGGGAACTCTTGCTAGTTTCTCCCAGCAGAACCTGCTTCTTGTTTGAAAGATCATGGGCTCCTCTTGGCATGCATGCTCTCTTTAAATGTCTGTCACACTCTGGCAGCCTGAGGAAAAAGAGACAATGTTATTATTAATGTCAGGGCAGAAATTAACGAAATAGGAAAAAATCCAAACAATTTAAAATACCAATGAAACAAAGATTTTTAGAAATAAAAATATCACGTCGGTAGACAAGCTAACCTAAATTGATAAAATTAAGAATTAAAAGAGAGTTGGGCTGGCTACTCTTATGTCAACTTTATATACAAATGAGTTATCATAAAACAGAGAATATGTTTCAATAATATCTGAAGGTAAGTAATTTTCTTTCTTTTTTCAACAAAACATTTTTATTGATTCTCTTAGAGTTTTCATCATGCACCCAGATCACTTCCGCCTCCTTTTCCTTCCATGCCTATTCCCCAACAAAAAGTTCAAAAAACCAAACCAAACCAACCCAAAACAAAAATGAGTCCAATTTGTGTTATCTATATACTTACTGGAGCATGGTTAAACTCTCATTGGCCATTCCCTTTAATACAACTAAGTCCTTTTCCTCCCATACCTCCACCAGAAACCTTCAATTGTACAGAGCTATTCTTCAGTATCCATACCATACTCTTAAGAGTTCTTTTCAGTGGCCTCATGTCTAGGCTGTTACTTTTGGTGACAGGGAGTTTGGGGAGTGGTAACAGAAGCATTCTGCCTCTCTCCCTCTCAACAACTATGTCTGAAGTGATCATACCACAGCAAAAGTAACCTCATTGCCCTTCATAGTCAGTGGGAGTGTGGTCTTATAAACACTTACTGGCAACAGCACAGACCACAAACACAGCTCCCTGTGCTGTAGCTCATGGAGATGGACAAGTCCTTCAGAGGCTGTCCAGACCACAGACATCAGTATGGCCACAGGTGGCAGCTACTCACATCAGCACAGCTTCAGAAAGCATCACAGACATGGACAAGTGCAAGACCTTAGATGGTAACTAGGGCCATGGGCATCACACAGATTCTGAGCACGGTAGGACCACAGATCCACAATGGCCTTCAGCAGCAGACTACACCCAGACTCTCCTATGACCTCAATAGACAGCATGGGTCACTCCCATCATTATGGCTCCAGCAGCTGCACAACCCACAGAACTCAACATGGCTTCAGGCTATAGCATAGTTCATGGACATCTACATAGCCCCTGGTGATAACATGTGCCACAGACATCAACACAGGCAGGCATGGTATGGTTTCACTGGCTCTTTTCCACCCTCAAAGTAAGGCATTTTCTTAATTTGTGATTGATTGTGTAGGGCCTAGCCCATTGTAGATGGTGCCACCCGTCTCTTGGGTGGGTGGTCCTGAACTCTATAAGAAAGGCTGAGAAAGCCAGTAAGCAACACTCCTCCATCCTCTTTGCATTAGCTCCTGTATCCAGATTTCTGTCCTGCTTGAGTTTCTGTCCTTACTTCCTTTGGTGATGAACAGCAATGTGAAAGTGTAAGATGAATAAATTCTTTAATCCCCAACTTGTTGCTCATGGTGTTTCACTGAAGAAATAGAAACCATAACTAAGGCAGGAGTCATTATGACACATGCCAAATTTCCTACTCCTTTCCAATACGGCCACTCCCTGGAGATTAAACATTCACATCTAGGAGCCTATATGGACTATTGCCAATCAAACCAGCATATTATACTCCCTGGTCCTCACAGGCTTGTGTCTGTATCATAGTTCAAAATACATTCAGTCCAACTTCAAACGTCCTCATAGTCTATTACCGTCTCAACACTGTTTAAAAGACCAAAGTACAAAGTCTTTTCTAAGACTCATAACCATCTCTTAAACTGCAAACCCCTGTGAAATCAAAATAAAAAAGCAGATCACATACTTATAACATACAATGGCACAGAATATACTTTACCAGGACAGAAGGGGAAAAATGCACTGTGAGGAAAAGCAAGACCAAAACCATCAGGGCAACTCCAAGCTCTGCATTTTCATATCTGATGTCAAAGCACTCTTCAAATCTCCAACTCCTTTCGGTTTTGTTCAGTGAAATACACTTCTCTCTCTTGGGCTGCTTCCACACTCTGCTCTCCTTGACTGATATCCTATGACTCTGGCATCTCCACTATCTTGGAGTCTCCAGTGAAATTGCCACACTGGGCCTCCATGCAGGGACACTCCTGACATATGGTTGACCATAGTGGCAGCTTCAGAAATTATTTCACAATTCTTTTCTTTTATCATTGACTCTAAAAAGCTAGAATCAAGTAACCAAGTACTACTGTTGGTTGGAGTTGGAACTTGACCCCCTTTTCAATTACATTTGCATCAGATTTCTATTGAAGCTTTCCTTCACTCATTGCTCAACTTTCTATTGTTGGCTTCCTTTGCTTCTTTTAAAAATTCCTTTTCAGAATTTGGAACCTTAGCTGAGCATGGTCTTACTCTGTGGTCATGTCTCCAATTACTCCATTTAGCATTAAACTTTTCTATAAACATTTTATTCCTTTGAGCACTATACTTATCTTTAATACACTTTCTGATGCTCCTTTTCTTCTTAAATTGTACATTAAATTTTTTTTGATTAGCATGCTCTTTCTTGTTATAGATATACTTAGAGTGACCATTAAAATTTATATGACAGATTTAATACTAGGCTGTCTTGAAATCTCCTCTGCCAACACCATTAATCCAAAACTTTTCAATTTAGCTTCAAGCAGATTTTTTTGTACAATGTCATAAAGCAGCCATATTCTTTACCACAATGTCACAATAATGGTCTCTAGGCCACTTATGAATATGTTTCTCCTATGAATCTTCTTGATGCAGGCCATCGAAATCTACATTGCTTTCAGCACCATCATCCTCCATGATTCTACTATTAGGGCCAATTACGTCCCTCTAAAAGCTTTTAACACTTTTTATAGTTGAAAGTCCCAGTGTTTACATTCTGCCAACAAGTAGTATTGTCAGCATGTCACAGCTCCCTGGAACCAACTTCTGTCTTATTCAACATTCTACTGTATGAAGGGGCACTATGACCAAGGCACTCTTATTAGAAAATGCGTTTAATTTATGCTTGCTTACAGTTTCAAAGTTTAGTCTGATATCATCATGGGAGGAAGCTTAGCAGCACAGAGAGACATGAAGATGGAGAAGTAGCTGAGAACTACGGCCTGATCCACTGACAGAGACAGAGGAAGAGAGAGGGAGAGAGAGGGAGAGAGAGGGAGAGGGAGAGAGGGAGAGAGGGAGAGAGGGAGAGAGAGAGAGAGAGAGAGAGAGAGAGAGAGAGAGAGAGAGAGAGACTGACTGACTCTGACTCTTGTCTCTACCAAGGCTATATCTTCTAATCCTTTCAGATAGTTCCATTTCTTGGTGACCAAACCTTTAAATCTTTGAGCCTATGTGACCATTGTTATTCAAATCACCAATATGTAATTCAGTTCATGTTATTAATTACACAAATGGTTCAAGGGTAGACATAAGACACTCATCTGTAGATATAGAAAAGATTTGAGAAAGCTGACATTTCAGACATAAGAATTCTGAAATAACTTGGAACACAAGGCATGTATCTCAACATAATAAAGGCCAGATACAACAAACCACTCCCTAACATTATATCAATTGGAGGAAAGTATGAAATTTTTTTCATTAAAAGAAAAATCAAGACAAACGTGTTCTCTGCTTCTATTCTTTTTTTTCATATTTTTAAAAGTTTTTATTGTTTATTGTGTTTATTTTTTTTCTTTTTTTTATTAAATTGAGTGTTTCTTATTTACATTTCGAGTGTTATTCCCTTTCCCGGTTTCCGGGCAAACATCCCCCTAATCCTTCCCCCTCCCCTTCTTTATGGGTGTTCCCCTCCCCACCCTCCCCCCATTACTCCCCTCCCCCCAACGATCACGTTCACTGGGGGTTCAGTCTTAGCAGGACCAAGGGCTTCCCCTTCCACTGGTGATCTTACTAGAATATTCATTGCTACCTATGAGGTCAGAGTCCAGGGTCAGTCCATGTATAGTCTTTAGGTAGTGGCTTAGTCCCTGGAAGCTCTGGTTGATTGGCATTGTTGTTCATAAGGGGTATCGAGCTCCTTCAAGCTCTTCGAGTTCTTCCTCTGATTCCTTCAACAGGGGTCCCGTTCTCAGTTCAGTGGTTTGCTGCTGGCATTCGCCCCTGTATTTGCTGTATTCTGGCTGTGTCTCCCAGGAGCGATATACATCCGGCTCCTGTCGGCCTGCACTTCTTTGCTGCATTCATCTTGTCTAATTGGATGGCTGTATATGTATGGGCCACATGTGGGGCAGGCTCTGAATGGTGTTCCTTCTGTGTCTGTTTTAATCTTTGCCTCTCTATTCCCTGCCAAGGGTATTCTTGTTCCCCTTTTAAAGAAGGAGTGAAACATTCACATTTTGATCATCTGTCTTGAGTTTCATTTGTTCTAGGCATCTAGGGTAATTCAAGCATTTGGGCTAATAGCCACTTATCAATGAGTGCATACCATGTATGTCTTTCTGTGTTTGGGTTAGCTCACTCAGGATGATATTTTCCAGTTCCAACCATTTGCCTACGAATTTCATAAAGTCATTGTTTTTGATAGCTGAGTAATATTCCATTGTGTAGATGTACCACATTTTCTGTATCCATTCCTCTGTTGAAGGGCATCTGGGTTCTTCCCAGCTTCTGGCTATTATAAATAAGGCTGCAATGAACATAGTGGAGCACGTGTCTTTTTTATATGTTGGGGCATCTTTTGGGTATATGCCCAAGAGAGGTATAGCTGGATCCTCAGGCAGGTCAATGTCCAATTTTCTGAGGAACCTCCAGACTGATTTCCAGAATGGTTGTACCAGTCTGCAACCCCACCAATAATGGAGGAGTGTTCCTCTTTCTCCACATCCTCGCCAGCATTTGCTGTCACCTGAGTTTTTGATCTTAGCCATTCTCACTGGTGTGAGGTGAAATCTCAGGGTTGTTTTGATTTGCATTTCCCTTATGACTAAAGATGTTGAACATTTCTTTAGGTGTTTCTCAGCCATTCGGCATTCCTCAGCTGTGAATTCTTTGTTTAGCTCTGAACCCCATTTTTTAATAGGGTTATTTGTTTCCCTGCGGTCTAACTTCTTGAGTTCTTTGTATATTTTGGATATAAGGCCTCTATCTGTTGTAGGATTGGTAAAGATCTTTTCCCAATCTGTTGGTTGCCGTTTTGTCCTAACCACAGTGTCCTTTGCCTTACAGAAGCTTTGCAGTTTTATGAGATCCCATTTGTCGATTCTTGATCTTAGAGCGTAAGCCATTGGTGTTTTGTTCAGGAAATTTTTTCCAGTGCCCATGTGTTCCAGATGCTTCCCTAGTTTTTCTTCTATTAGTTTGAGTGTGTCTGGTTTGATGTGGAGGTCCTTGATCCACTTGGACTTAAGCTTTGTACAGGGTGATAAGCATGGATCGATCTGCATTCTTCTACATGTTGACCTCCAGTTGAACCAGCACCATTTGCTGAAAATGCTATCTTTTTTCCATTTGATGGTTTTGGCTCCTTTGTCAAAAATCAAGTGACCATAGGTGTGTGGGTTCATTTCTGGGTCTTCAATTCTATTCCATTGGTCTATCTGTCTGTCTCTGTACCAATACCATGCAGTTTTTATCACTATTGCTCTGTAATACTGCTTGAGTTCAGGGATAGTGATTCCCCCTGAAGTCCTTTTATTGTTGAGGATAGTTTTAGCTATCCTGGGTTTTTTGTTATTCCACATGAATTTGCAAATTGTTCTGTCTAACTCTTTGAAGAATTGGATTGGAATTTTGATGGGGATTGCATTGAATCTGTAGATCGCTTTTGGTAAAATGGCCATTTTTACTATATTAATCCTGCCAATCCATGAGCATGGGCGATCTTTCCATCTTCTGAGGTCTTCTTCAATTTCCTTCTTCAGTGTCTTGAAGTTCTTATTGTACAGATCTTTTACTTGCTTTGTTAAAGTCACTCCGAAGTACTTTATATTATTTGGGTCTATTATGAAGGGTGTAGTTTCCCTAATTTCTTTCTCGGCTTGTTTCTCTTTTGTGTAGAGGAAGGCTACTGATCTATTTGAGTTAATTTTATACCCAGCCACTTTGCTGAAGTTGTTTATCAGCTTTAGTACTTCTCTGGTGGAACTTTTGGGATCACTTAAATATACTATCATATCATCTGCAAATAGTGATATTTTGACTTCTTCTTTTCCGATCTGTATCCCCTTGACCTCCTTTTGTTGTCTGATTGCTCTGGCTAGAACTTCAAGAACTATATTGAATAAGTAGGGAGAGAGTGGGCAGCCTTGTCTAGTCCCTGATTTTAGTGGGATTGCTTCAAGTTTCTCTCCATTTAGTTTAATGTTAGCAACTGGTTTGCTGTATATGGCTTTTACTATGTTCAGGTATGGGCCTTGAATCCTATTCTTTCCAGGACTTTTATCATGAAGGGGTGTTGAATTTTGTCAAATGCTTTCTCAGCGTCTAATGAAATGATCATGTGGTTTTGTTCTTTCAGTTTGTTTATATAATGGATCACGTTGATCGTTTTCCGTATATTAAACCATCCCTGCATGCCTGGGATGAAGCCTACTTGGTCATGGTGGATGATTGTTTTGATGTGCTCTTGGATTCGGTTTGCCAGAATTTTTTTGAGTATTTTTGCGTCGATATTCATAAGGGAATTTGGTCTGAAGTTCTCTTTCTTTGTTGTGTCTTTGTGTGGTTTAGGTATAAGAGTAATTGTGGCTTCATAGAAGGTATTTGGTAGTGATCCATCTGTTTCAATTTTGTGGAACAGTTTGGATAATATTGGTATGAGGTCTTCTATGAAGGTTTGATAGAATTCTGCACTAAAACCATCTGGACCTGGGCTCTTTTTGGTTGGGAGACCTTTAATGATTGCTTCTATTTCCTTAGGAGTTATGGGGTTGTTTAACTGGTTTATCTGTTCCTGATTTAACTTCGGTACCTGGTATCTGTCTAGGAAATTGTCCATTTCCTGAAGATTTTCAAGTTTTGTTGAATATAGGTTTTTATAGTAAGATCTGATGATTTTTTGAATTTCCTCTGAATCTGTTTTTATGTCTCCCTTTTCATTTCTGATTTTGGTAATTTGGACGCACTCTCTGTGTCCTCTCGTTAGTCTGGCTAAGGGTTTATCTATCTTGTTGATTTTCTCAAAGAACCAACTTTTGGTTCTGTTGATTCGTTCTATGGTCCTTTTTGTTTCTACTTGGTTGATTTCAGCTCTGAGTTTGATTATTTCGTGTCTTCTACTCCTCCTGGGTGTATTTGCTTCTTTTTGTTCTGGAGCTTTTAGGTGTGCTGTCAAGCTGCTGACATATGCTCTTTCCTGTTTCTTTCTGCAGGCACTCAGCCCTATGAATTTTCCTCTTAGCACAGCTTTCATTGTGTCCCATAAGTTTGGGTATGTTGTACCTTCATTTTCATTAAATTCTAAAAAGTTTTTAATTTCTTTCTTTATTTCTTCCTTGACCAGGTTATCATTGAGTAGAGCATTGTTCAATTTCCAAGTATATGTGGGCATTCTTCCTTGATTGTTATTGAAGACCAGTTTTAGGCCGTGGTGGTCCGATAGCACGCATGGGATTATTTCTATCTTTCTGTACCTGTTGAGGCCCGTTTTTTGACCAATTATATGGTCAATTTTGGAGAAAGTACCATGAGGAGCTGAGAAGAAGGTATATCCTTTTGCTTTAGGATAGAATGTTCTATAAATATCCGTTAGGTCCATTTGGCTCATGACTTCTCTTAGTCTGTCTACATCTCTGTTTAATTTCTGTTTCCATGATCTGTCCATTGAAGAGAGTGGGGTGTTGAAATCTCCCACTATTATTGTGTGAGGTCCAATGTGTGTTTTGAGCTTCAGTAAGGTTTCTTTTACATATGTAGGTGCCCTTGTATTTGGGGCATAGATATTTAGGATTGAGAGTTCATCTTGGTGGATTTTTCCTTTGATGAATATGAAGTGTCCTTCCTTATCTTTTTTGATGACTTTTAGTTGAAAAGTGATTTTATTTGATATTAGAATGGCTACTCTAGCTTGCTTCTTCTGACCATTTGCTTGGAATGTTGTTTTCCAGCCTTTCACTCTGAGGTAGTGTCTGTCTTTGTCTCTGAGGTGTGTTTCCTGTAGGCAGCAGAATGCAGGGTCCTCTTTGCGTATCCAGTTTGTGAATCTATTTCTTTTTATTGGGGAGTTGAGCCCATTGATGTTGAGAGATATTAAGGAATAGTGATTATTGCTTCCCGTTTTATTCATATTTGGATGTGAGGTTATGTTTGTGTGCTTTCTTTCTCTTTGTTTTGTTGCCAAGACTATTAGTTTCTTGCTTCTTCTAGGGTATAGCTTGCCTCCTTATGTTGGGCTTTACCATTTATTATCCTTTGTAGTGCTGGATTTGTAGAAAGATATCGTGTAAATTTGGTTTTGTCATGGAATATCTTGGTTTCTCCATCTATGTTAATTGAGAGTTTTGCAGGATACAGTAACCTGGGCTGGCATTTGTGTTCTCTTAGGGTCTGTATGACATCAGTCCAGGATCTTCTGGCCTTCATAGTTTCTGGCGAGAAGTCTGGTGTGATTCTGATAGGTCTGCCTTTATATGTTACTTGCCCTTTTCTCCTTACTGCTTTTAATATTCTTTCTTTGTTTTGTGCATTTGGTGTTTTGACTATTATGTGACGGGAGGTGTTTTTTTTCTGGTCAATCTATTTGGAGTTCTGTAGGCATCTTGTATGCCTATGGGTATCTCTTTTTTTAGGTTAGGGAAGTTTTCTTCTATGATTTTGTTGAAGATATTTACTGGTCCTTTGAGCTGGGAGTCTTCACTCTCTTCTATACCTATTATCCTTAGGTTTGATCTTCTCATTGAGTCCTGGATTTCCTGTATGTTTTGGACCAGTAGCTTTTTCCGCTTTACATTATCTTTGACAGTTGTGTCAATGATTTCTATGGAATCTTCTGCTCCTGAGATTCTCTCTTCCATCTCTTGAATTCTGTTGGTGAGGCTTGTATCTACAGCTCCTTGTCTCTTCTTTTGGTTTTCTATATCCAGGGTTGTTTCCATGTGTTCTTTCTTGATTGCTTCTATTTCCATTTTTAATTCCTTCAACTGTTTGATTGTGTTTTCCTGGAATTCTTTCAGGGATTTTTGTGATTCCTCTCTGAAGGCTTCTACTTGTTTCTTAATGTTTTCCTGTGTTTCCCTAAGGGAGTTCTTCACGTCTTTCTCGAAGTACTCCAGCATCATGATCAAATATGATTTTGAAACTAGATCTTGCTTTTCTGGTGTGTTTGGATATTCCATGTTTGTTTTGGTGGGAGAATTGGGCTCCAATGATGCCATGTAGTCTTGGTTTCTGTTGCTTGGTTTCCTGCGCTTGCCTCTTGCCATCAGATTATCTCTAGTGTTACTTTGTTCTGCTATTTCTGACAGTGGCTAGACTGTCCTATAAGCCTGTGTGTCAGGAGTGCTGTAGACCTGTTTTCCTCTCTTTCAGTCAGTTATGGGGACAGAGTGTTCTGCTTTCGGGCGTGTAGTTTTTCCTCTCTACAGGTCTTCAGCTGTTCCTGTGGGCCTGTGTCTTGAGTTCACCAGGCAGCTTTCCTGCAGCAGAAAAGTTGGTCTTACCTGTGGTCCCGAGTCTCAAGTTCGCTCGTGGGGTGCTGCCTATGGGCTCTCTGCAGCGGCAGCAACCAGGAAGACCTGTGCCGCCCCTTCCGGGAGCTTCAGTGCACCAGGGTTCCAGATGGCCTTTGGTGTTTTCCTCTAGCGTCCGAGATGTATGTACAGAGAGCAGTCTCTTCTGGTTTCCCAGGCTTGTCTGCCTCTCTAAGGTTCAGCTCTCCCTCCCACGGGATTTGGGTGCAGAGAACTGTTTATCCGGTCTGTTTCCCTCAGGTTCCGGTGGTGTCTCAGGCAGGGGTCCTGCCGCTCTTGGGCCCTCCCCCACGGGAGCCCAGAGGCCTTATACAGTTTCCTCTTGGGCCAGGGATGTGGGCAGGGGTGGGCATTGTTGGTGGTCTCTTCCGCTCTGCAGCCTCAGGAGTGCCCACCTGATCAGGCGGTGAGGTCTCTTTCCCACAGGGTCTGGGAGTAGAGAGCTGCTGCGGGCCGGGATCCGCGGGCGTGGGACCTCCGGCAAACACAGGATGTGCCCGGTCCTAGATGAACTCTGCCTCTGTGTGTCCAGATCTCACCAGGCAGCTCTCTTGCAGCAGACAAGTTGGTCTTACCTGTGGTCCCGAGGCTCAAGTTTGCTCGCAGGGTGCTGCCCACGGGCTCTCTGCAGCTGCAGCAACCAGGAAGCCTCTGCTTCTATTCTTATTCAATATAATGTTAGAAGATTTTTTTTGCTAGAGAAATAGGACAAAAGAAACAAAATGATACTAATAGGAAAAAATTATGTACCATAACTTAAAGATATGGTTCTATACATAAGAGGCTTTAAACCTCACCAGAACCTTTTAAACTGTTCTTTGAACTTGTAAAAATCCTACAAGTGGAAAGATATAAAATTAACATACAACAGTTAGTAGCTTCCAATATACCAATGATTGGAAAGAAATCAGAGAAAGAATTCCATTGACAGTAGCATCAAAACTACCTCATCTAAAACCTAGGTAAGGAAATGAAAGACTTCTATGATAAAAACTAAAGAAACTGCAGAACAAATGTAGGGAAGACCTTAACAGATGTAAAGAACTCCTGTGATCATTCATCAGAAGAATTAACATTTATAAGTGGCCAGCTCTCAAAGGAAGTGTATAGATCTGTGCATTATGAGTTGAAAGTTCAAAGCCATTCTTCACAGAAATAGTAGAAAAAAAGGACCCTTAAATTGATACAGTAGGGAAAATATCCTAGATTGCCAAGACATTACTGAACAAAAATTCCTACTAGAGGTATCAACATACCTGGTTTTAAGTTAGATAATAAAGCAATATTTGAAAAGCAGCATAGAATTGGTCTAAAAGCAGACATACAGATTAATGGAATAGAACAGATGATACAGATATAAACACATACACACCTATTTCTATCTGTTTATTGACAGAAACTAAAAACTTCAACAAATGATGTTAATTAAACTGGATGATAGCACATGCAGAATAATGAAACTATCTCATTCTGCAAGATAGGCTACATTCCTCAGAAGGTCCCATGGCCAGGAATAGATGGGCAGCATAACTGAAGCTGAGGAGGTTAAAGAGAAGTTGACAACTTGAATTTGTTTTGTAGGGGTTAAAGTTGAATATGATAGGAACTGGATGATATGTTGAATATGATGAAAATGCTTTGTATGAAATTATCAAAGAATTAATAAAATTTCAGTAAAAATGTTGAATTTTATGTTATCTAGAATCTTCTGTGGTTTGCAATAGTAAGGACAATTCTCCCCATCTCAGACTTTGTTGTTGTTATTGAAAATGGTTTGAATATACTTCCTTGAAGAGGCTGTTTCTGCCTTGCTGTGAATCATCATTCAGATACATCCTCTGCAACTTGTTAACAGTTTATAGCATTCCCCATCAATTTTTAAAGGAATTTATCTTTAGAAAATATTTAAGTTTATAGTACTCATTAATAGAGGTTAGAGTTTTTCCTTATGTTTCCAACTCCCTACAGGTATGGCTGACCTGACTGTCAACATGCCATATCAGAGTAATGAATTCTTTTCATACTTGATGAACCTCCATGGAAAAACAATAAGTGATGTATATAAAAGTTCTCTGGTGGTCTTGAATATTTTATAGTTCTGGAAAAATACATAAATAGGCATTAGCCATTGTTATAATGGACAGAGTGGTTTTATTTGCCTTAAGCATCTAAGCTCTTCCTATTTTTTAGTTCTTCTCTCATTTATCCCCATCTTTATTAAATTGTGTACTTCTTATTTACATTTCAAATGTTATTCCCTTACCTGGTTTCCAGGCCAACATCCCCTTAACGCCTCCCCCTCTCCTTCTATATGGGCGTTCCCCTCCTCATTCTTCCCCCATTACCACCTTCCCCTAAGAATCCCTTTCACTGGGGGTCCAGCTTTGGCAGGACCAAGGGCTTCCCCTTCCACTGGTGCCCTTACTAGGCTACTCATTGCTACCTATGCAGTTGGAGCCCAGTGTCAGTCCATGTATAGTCTTTGGGTAGTGGAAGCTCTGGTTGGTTGGCATTGTTGTTCATATGGGGTCTCGAGCCCCTTCAAGCTCTTCCAATCCTTTTTCTGATTCCTTCAACGGGGTCCCGTTCTCAGTTCAGTGGTTTGCTGCTGGCCTTCGCCTATGTATTTTCTGTATTCTGGGTGTGTCTCTCAGGAGAGGTCTACATCCGGTTCCTGTCAGCCTGCATTTCTTTGCTTCATCCATCTTATCTAATTGGGTGGCTGTATATGTATGGGTCACATGTGGGGCAGGCTCTGAATGGGTGTTCCTTCAGCCTCTGTTCTAAAATTTACCTCCCTATCCCCTCCTAAGGCTATTCTTGTTCTCCTTTTAAAGAAGGAGTGAAGCATCCGCATTTTGGTCATCCTTCTTGAGTTTCATGTGTTCTGTGCATCTAGGGTAATTGGAGCATTTGGGCTAATATCCACTTAACAATGAGTGCATGTGTGTTTTACTGTGATTGGGTTATATTACTCAGGATGATATTTTTCCACTTTCATCCATTTGCCTATGAATTTCATAAAGTTTTGATAGCTGAGTAGTATTTTCTGTAATCCCTTCTGTTGAAGGGCATCTGGGTTCTTCCCAGCTTCTGGCTATTATAAATAAGGCTGCTATGAACATAGTGGAGCATGTGTCTTTATTATCTATTGGAGCATCTTTTGGGTATATGCCCAAGAGAGGTATAGCTGGGTCCTCAGGTAGTTCAATGTCCAATTTTCTGAGGAACCTACAGACTGATTTCCAGAATGGTTGTACCAGTCTGCAATCCCACCAACAATGGAGGAGTGTTCCTCTTTCTCCGCATCCTCGCCAGCATCTGCTGTCACTGTAGTTTTTGAACTTAGCCATTCTGACTGGTCTGAGGTGGAATCTCAGGGTTGTTTTGATGTGCATTTCCCTTAGGACTAAAGATGTTCAACATTTCTTTAGGTGCTTCTCAGCCATTCAACATTGCTCAGCTATGAATTCTTTGTTTAGCTCTGAACCCTATTTTCTAATAGGGTTGTTTGGTTCCCTATAGTATACCTTCATGAGTTCTTTGTATATTTTGGGTGTAAGCCCTCTATCAGTTGTAGGATTAGTAAAGATCTTTTCCCAATCTGTTGGTTGCCGTTTTGTCCTAACCACAGTGTCCTTTGCCTTACAGAAGCTTTGCAGTTTTATGAGATCCCATTTGTTGATTCTTGATCTTAAAGCATAAGCCATTGGTGTTTTGTTCAGGAAATTTACTCCAGTGCCCATGTGTTCGAGATTCTTCCCCACTTATTCTTCTATTATTTTGAGTGTATCTGGTTTGATGTGGAGGTCCTTGATCCACTTGGACTTAAGCTTTGTACAGGGTGATAAGCATGGATCGATCTGCATTCTTCTACATGCTGACCTCCACGTGACCTGGCACTATTGGCTGAAAATGCTATCTTTTTTCCATTTGATGGTCTTGACTCCTTTGTCAAAAATCAAGTGACCATAGGTGTGTGGGTTCATTTCTGGGTCTTCAATGCTATTCCACTGGTCTATCTGTATGTACCAATAACATACAGGTTTTTTTAAATCACTATTACTCTGTAATACTGCTTGAATTCAAGGATAGTGATTCCACCAGAAGTCCTTTTATTGTTGAGGATAGTTTTAGCTATCCTGGGTTTTTGTTATTCCAGATGAATTTGCAAACTGTTCTATTTAACTTTATGAAGAATTGGATTGGAATTTTGATGGGGATTGCATTCAATCTGTAGATCAATTTTGGTAAAATGGCCATTTTTACTATATTAATCCTGCCAATCCATGAGCATAGGAGATCTTTCCATCTTCTGGGATCTTCTTTAATTTTTTTCTTCAGAGGCTTGAAGTTCTTATCATACAGATCTTTTTCTTGTTGGTTAAAGTCACACCGAGGCACTTTATATTATTTGGGACTATTATGAAGGGTGTTGTTTCCCTAGTATCTTTCTCAGCTTGTTTCTCTTTTGTGTAGAGGAAGGCTACTGATTTATTTGAGTTAATTTTATACGCAGCCACTTTGCTGAAGGTGTTTTTCAGGTTGAGCAGTTCTCTAGTGGAACCTTTGAGATCACTTAAATATACTATCATATTATCTGCAAATAGGGATATTTTTGACTTATTCCTTTCCAATTTGTATCCCTTTGATCTCCTTTTGTTGTCTGATTGCTCTGGCTAGAACTTCAAGAACTATATTGAATAAGTAGGGAGAAAGTGGGCAGCCTTTTCTAGTCCTTGATTTTAGTGGGATTAATTCAAGTTTCTCTCCATTTTGTTTAATGTTATCTACTAGTTTGCTGTATATGGCTTTTAGTATGTTCAGGTATGGACCTTGAATTCCTGTTCTTTCCAGGACTTTTATCATGAAGGTGTGTTGAATTTTGTCAAAAGCTTTCTCTTCATCTAATGAAATGATCATGTAGTTTTTATCTTTCAGTTTGTTTATATAGTGGATTACATTGTTGATTTTCCATTTATTAAACAATCCCTGCACACCTGGGATGATGCCTACTTGATGATGATGGATGATTGTTTTGATGTGCTCTTGGATTCGGTTTGCAAGAATTTTATTGAGTATTTTTGGGTCGATATTCATAAGGGAAATTGGTCTGAAGTTCTGTTTCTTTGTTGGGTCTTTGTGTGGTTTAGGTATAAGAGTAATTGTGGCTTCATAGAAGGAATTCAATAGTGTTCCATCTATTTCAATTTTGCAGAATAGTTTGGATAATATTGTTATAAGGTCTTCTATGAAGGTCTGATCGAATTCTGCACTAAACCCGTCTGGACCTAGGCTCTTTTTGGTTGGGAGACCTTTAATGTCTGCTTCTATGTCTTTAGAAGTTATGGGGTTGTTTAAATGGTTTATCTGTTCCTGATTTAACTTCGATATAGGAAATTGTTCATTTCCTCCAGATTTTCAAGTTTTGTTTAATAAAGGCTTTTGTAGGTAGGATCTGATGATGTTTTGAATTCCCTGTGATTCTGTTGTTATGTCTCCATTTTCATTTCTGATTTTGTTAATTTGGACACTCTCTCTGTGTCCTCTGGTTAGTTTGGCTAAGGGTTTATCTATCTTGTTGATTTTCTCAAAGAACCAGCTTTTGGTTCTGTTGATTCTTTGTATAGTCCTTTTTGTTTCTACTTGGTTGATTTCAGCTCTGAGTTTGATTATTTCCTGCCTTCTACTCCTGGGTGTATTTGCTTCTTTTTGTTCTAGAGCTTTTAAGTGTGCTGTCAAGCTGCTGATATATGCTCTCTCTTGTTTCTTTCTGCAGGTACTCAGAGCTCTAAGTTTTCCTCTTAGCACAGCTTTCATTGTGTCCCATAAGTTTGGGTATGCTGCACATTCATTTTCTTTAAATTCTAAGAAGTCTTTAATTTCTTTCTTTATTTCTTCCTTGATCAGGTTATCATTGAGTAGATCATTGTTAAACTTCAATGTATGTGTGGGCGTTCTTCCCTTATTTTTATTGAAGACCAGCTTTAGCCCGTGGTGGTCTCATAGGATGCATGGGACTATTTCTATCTTTCTTTATCTGTTGTGGCCTGTTTTGTGCCTGGTTATACTGTCAGTTTTGGAGAAAGTACCATGAGGTGGTGGGAAGAAGGTATATTCTTTTGTTTTAGGATAGAATGTTCTATAAATATCTGTTAAGTCCATTCGGTTCATAACTTCTGTTAGTTTGTCTATGTCTCTGTTTAATTGCTGTTTCCATGATCTGTCCATTAATGAGAGTGGGGTGTTGAAATCTTCTACTATTATTTTTTGAGGTGCAATGTGTGCTTTGAGCTTTAGTAAGGTTTCTTTTTTATATGTAGGTGCCATTGTATTTGGAGTATAGATATTTAGGATTGAGAGTTCATCTTGGTGGATTTTTTCCTTTGATGAATATGAAGCGTCCTTCCTTATCTTTTTTGATGACTTCTGGTGGAAAACTGATTTTATTCAATATTGGAAATGACTACTCCATCTTGCTTCTTCAGACCATTGCTTGGAAAATTGTTTTCCAGCCTTTCACTCTGAGGTAGTGTCTGTCTTTGTCTCTGAGGTGTGTTTCCTGTAGGCAGCAAAATGCTGGGTCCTCATTATGTATCCAGTTTCTTAATCTGTGTCTTTTTATTGGGGAATTGAGTTCATTAATGTTGAGAGATATTAAATAATAGTGCTTGTTGTTTCCTGTTATATTCGTATTTGGAGGTGAGATTATGTTTGTGTGCTAGTCTTCTCTTTGTTTTGTTGCAAAATATTTAGTTTCTTGCTTTTTCTAGGGTGAACTTGCTTCTTTGTGTTGGGCTTTACCACTTATTATCCTTTGTAGGGCTGGATTTGTAGAAAGATATTGTGTAAATTTGGTTTTGCCATGGGATATCTTGGTTCCTCCATCTAAGTTAATTGAGAGTTTTGCTGGATACAGTAATCTGGACTGGCATTTGTGTTCTCTTAGGTTCTGCATGACATCTGTCCAGGATCTTCTTGCTTTCATAGTCTCTGGCGAGAAGTCTGGTGTGATTCTGATAGGTCTGCCTGTATATGTTACTTGCCCTTTTCTCCTTACTGCTTTTAATATTCTTTCTTTGTTTTGTGCATTTGGTGTTTTGACTATTATGCGACAGGAGCAGTTTCTTTTCTGGTCCAATTTATTTGGAGTCTGTAGGCTTTTTTTTATGTTTATGGGCATCTCTTTCCTTAAGTTAAGGAAGTTTTCTTCTATGATTTTGTTGAAGATATTTACTGGTCCTTTGAGCTGGGAGTCTTCACTCTCTTCTATACCTAGTATCCTTAGGTTTGATCTTCTCATTGTGTCCTGGATTTTCTGTATGTTTTGGGCCAGTAGCTTTTTCTGTTTTATATTATTTTTGACAGTTGTGTTGATGATTTCTATGGAACCTTCTGCTCCAGAGATTCTTTTTTCTCTCTCTTGTATTCCGTTCGTGATGCTTGTATCTACAACTCCTGGTATCTTCCTTTAGATTTCTATATCCATGGTTGTCTCCCTTTATGCTTTCTTTATTGTTTCTATTTCCATTTTCAATTCCTTCACCTGTTGGATTGTGTTTTCCTGGAATTCTTTCAGGGATTTTTGTGATTCCTCTCTGTAGGCTTCTACTTGTTCATTTATGTTTTCCTGCATTTCTCTAAGGGAGTTCTTTATGTCTTTCTTAAAGTTCTCTATCTTGCTTGTATTTTTTAAATCTAGATCTTGCTTTTCTGGTGTGTTTGGATATTCAGTGTTTGCTTTGGTGGGAAAATTGGACTCTGATGATACCATGTAGTCTTGGTTTTTGTTGCTTGGGTTCCTGCGTTTGCCTCTCACCATCAGGTTTTCTCTGGTGTTACCTTTTTCTCCTGTTTCTGACAGTGGCTTGACCATCCTTAAAGGCCTATGTGTCAGGAGTGCTGTAGCCATTTTTTCCTGTTTTCTTTCAGCCAGTTATGGTAACAGAGTGTTCTGCTTTCAGGAATGTAGTCATTCCTGTCCACTGGTTTTCAGCTGTTCCTGTGGGCTTGTGTCCTGAATCCACCAGGCAGGTCACTTGGAGCAGAAAAGTTGGTCTTCCCTCTGGTCTTGGGCCTGATGTTGCTCCTCAGTGCTAGTTTTCAGCTCTCTGTGAGGGCAGCAACCATAAGGGCCTGCCCCTACTTCTTGTTCCTTGTGTGCAGGGGACCCTGATGGTGCTACGTGTTTTCCTCTAGAGTCAGAAATGTGGGCAGAGAGTAGTCTCCTCTGGTTTCCCAGGCATGTCTGCACCTCTGAAGATCTAGCCAAACCCACGGGATTTGGGTGCAGGGAGGTATTTGACAGCGTCCGTTCAGATCCGGGCACAGTCTGGACTGCAGGGCTCCTGAAGCTTGACTGCCCCTATCTTCCTATTCCCAGAGGTCCTATACAGTTTCCTCTTGGGCCACGGATGTGGGCAAAGGTGGGCAAAAGTGGTGGTCTTTCCTTTTCTACAGTCTCAAGATTGTCCACATGTCTGAGCAATGAGTTCTCTCGCTCACAGGGTTTTGGAGCAGGGAGCTCTAGTTCTTCTCTCTGAACATGAAAATTTGGCAACTCCAGTCTAAGCTTCAGTAGCTATTCATACACAGGTTTTTATGTGAACATATCTGTTCAATTACTGTTGGTTAGTGACAAAGGGCATAACTGCTGAGTCATGTGGTAGAAATGTATTTAGTTTTCTTGTAACAAACTGACAAATTGTCTCCCAAAATAGCTGTAAAATTTTGCAATTCCACTAATAATGTAGGAACTACTGCTGTTCCACATTCTTGACTATGTCCTTGTCGTTGGTATTTCAGGTTGTCTATTCTCGTTGTCATTTTAATTAGCATATCAAAGGTGCCATATGAGCTAAAAATTATTTCGCAGGGCTTACTATTTATATTTCTTTATTGATGATATATCTTTTATCCTTCTGGTCCAGTTTTTAAGTAAGAATTCTTTGCTCACATTGATAATAATAGTTTGAAAGATATGGTTCATATACTTTTCCCTCTTATTGGTGGCTTATCTTCTCATTGTACTGGCCATGTTATCTATTACAGACACTTTCCTGATTTAAAAAAAATGTTGCTTGGCCATTAATTCATGGATTGTGTTTTCAGTATACAATCTAAAGAGTCATTGCCAGACCCAATGTCATCTATTTCCTATCCTGAGTTGTCTTCTATTCAGCATTTGCCTGCCTTTTGTTTAGGGCTACAGTCCAGCTTTAGTGAAGTTTTATAAATTGTGTGTGTGTCTGCATTCATTTATTTGCAAGTGGCTGTCCAGTTATTCCAGCATGGTTAGTTGAAAAAAAATGTTCTTCCTCAGTCTGTGAATTTCCTCATTTGTTAACAGTAAGTTGACTGTGCTAGCAACATAGCTGAGTGGTAAAATGACTGTCCTGTATGTGAGTGCGTAGGTTCAGCCCACTGTTCTGAAAAATAAGACTAGGTGACTCTATTATTATGCATCTGTTTCTAGTGTTTTACTCTTTCTTACTGACTTTGTATAGTAAGTGTATGGCTCACTGCACTGTCTTCCCAACTCCTTCTTTTCTTTTTCTTTTTTTTTCTTTTTTCAGAGCTGGGGACCGAACCCAGGGCCTTGTGCTTGCTAGGCAAGCACTCTACCACTGAGCTAAATCCCCAACCCCGTCTTCCCAACTCCTAATTTGATTTTTTTTATTCTTTTTTGTGATTATCCTTGAGTTTATAAGATACATTGCTATTTAATCTGTTTATTCTTAAACAAAGAATTCATGGAATGAATAAGTATGAGTCTTTTATTAATAGCAAAATAATCCTAATTTCTGTTTCCCATACTTTTTACCACGTTTATCTACAATAATATGTATGTATATATATATGCATTTATAACCACATAGATTATTCATATAAAATTGAGTTATTTGTATAATGTGGAATTATATTCATATCATATTTGAATTTTTAAAATTCAAATGAATATTTGAATATGTTGCTATTTTGAATAATTTTGTTCTGTTACTCAATAAAAATATGAAAAATACAATTTATATTTTACCAGCACTTATTACTTCTTTACTTTTTCTTTTTTATGTCTATATGAATTAATGAGCTGTATCATTTGTTTTTCTCAAAAGTACTTCTAATAATTCTGGTAACACCAGCTTACTGGCAACAAGTCACCTTACTTTTTGCTTAGAATGTCCTAAGTTCTATTGAAAATTATAAAGATAGTTTCACAATTCAGTTTCAGTGAGCTTTATTTTGTTTGTTTGTTTGTTTGTTTGTTTGCTTTGCATGTTTTAAATAGCTGCTATTGCTTGTGTAGGGATTTGAGGAAGCTTACTCTAATTCCTCTCTATAGTTCAGTTCCCTCTCCAACCCCTGGCTCATTTCAAAATTTATTTATGGAACACTAACCATAACCAAAATAAAAACAGGCTTCTAGGCTTTCATTTTATAAAACTAAGTGAAACATGCAAACATCTAAAAGTGATATTTTGAAGAATTCTATGAAGGCCTATTCCCACATCCAAACTTGAATTTGACTGATCTTATTGGTCAGGAATTCTTGGAGAAGAAGGATTTGACAGGGGCAGGGGAGGTAGTCCATCCTTTAAGGGATGAGTTTTCATGTTGTATTTGCATGGAGAGCTGGACTTTTATACCTGAGAGAAGCAGGAATGATTCACTTTGCTTAGTTTCAGAGGCTGTTGTCCTTGGGTCACCTGGCTGCAGTGCTGTGGGCCCGAGGCATGCACAGTGTCATGACTTAAGAACTTGTAGAGTGATGCACCTCACTTGATTGACTGGAAGCAGAAAAATGAAAGGCATATGGAAACAGGGCCAATATTAATGAAAAAACATGCCATTATAACCCATTTCTTCCAACTGAGCTCCACCACCTAAACTTTTTCCACCTTCTGTGCTTTAGAAAATAATACATTGTTGCAATCTCTTTTATTTTTTTCTTATGCTACTGTCTTAGGATTTTTTTACTTGGCTCTTTTTTTGAGACAGGGACTCTGATCTTGGCTGCCTGGGACTCCCGATGTAGATGAAACTAACCTTGTATTTAGAGAGATCCCCTGTCTCTGCCTCCAGGTTGCTGGAATTAAAGACACATAACTACCATGGCTGGCTCTTGGGTTTCAGTCTTCAGAATTTTTATTCATGTGTAACTATACAAGGCTAGGAATTTTGCTGATATTTGGCCATTTGAGTATAGTGTACTTTTATTACTTTCACTCATCTTTTACTCTTTCCTAATTATGAACAAATGACTGAAAATTGAACAATAGCATCGACACCTAAGAAATCATATCAGTTGCCATTCTGTTGACTTTGACTTTTCTGTTGAATGGTACTGTGATACCACTGTCAACACATGGTAAATGTTTTAAAGAAGGTTTTGGATGTGGTAAAGATTTGTTAGCCCTATAAATCCTTTGGTGACTTAAAAAAATAAGGTAATTTAAAAGCAAGGTAATTTTAAATATAGGAGAAATACAAATACATTTAGATTAATTGTTTATAAGGAATGAAAATAAAAATGAATGGCCACTACTGTGGGAGGGGAATAGGATTTCAATGATAAACAATTCCCAAGAGTATCATTTAGCAACACATTCCATGTATGTCTGTGCCTCTTAGATACACTGAGAAATATGTCCTGTGGTGAAACATCATATGTGTTTATCTCTGAAACTCCCATATCTGATAAAGGGCATACTATATGATAGATTTGAGTACATTCTTACTAAACTTATAAGTCAAGGGAAGTGATTGTGGATGACATTGAAATGTAGCATTATTGTTTTTTTATAATCATATGTGAGTCATATGTAATTAAATGCTGTTTGTGATAGTGTTATTGTCTTTATAGAGTCTAGGAGTATCTGGAAAACAGTTTTCTGAACATGTAAGTGGAGGTTATCATGATTGTATTACTGAATGTGAGAAGACGTATCTTAACTGTGGGTGGGACCCTTCACAGGAGTCAGGAATTGTGTCAGAGAAACAGAGAAGAGAAGAGGCAAGTCTTCATCCAGTGCCTGTGTTTCTTAATTAAGATGTAGTTAACAACTGCTTCAAACTGCGCTTTTTTTTTTTTTTACAATGCTAGACTCTATCCTAGAACTGGATGCTCAAACCAATCATTTCTCTTAATTTTCCTTGGCAGAGTATGTTATATCAGCAACAGGGAAAGAAGCTAAGGTGGTGTGAGAAACTAAAACATTAAAGTAGAATTTTATTTTAGGAGGAATCCATCCTTAAACATCTAAATTTGCAACTGTTATTTTATTTCTAGTAAGGGATCACTGACCTCTTTTCATGTCCCAACTAAATAATTCAAACTGAGAACATTGCATTATCCTCAGTTTTACAGTAAGTTTACCGATTTATCTGGGGAGTTGTCACCATTTTAAATTCAGTTTATCTCACTTGTTTGAAAATACTATGGCAAAAAGTAGTAAGGGAGAAAGGATTTCTTCATATTTTCCACCATGACCAGCATACATTCCTTGTTTTGTTGTTATTCTTGTATATAAGCAATTCCAGACACAGAAGTTGAGTGTAGAAAATGTCTCTCACTGGAAAGTTAGCCGTTCACAGGACTTAAATAAAACAGGAGCTATTTGCATGGGTTAACTTTTGGTAGAGTTAATTAAAAATTTTGAAAACATGCCCACTAAATGAAGGACAAAGAAAATGGTACATAAGTTGTTTAAACATCCTGATGGGGTATTCAAAGTCATAGGATGTAAGAATGTAAAATTGCATTTAAAGCAATCAGTATAGCAATTGAATTGTAAATATTGAGGAGAATGTTCAGTGGGAGCTGGGAAACTGTGCACAGTGTTATTTTCATTGAAGTAAGAGGGGCCGTTGCTCATTCTTAGCAGATACAATGTTGAATTGTTACTCAGTTTTAAAAACCAAAAGTATGTCCTGCTGAGATATGGCCTCAATCACCCAAGGGCCTGGCTGATAACTTGATTGCAAGTAGAGAGTCTTATTTCACTTACAAGTGGAGTGCTAGCAGATGCCCTTAGATTCTTGTGGAATTAATAGTATGAACAGTATGAATTTCTCTTCAAACATGTCCCTCTATGCTGGCATTTCTATTGAATTAGAAATTGATAGGGTGTCCAATTCAATCCTATCAGACCCTTGAAATCATTACATCAAGAATCATATCCCGGGTTCACTCCTCCCTCATTTCCAGCTCATTTAGTTTCCATCTAGAAATCCATTTGGTGCCCTATTACATAGTGAATGATTCCCCAATTTAAACCATTTTCATTCATATTTTACCGACTTTTGTTTTGTTCCAAAAGAAATATTCTTTAGAATAAAACTTAATGATCACTGCTAATTAAAAATTTACAAACAATCCACTTAATCCTTTTGAAGTTTACATTTGCTGAGGGAATTGGGGATTTTGTAATTTGGCAGTATTCGTGAGGAAACATGATTTCAATCACTATAGTGGGGGCTAATATTCAAGTCTTCTTTAGAAACAAGAGTTGAGGTTGTAGGGCTTTGTATGGCTGACCCAGAAGGCTGATGAACTGAAATCATGGTCCATTTCTATACATACTTATATTTGATTGGAAGCCTTATTTATATGATGAAATCCATCATAAGATTCATATATTAGAAACTTGAAACCTAGTGTGATACTATTTAGAGATAGAAATTCTGGGAGATAATTAGGTTTGTTTAAGCTAGTGAGGGCGGATCTCTCAGAACTTAGAATTTAAACAGAGACACCAGAAAGCTTGTTTCCTCTCCATTTTCCAGTCATGTGAGGGCATAGGAGGAAGGTGACCACTGTTTGGGTGTTTCAGCTCCTAGTACAAGATTATACTTTAAAACTGGCTCCTAAAAAAGCTGCTTTCTTTAGAGTTTCCAGTGCCTTTATCTTCTTTTCCTTCTACCCTTAAAGCTATTTATATAGTATATTTCACCTAATATACTATTAGTGAAATATAGTATACTAACATACTATACTAGTATATAGTATATTGTCACCTAATAGGCCAATTGAAGGGTTAAGCTATGAGAGATTTTCTAATTTCAGCCTCATATATAGCTCAAGTTAAGAAGAATCTCACATAAGAATCTTATTTTTATGGGATCTCATAAAACTGCAAAGCTTCTGTAAGGCAAAGGACACTGGGGTTAGGACAAAACGGCAACCAACAGATTGGGAAAAGATCTTTACAATCCTATAACAGATAGAGGGCTTATATCCAAAATATACAAAGAACTCAAGAAGTTAGACCGCAGGGAGACAAATAACCCTATTAAAAAATGGGGCTCAGAGCTAAACAAAGAATTCACAGCTGAGGAATGCCGAATGGCTGAGAAACACCTAAAGAAATGTTCAACATCTTTAGTCATAAGGGAAATGCAAATCAAAACAACCCTGAGATTTCACCTCACACCAGTGAGAATGGCTAAGATCAAAAACTCAGGTGACAGCAGATGCTGGTGAGGATGCAGAGAAAGAGGAACACTCCTCCATTGTTGGTGGGATTGCAGACTGGTACAACCATTCTGGAAAACAGTCTGGAGGTTCCTCAGAAAATTGGACATTGAACTGCCTGAGGATCCAGCTATACCTCTCTTGGCATATACCCAAAAGATGCCCCAACATATAAAAGAGACACGTGCTCCACTATGTTCATAGCAGCTTTATTTATAATAGCCAGAAGCTGGAAAGAACCCAGATGCCCTTCAACAGAGGAATGGATACAGAAAATGTGGTACATCTACACAATGGAATATTACTCAGCTATCAAAAACAATGACTTTATGAAATTCGTAGGCAAATGGTTGGAACTGGAAAATATCATCCTGAGTGAGGTAACCCAATCACAGAGAAACACACATGGTATGCACTCATTGATAAGTGGCTATTAGCCCAAATGCTTGAATTACCCTAGATGCCTAGAACAAATGAAACTCAAGACGGATGATCAAAATGTGAATGCTTCACTCCTTCTTTAAAAGGGGAGCAAGAATACCCTTGGCAGGGAATAGAGAGGCAAAGATTAAAACAGACACAGAAGGAACACCCATTCAGAGCCTGCCCCACATGTGGCCCATACCTATACAGCCATCAAATTAGACAAGATGGATGAAGCAAAGAAGTACAGGCAGACAGGAGCCGGATGTAGATCTCTCCTGAGAGACACAGCCAGAATACAGCAAATACAGAGGCGAATGCTAGCAGCAAACCACTGAACTGAGAATAGGACCCCCGTTGAAGGAATCAGAGAAAGAACTGGAAGAGCTTGAAGGGGCTCGAGACCCCATATGTACAACAATGCCAAGCAACCAGAGCTTCCAGGGACTAAGCCACTATCCAAAGACTATACATGGACTGACCCTGGACTCTGACCTCATAGGTAGCAGTGAATATCCTAGTAAGAGCACCAGTGGAAGGGGAAGCCCTGGGTCCTGCTAAGACTGAACCCCCAGTGAACTAGATTGTTGGGGGGAGGGCAGCAATGGGGGGAGGATGGGGAGGGGAGCACCCATAAAGAAGGGGAGGGAGAGGGATTAGGGGGATGTTTGCCCGGAAACTGGGAAAGGGAATAACACTCGAAATGTGTATAAGAAATACTCAAGTTAATAAAAAAAAAAGAAGTGTAAGTCAAATAAAGCCTTTCCTCCCCCCCAAAAAAGAATCTTATTTTTAAAGGTTAATTTATTTGTTTATGCATATATATGTACATGAGGGTATGTGTACATGTGTATACTAATCCCCATGGAGGCCAGTCATCACATCTCATGGAACTGGTGTTCTGGTGGCTGTGAGGCACCCAGTGTTTGTGGTGGAAACTCTGGTCCTCTGGAAGAGCAAAAAGTATCTTTAATTTCTGAGCTGTTGATCCATCTCTCCAGATCCAAATATGAAAACATAAAGACAACCTTATAACTAGTCAAATGATTGAGACTAACCAATGAAATAAAATCTATAATTATCTTGTTACTATTAGTCAGTTCTTTGAAAATTATGTCACTCTTATACACATATAAGCATATAAATACACTTATACAAACCATATCCATGAATCCATACTTACATATACACTAGTATTTGTGACCAGGGATCACTTTAGTATTGTGTACCTTGGCCCTGCCTTTCTAGGTCTGTCTTTGTGTCATCCATCTCTGATCCTTTTCTTTATAGAATTTTGTCCCTTATTTTTGTCAGCTTTTAACACATATATAGGAATTATCAACTTTGGCTTATTTTTTAAATACTAGGAGCCATGTGTCTGGCTACTTATAGAAGTTTGGTGGTGTTGTCCTCTCACCAGCTAGACATATGGCTTCTTTGTTTAGACGTCTCTTGTCAGTCTCTGAGCAAATGCAGGGCACTTTCTGAGACGCACTCCTTATTAAAGTTTGACCTACTCCTGGAGCCTGTTGCTTAGGAACACTTTTCATATACTTTGGAGGTTTTAGTTTCTGGCCTGTGAACTCTTGGACTGCTCTGTGTCAGCAGGGAGAGTCTGTAAAAATTGGAGAAGAAGAGGGCAAGTTCTGGGGTTGACAGTAATCAGGAAAAAGTGTTTTGGTATGCAGACTTTATGACACACTCTCTCTCTCTCTCTCTCTCTCTCTCTCTCTCTCTTAACATAGAAAATATGTTTCTGGATTTTGTGACCTCTTTGCTCTCTCTTTATTTATACCAAGTGTAGAGTACATATGCCCTGCTTTCAAATGTATCATCTTATTTGATTTCCCTCACATCAATGTATGTTAAGATGCTAGAGAGTCTATGTTTTTGAAAACAGATGAGAGCAGTCCTGACTAAATATACCCTTGGTAAAATAAATAAGCAACATTTATAACAGCAAGAGCAATAGCAACAGCAGCAGCTCTCTTTAGTGTCCTGACATAAATGCAATTTCCTGAGGCTGTAGTCAAAGGCAGGTGATTTTCTGAAATGAGAAATATGTAGATTAAGATTTTAGAAATTATAGTTGTGATATAGAGAGGTGTGATGTCAACAATGTTTCTAACCATGAAGCATCTAGACACACCCTGATTACACATTTCTGACTTTTCTCCTCTTGGGTCATTTTACCTCTTCATCATATTATTTTTTACATATTTTTCTTCTTGCTGTTGCCTTTCCTCCTTGTTCTCTTGTTTTCCTCAGATACCATTCTCTATGTGCAGCTCTACCATTTGTCTTTTCTGGAAGCCAGGTAGGAACCCCCATTCTTTCTTTCCCTTGCATTTTTGTCTCCATGGTGTGCTTAGAACACACCTGGCATTCAATGATGAGATGCTGAAAGTGATTTTTTTGAGTAGAGGCAACAGTGCCTTACTTCATTTTGGGCCTCCTTAGAATCTGGTAAGTCTTCACATGGACATGATGTGTGCTTGCTCATGCTCAAAGGAAAGGAGCAAAGGAACACCAATTAAGGCTTATGCCCTTCTGCAATAGCAACATAAATGAAAAAAAATGAAGAGAAACAGAGTGACAATCATAGAAGAGCAGAAAGTGCTCACAAGCGTGTCTTCATTATTAGTGTTTTGCAGAAATTATTGTTGTCAAAAAGCATTTAGAATAGAACAGCAATGTCTATCATTTTTACTCTGTCCAAAAGAATTACAAGTTTTTCTTACTTAGTATATTCATTGATTCAGTAAACAGTGAATTGCCTATTCTATGAAAGTCATTGTAAGGATGCTAAGGATGTTACACTAAGTGACAGATAGCTTTTGTATTTATAGAGTGTGGTCTATTGAGATACAAAGAGAATGGAGAACAGCAGGATGATAGAGTTCTTCAGATTGTGTTATGGTCTTATAGCTTGAATGCCTACCACAACAAGGGCTTATATATTGAAGGCTTGGTCCCCATGAAGTAATGTTGATAGATTGGCAGACTTCTAACTACTGACTTAGTTTTTAGTCAGTAGGGTCATTGGGATGTAACCTTGAAGAGGCTGTCGATCTGATTCCTTCTCTTTGTTACTTCCTTGTCATCTCATAGGAAACAGTTTTCTTTTGATGTTCTCCTAACATGATGTCCTGTTCTGCCCCAAGTCCAAAGCAACACAGCCAAGTGATTGTGGGCAGAAAGCACAGAAAACATGAACTGTTTATTTCCTCTTTTAAAGTTGATTGTATCAGGATTCCTAACAATGAAGCAAAGCAGACTGACACAGATCATAAGCAAACTAAATGAAATACGGTGGTGACACCAACAGGAGAGATGTAGGAAGGTTGGAGACCAGTTACTGAAATAAAAAGTGTAATACTTAGGCATGGTATATGTAGGGGACCTAGGAGTTTCCACCCTTTAGTTCCTACCTTAGTTTTCCCCTTGCAGAACTGATTCTCATGCAGGTTTCCTTCTCTCCATGGTAAGTGGCTCATTTTTTTTCTTTTATTAACTTGAGTGTTTCTTATTTACATTTCGAGTGTCATTCCCTTTCCCGGTTTACGGGCCAACATCCCCCTAACCCCTCCCCCTCCCCTTCTTTATGGGTGCTCCCCTCCCCATCCTCCCCCCATTGCCGCCCTCCCCCCAACAATCTAGTTCACTGGGGGTTCAGTCTTAGCAGGACCCAGGGCTTCCCCTTACACTGGTGCTCTTACTAGGATATTCATTGCTACCTATGAGGTCAGAGTCCAGGGTCAGTCCATGTATAGTCTTTAGGTAGTGGCTTAGTCCCTGGAAGCTCTGGTTGCTTGGCAGTGTTGTACATATGGGGTCTCGAGCCCCTTCAAGCTCTTCCAGTTCTTTCTCTGATTCCTTCAACGGGGGCGCCGTTCTCAGTTCAGTGGTTTAATGATGGCATTCGCCTCTATATTTGTTGTATTCTTGCTGTGTCTCTCAGGAGAGATCTACATCCGGCTCCTGTCTGCCTGCACTTCTTTGCTTCATCCATCTTGTCTAATTGATGGCTGTATATGTACGGGCCACATGTGGGGCAGGCTCTGAATGGGTGTTCCTTCTGTGTCTGTTTTAATCTTTGCCTCTCTATTCCCTGCCAAGGGTATTCTTCTTCTCCTTTTAAAGAAGGAGTGAAGAATTCACATTTTGATCATCTGTCTTGAGTTTCATGTGTTCTAGGCATCTAGGGTAATTCAAGCATTTGGGCTAATAGCCACTTATCAATGAGTGCATACCATGTGTGTTTCTCTGTAATTGGGTAACCTCACTCAGGATGATATTTTCCAGTTCCAACCATTTGCCTACGAATTTCATAAAGTCATTGTTTTTGATAGCTGAGTAATACTCCATTGTGTAGATGTACCACATTTTCTGTATCCATTCCTCTGTTGAAGGTCATCTGGGTTCTTTCTAGCTTCTGGCTATTATAAATAAGGCTGCAATGAACATAGTGGAGCACGTGTCTTTTTTATATGTTGGGGCATCTTTGGGTATATGCCCAAGAGAGGTATAGCTGGATCCTCAGGCAGTTCAATGTCCAATTTTCTGAGGAACCTCCAGACTGATTTCCAGAATGGTTGTACCAGTCTGCAATCCCACCAACAATGGAGGAGTGTTCCTCTTTCTCCACATCTTCACCAGCATCTGCTGTCACCTGTGTTTTTGATCTTAGCCATTCTTACTGGTGTGAGGTGAAATCTCAGGGTTGTTTTGATTTGCATTTCCCTTATGACTAAAGATGTTGAACATTTCTTTAGGCATTCCTCAGCTGTGAATTCTTTGTTTAGCTCTGAACCCCATTTTTTAATAGTGTTATTTGTCTCCCTGCGGTCTAACTTCTTGAGTTCTTTTTATATTTTAGATATAAGGCCTCTATCTGTTGTAGGATTGGTAAAGGTCTTTTCCCAATCTGTTGGTTGCTGTTTTGTCCTAACCACAGTGTCCTTTTCCTTACAGAAGCTTTGCAGTTTTATGAGATCCCATTTGGTGATTCTTGATCTTAGAGCATAAGCCATTGGTGTTTTGTTCAGGAAATTTTTTCCAATGCCCATGTGTTCGAGATGCTCCCCTAGTTTTTCTTCTATTAGTTTGAGTGTATCTGGTTTGATGTGGAGGTCCTTGATCCACTTGGACTTAAGCTTTGTACAGGGTGATAAGCGTGGGTCGATCTGCATACAAGGGCACCTACATACGTAAAAGAAACCTTACAAAAGCTCAAAACACACATTGCACCTCACACAATAATAGTAGGAGATTTCAACACCCCACTCTCATCAATGGACAGGTCATGGACACAGAAATTAAACAGAGATGTAGACAGACTAAGAGAAGTCATGAGCCAAATGGACTTAACAGATATTTATAGAACCTTCTATCCTAAAGCAAAAGGATATACCTTCTTCTCAGCTCCTCATGGTACTTTCTCCAAAATTGACCATATAATTGGTCAAAAAATGGGCCTCAACAGGTACAGAGAGAAAGAAATAATCACATGCGTGCTATCAGACCACCACGGCCTAAAGCTGGTCTTCAATAACAATAAGGGAAGAACGCGCACATATACGTGGAAATTGAACAATGCTCTACTCAACGATAACCTGGTCAAGGAAGAAATAAAGAAAGAAATTAAAGACTTTTTAGAATTTAATGAAAATGAAGGTACAACATACCCAAACTTATGGGACACAATGAAAGCTATGCTAAGGGGAAAACTCATAGCTCTGAGTGCCTGCAGAAAGAAACAGGAAAGAGCATACGTCACCAGCTTGACAGCACACCTAAAAGCTCCAGAACAAAAAGAAGCAAATACACGCAGGAGGAGTAGAAGGCAGGAAATAATCAAACTCAGAGCTGAAATCAACCACGTAGAAACAAAAAGGACCATAGAAAGAATCAACAGAACCAAAAGTTGGTTCTTTGAGAAAATCAACAAGATAGATAAACCCTTAGCCAGACTAACGAGAGGACACAGAGAGTGTGTCCAAATTAACAAAATCAGAAATGAAAAGGGAGACATTCTACAGATTCAGAGGAAATTCAAAAAATCATCAGATCTTACTATAAAAGCCTATATTCAACAAAACTTGAACATCTGCAGGAAATGGACAATTTCCTAGACAGATACAAGGTACCAAAGGTAAATCAGGAACAGATAAACCAGTTAAACAACCCCATAACTCCTAAGGAAATAGAAGCAGTCATTAAACGTCTCCCAACCAAAAAGAGCCCAGGTCCAGATGGGTTTAGTGCAGAATTCTATTAGACCTTCATAGAAGACCTCATACCAATATTATCCAAACTGTTCCACAAAATTGAAACAGATGGATCACTACCAAATACCTTCTATGAAGCCACAATTACTCTTATACCTAAACCACACAAAGACTCAACAAAGAAAGAGAACTTCAGACCAAATTCCCTTATGAATATCGACGCAAAAATACTCAAAAAAATTCTGGCAAACCGAATCCAAGAGCACATCAAAACAATCATCCACCATGACCAAGTAGGCTTCATCCCAGGCATGCAGGGATGGTTTAATATACGGAAAACGATCAACGTGATCCATTATATAAACAAACTGAAAGAACAAAACCACATGATCATTTCATTAGACGCTGAGAAAGCATTTGACAAAATTCAACACCCCTTCATGATAAAAGTCCTGGAAAGAATAGGATTCAAGGCCCATACCTGAACATAGTAAAAGCCATATACAGCAAACCAGTTGCTAACATTAAACTAAATGGAGAGAAACTTGAAGCAATCCCACTAAAATCAGGGACTAGACAAGGCTGCCCACTCTCTCCCTACTTATTCAATATAGTTCTTGAAGTTCTAGCCAGAGCAATCAGACAACAAAAGGAGGTCAAGGGGATACAGATCGGAAAAGAAGAAGTCAAAATATCACTATTTGCAGATGATATGATAGTATATTTAAGTGATCCCAAAAGTTCCACCAGAGAAGTACTAAAGCTGATAAACAACTTCAGCAAAGTGGCTGGGTATAAAATTAACTCAAATAGATCAGTAGCCTTCCTCTACACAAAAGAGAAACAAGCCGAGAAAGAAATTAGGGAAACGACACCCTTCATAATAGACCCAAATAATATAAAGTACTTCGGAGTGACTTTAACAAAGCAAGTAAAAGATCTGTACAATAAGAACTTCAAGACACTGAAGAAGGAAATTGAAGAAGACCTCAGAAGATGGAAAGATCGCCCATGCTCATGGATTGGCAGGATTAATATAGTAAAAATGGCCATTTTACCAAAAGCGATCTACAGATTCAATGCAATCCCCATCAAAATTCCAATCCAATTCTTCAAAGAGTTAGACAGAACAATTTGCAAATTCATGTGGAATAACAAAAAACCCAGGATAGCTAAAACTATCCTCAACAATAAAAGGACTTCAGGGGGAATCACTATCCCTGAACTCAAGCAGTATTACAGAGCAATAGTGATAAAAACTGCATGGTATTGGTACAGAGATAGACAGATAGATCAGTGGAACAGAATTGAAGACCCAGAAATGAACCTACACACCTATGGGCACTTGATTTTTGACAAAGGAGCCAAAACCATCCAATGGAAAAAAGATAGCATTTTCAGCAAATGGTGCTGGTTCAACTGGAGGTCAACGTGTAGAAGTGACTCTTTTTAATTTCAGAATGACACACAACTTAACATGTATGATATGTTATTTTTTTAAAAATATTTGTTTTATGTGTATGAATGTTTTATCTATATGTATACATGTATGTGTATGTATATGTGTGTACCACATGAATTCAATGCTTGTGAAATCTGGCAGAGGGTCAGAAATCCTGGAACTGGAGTGTCAGTCATCATGTGAGTCTGGGAAATTTAACCCAGGTCCTCCACAAAAGCCACCGACTATAACATATCACTCCAGCCCCTGACCTCAATTTTTGCAGCCAATGTGACTTCTTTATGGGTTCAGTATTGCTTGGAAGGACTGGATAGAGTTTTGCATCTATGGTGGCGATAGTTGAATTTTTGTTTGCATATAAGTCAATTAAAATATGTTTTGCTAAGAAAATTATGTATGTTTCAAGGAAGGAAGAAGTGCTGATAGTAAAAAAAATGAAATAAAAAAGCTATGCTTACTACAAGTTCTATTGAGAGGTAAAATTGTTGGACTAGAAGATGAAGAAGATCTGTGAAGAACTGGAGGAGGGGAAAATATGACCAAAATATATTGTATGACTTTTTTCAATAGAAATATTATCACAATATCATAGACTGAGAAACCACTGCTGTTCACAGTCTGAGAAACTGTAACACTAAGCTGTGGATAACTGCATCTTCCATATATAGAGAAGCAGTGATGATGGAAACATCTGTGGAAAGCATGCAGGCTGATACACCTGTGATGATAGTGTCACAACACTGAGAACTGGGCATAAGCCTGTGAGATTTAAGAAGAAACACATACTTGGGTCATCTGTGTAAAGAGAATGAAATCTGGGCTTTACTGAGATCTCCTTATATACCAGAGGCAAAAGCCATAGAAAAATAATAGAGCAGGTGAAAATCCCCAACCAGGAAAACAGGAAAAATCTGCATCCTGGACAAGAGCAGTTGTCAAAGGTGTAAACAACTTCTTAACAACAAGGAGGGGGAAGGTTGTCATGGAAAGTTCCGGCCCCAAATCAGGGGCCAGATTATCTGCCAAGGGTGTAAACAATGTCTTACCATAGCAGGCTGAAAGGCTCAGCGAGGGGGGAGGGAAACACCCCAAGGTAGGGACCAACACACTTGTGCGCCAAGACACTAGATTCCTACACATTCCATTAAAGGGGGCCTGAGAGTTAAAAAGTTTTAACAAACTTCACACCAAAGGGACCATTATAAGAAAGAGTTATCATACAGAATAATTAAAGAATGGATACTCCAAAATAGAAAATAATCTGGTAATATAGCTCAGCAGAAGAGTACTACATTAGCAGCCATTCACTGCTTCGTTAGATCTCTACCACCAATAACACACACACACACACACACACACACACACACACACACGGGCACAGACACAGACACACAGACTCACATACTCTCACAAAAATACATGCATACACACACATACACACTCACATATACTCACACACACACTCTCATACACACACAGCCTTAACCACATACCACACATTCATACACTCAGATGCAGTCACACACATACACACAGACACACACACACACACACACTCTCACATATACTCACACACTCATACACACCCACACCCAAACATTCACATACTCATGAAGACACACACACACACACACACACACACACACACACACACACACAAAATATATATGTGGTAAGTCTTAAATTGCTCAGGCAATAAAACACAATTGAAATATTCAATTAAAAACCAAGAAGAAAATATATAGCTGGCCTTGTTCATTAAAGTTGTCAACCCAACAGAATGACAGAAAGACTGTTGGTGTGGATAAATAGTGGACTGAGGTATACAGCTGAGAAACTCAGAAGAGATGACAGAGATAGAAATGAAAAACATATCAGATTTTTAAAAATCTAGTTGCTGTACAGGCATGGCAAGTTATAACACATTAGAAGCCCAGGAAGGGAAAGTGGAAAATAGAGGAGATACAAAATTCAAAGAGATAATGAATAGAGAATAATTTTTTAAAGATGTGGCAAGAATCAGAATTGAAGATACTCACTGATTCTTTGGTTAGATAAATGAAACAGATCCCACATAGCCACAATATGAACACACAGAACATTTGGCACAGGGGAAGCATTTAATACAACCATAGAGAAAAGGCAATTACTGCAAATGTCTGACAGTTGTGCAGGTAGCAGACTTTTATCTCAGAGCCTCTCCAAATGAAGACTACATTTAGAAGCTGTAACCTAAAATTCAAAACTCTGCCAGCCTTTCATTTCCAAGCGAAGTTTAAGGAAATGAATAAGCATCTTGGGCTGGTTTTTTATCTCAAATCACTGCTGAGAGGGCCAGTAAAGGATGCTTGTGCACAATCAGGGTCTCCCATCTAGGAGCGAGAAAGGTATTCAAGAAGCAAGTCAGCAAGGAGCCAGTGGAAGTATGAGGAATTCTATGTAACCACTAGCTATGACACAGACACACAGTGTGTGTGTGTGTGTGTGTGTGTGTGTGTGTGTGTGTGTGTATGTCTTCATGAGTATGTGAATGTTTGGGTGTGGGTGTGTATGAGTGTGTGAGTATATGTGAGAGAGTGTGTGTGTGTGTGTCTGTGTGTATGTGTGTGACTGCATCTGAATGTATGAATGTGTGGTATGTGGTTAAGGCTGTGTGTGTATGAGAGTGTGTGTGAGTATATGTGAGTGTGTATGTGTGTGTATGCATGTATGTATGTGAGAGTATGTGAGTCTGTGTGTCTGTGTCTGTGCCCGTAATAACAGGGGTCTTGCAGCAACAATAATTAGAATTGTTCACTTTAAAGACTGAGTATTTAAAATATGTAAAGAAAATATAGGCATATAACATGTGAAAATACAGAGCTTTTCTATGTTCTCCTTTGCTCTGAATAATAGCCTAGAGACCTGATACATTTATGAAATGCTTCAAGGCAGTAGAGCTGAGCAGGTACTCAGCGACTCCAAGTGACTATGCTGGCCTTCGACTACCTCCCAGCCACATGGTGCTATCTGTCATCTTGGTTCACACTGGCACCTCTTTCTTCATTCATGTCCTGATGGCGCCTCTCATCCATCCTACCTGAGACCCTTTCTTACTCTCTGGGCTCGGAAGTCCTGCCTTATCTCCTGCCCAGCTATAGGCTATTCAGCTACTAATTTAGCCAATCAGGATGCCATGGAGAACAATGTTTTACAAAATACTGTATCATACCAAAGTCAGCACTTCAACCAGATCCCTGGGTATGGACATCTGCATATGAATACACAGTGCACAGAAACATCCCCCAACAATGCCTAATATATATCAAAATGTATATGGGTGAGATGGTTGTGTGGACAAGAATGCTTGCTGTTCAAGAATGAGGGGTATGAGTTCAGATTTTCTGCCCTCATGGAAAATGTTGGGAGTGACCATGTATGACGGTTACTCAGACACTGGGGATGAGGTAGCTGAGATAGGACCACTAAAGCTTGCTGACCCTACTCTAATTGAAATATGATCTTCAGATGACTGAAGTGCAGATGCTTCAGTCCTTCTGAAAAGAGGGAACAAAAATGTTTATAGGAGGGGATATGGAGACAATGTTTGGAGCAGAGACTGAAGGAATGGCCATTCAGAGCCTGCCCTGCCTGGGTATACAGCCCATTTATATACAACCACCAAAACTAGATAATATTGATGAAGCCAAGAAATGCATACTGACAGGAACCTGATATAGCTGTATCCTGAGAGGCTCAGGCAGAACATGTCAAAGTCAGAGGTGAATGCTAGCAGCAAACCATTGAACTGAAAACAATTCCCCCATTGGAGGAATTAGAGAAAGGATTGAAGGAGATGAAGGGGCTTGCAACCTCATAAGAACAACAATGCCAACCGACCAGAGCTCCCAGGGTCTAAACCACTACCTAAAGAATACACATGGACACACCCATGGCTCCAGCTGCATATGTAGCAGAGGATAACTTTCTTGGTCACCAATGGGAGGAGAAGCCCTTGGTCCTGCCAAGGCTGGACCCCCCCCACCCCAGTTCAGGGGACTGTTAGGGGAGTGGTAAGGGAGGTGGTTGGGGAAGGGAAATACCCTCATAGAAGAAGGGGAGGAGGATGGGATAAGGGGTTTATGGCCAGGAAACTGGGAAAGGGGATAACATTTGAAATGTAAATAAAAATATCCAATAAAAATATGACCTTCAAATGTACTGGCACACACACACACACACACACACACACACACACACACGTGTGTGCGCGCGCGCGTGCACACACACACACACAAACAAAGTTAAATTTTAAAATATGGTTGCTTCCAATGTAGTCTAGACAGGATGATATTAAACAACTGTAAAGTGCTTTTTAGTACAGTATGATGAGAAACATACTTTAACATAATTTAAACTAGCAAAACAAATACTATCAGTTGTTATAAGAAGATGAAAGAAGTTTCAAGCAAATTACAGAATGAAAAGCTGATAATACAGAGAGACATTCTACAGATTACAAAAATAAATTCCTGAGTATGTTTCTTCTAAAATTATTTATAAAATTAAATACAGAAAATATCAATTATAAAAGGTTTCAAGGAGAGAAAAATAATTAAATTTAATATCATTTTGGTAAACCTTTGGTTGATATATAAAATTTGCTTATAAATTATATACTTACAACAATATGTATAAATTATTCCACAAAGTTCAAAACCTTCTCAACAGTGGAATAGCTGTCAAAATTTTAAGGAAAGAAAATATCTTGATTTGCATTTGCTGACTTGTCCTTTAGTTCTGGGCTTTATTTCTGCTAAGGTCAATTTCCAGCTAGCATAGGAACTCAAGTAGGGTTTGGAAGGACATGTGTTCTTTGAATGTCCTGCGAGCCAGTAGGTGCCAGCCTAATAGAGCAGTGCCTGTGTTCTTTTGTAGTTTTCATTTGAAATGTTCATCAAAGGCCCAAATGTTAAAGGCTTGTTCATCAGCCAGAGTGTTACTGGGATATGTTGGGTCCTTTAAAAATTGGAGCCCATGGAGAGGAAGTTAGGTCACTGGGAGCATGCCCTAAAGAAGACTTGGGGCCCTTCCAATAGTGATCCCACACATGGGCATGCTGTGATGGATTGCTTCATTATAGGTCAGAAGCAATGCAGCTAAACAATTACGGTCTGAAACATGGACCAAATACTGTCTTTCCTGATAGGTTGATTTTTCTCAGGTGTTATTGTCACAGCAGTAGGAAGATGACAAACACAACTGTCTTTGAGGGTGGAAGAGTAAACAGGAGGCCGAGAGAAGAATGACTTCTTTAGATTTATTGTCCTTCTAGTTCTGTACCTACAAATTCATGCTGGCTTGTGGAATGAATACTACAGATTAACAGACAGACATCCATTCATCCATCCATTCTTCCTTCCTTCCTCCCTTCCTTCCTTCCTTCCTCCCTTCCTTCCTTCCTTCCTTTCTTCCTTCCTTCCTTTCTTCCTTTCTTCCTTTCTTTCCTTCTCCTTGTTTGTTTTTGAGACAAGTTTCTCTTTGTAGCCTTGTCTATCCCGGAACTCATTCTGTAGACCAGACTGACCTCAAACTCACAGAGATCCACCTGAGTCTGTCTCCCGAGTACTGAGATTAAAGGAACAGGCCACCACCGCCCAGTTTAGCGTACATTCTTATTTCAAATACTGGCTTTCTTTTCCTATATTAGTAAAGTCTACAGGAATAATTACACAGTAATTCCCAAGAGTGCATTGTCAGCAGTAACAAGGACAATTAGTTCCTCACAGAGGGAAATCATATAATAGAAACCCCTAGTTTGATAGCAGCCCAGGGCAACTTTGATAAGAAACACTTACAAAGGAACAACTGTAAAGTCACTATCAGCTTTGCTTATGATTCTTTCATCTTTAACACCACCAACCGACGCCTTATCCTGGAATTGATCTTCCCTGTGATTACAGTTTGTGCTGGTGATTATTAGGCCAAAGTGCAGCCTTCAGAAACAGAGAATCGGCACACCCTTGAACTTTGATATGTGTCTACTTCCCCAGTAGCTTCAAGTGGCAAGGGCGGTGACAATAGGCTGACAAGCCATGTGTCAGAAGGAAGAAGAAAGGCAGGGGAGAGCTATGACACAGCCAGGAGCTGCCAATAAAATTCTGAAGCTCATGTCAGCCGTGTTTCAGCCTAAGGATTCCTTCTTCACATCCCACAGACGTTAATATTTCAGAGTTGAGTCTGTACTAGTCCAAAAATAAAAATTTCAGTCCTCTCTACATAAGTAGTTTGGTAAATGAGAAAGGCAGATCACCTGTCTTTCTGCTTTATTTTTTACTGAAGACTTTCTTAAAGAGAAAAATATTTTTCTCATTTTCCCTTGTATACTCAATTAAGCTGGGTTGTTAGACAAGAATTATTCCAGGTGCAAACATGAGTATTTTTTGACCGAATCTAAAGCTTTTAGTAGATTAATGGCACTCTTTAGTCTATAGTTAAGGGGAAAATCTCTTTAAAATGGAGTATTCAGGTAATTCAAAGCTGTGTCTGGGCATATATTTTAATTGTAGACATTTTCTTCCTCTGTCTTTCACTTGAACTGAGAAGGTGACTGCACGGTGAAAGCTTGTTTACTAAATACACTTTCAAGTATAAATTGGGCTCCGATCTGTACATGGCAGTCAGAATAATATTTGGGTGCGTTAGGCACCTGAAGCTGTTTATAGATGATTTGACATTTCACCTAATTGACATAGAGTTTTCAGCTTGAAAATTATTTGAGGAAATATCAAATCAGATGGCTTCCACAGGTGACCCACTGACCTGTGATTTTTTATGTATTTCTGTAAATTCGCCAAATCAGAGTCGAGACATCAAACAATAAAATAATAAAGCACTTTTTGTCCAAATCTTAAAAGACTACACGCATGCACTCACAAATCCATCAGATGGAAAGATGTCTAGAAAAGTTTTGAGAGGAAAGTATTTAGAATAATTAAAGTGTTGGTTTACATTGTGGAGCAAAAGTAGACATACTATACAATGTCAAAGATGGATTTGAATAGAGAGGAGGTACGTTCTTCCTCCACCATTTACTCTTGTTCTGTCTCTATCTACTCTTCTTACTTCTCCTCTGCTTTTTCTATATCCTTTTTGTCCCCCTCTTCTCCTTTCCTCCCTCCTGCTCTTCCTCCTCCCCATTCTCTTCTCCTCCCCACCTCGTCTTTTACTCCTTTTCTCCCTCTTCACGATTGTTTGAGTCAGAACCATCCTATGTTGTCTAGGCTGATCTCCATCTCCCTGTCCTCTTCTGCCTCCAAGTGCTGGAATGATAAGTATAAGCTACATTTGTCCACTGATTGATGTGTGCTCCAAAAGTCCTTTCAATGTTTTGTAGTCATTATCAGATGTGTGGTTTTGGAAAATTGCCCAGTACATATGTTTCCAGGTGAGGTGGGACAAAGCAAAATTCTGTTTTTTCGTTTGTTTGTTTCAATGTTCTTAAGCAAGTGTGATTGAGAGCTATATTGCATACCATGATTTTGTTGTTGATTTTGGTTGGTTGACTTGTCTGTTTTTTATTTCTGTCCTATTTGTATATGGCTTCCTCAGAAGAAACTGTCCATTAACTAATTTACTTTCAGGCATGAGTTATAGTGTGTCTGGCAATATGTTTAATACTAATCTATCAACTCTAAATATATAAGCACATTCATAAGGGAGCAGCAAAGTATTTAAAAGTATCTAAAACAAAGACAAGAACAAGGCTACCAATGAGTTAGTTAGTTGAGGGAAGTTGCAATTGAAGACACACATGAATTTATGGTTGTGTCTCAGACATCTTCAGTATTTTCTAGTTAGTGTATTTGTAGAACCCAACTGTAGAGAACCATGAGACTTAACCACATATACAGTGTGTGATGTGAAAGAAAGCTTGGTGTATTGATGACGTATCTGCAATATTCTCGGGTGGTTTCCGGGTGTTGTGTCAAGAAAATCAGTCAGAATTACAGAATATGAAAACCCAGTTGTATGAGGCAAAGACTTTTGTTCTTAAATAATTGATTTGAAAGAAAGAGATAGCCAGGAAGCCAGTCTTATTTGAATAACAACAGTGCATGGAAGTCATCTCTATGGGAGAATGTGTGGCTCTTAAAGTTGGAAATACCATTGGCATCTATCTTGTTAAGTGATCTGAGAACAAAATATGAGTTATAGCTGGTTAGAAATAAAATAATCTATTTATTTTTTGGACATTGACTATATAATCTTATAAGAAATTTGTCTTACTATAAAAACTTAAGTTAATATTTGCAATTATGGGACAGATAAAGCAGATTATGGGAGAAATCTTGTCTAGGACACACAAAGCCCTGAATTAAATCTTTTTCATTATCCAAGATTAGCATGATAATGTGTTTTTAAAACTAAATGCAACAAGCATGCTCAGGTAAACACACAGATTCCTCAACCGAACCAAAGAGGCAAACAAATGACATCAACACACCTACCTAAAATCAAATGAAGAATATTCTTGGTAATTTGAATGATTTATTCAAGGTGGCACTAAAATAGAAAGTACTTTGAAACTGTGGGAGGGTGAACTGGTTGTCTGTGCCAAAGGTACTCTAGCTGTTTTCTGGAAAGCCAACTCATCTTCCTGCTCTTCATCCATAGAGAGCTCCAGTTGAGCCTAGGACCCTCCAAAGTACTGTTTTCTCCTGGCCATGGGGATTGGCTTTCTGATAGGGTTGAGCTATGATGGAGACAAGGTCATATGGCCAAGGACCATCAGAAATAGGGCTATCTTCCTAGCCCTATTAACTCCCAGTCACCAAGAACTAGGCATGCCTGGCTTTGAGCACAACTTCTGATACAATCTGATAATGAGGCCAGCAGAGCTGAGTGAAGGAGAAAGGAACCCTGTGTGGCCCCCCATCTGGTTAGGCTCTCAGAAGGGAGAGTAAGGGCCTCCTTCTTTGCCCTTTGGGGTTCACTTTAAAATTACAATGTAAATATGGGTTTTATTCATATGTCTAGAGATGCTCTAAAATACCGATGCTCTACCATTTAGAGTTCTGAGGAGGTTTACAACAGATGAGAATACTCAGGGTTAAATCTTGCCTCTCACTTGCTCATCAAGATGTGAAAGCGAAAGGCACGTCCTTTTATTATTATATTTTATTGCTTAAAACAATATAAATTTTAAATATATTTTGGTTGTATTCTTTTTCTTCCCAAAGTCCTTCCAGATTCTCTCCCCTGTCCTACCTACTCAACTGTTTTTCTTAACAAATAACCAATTGCATTGACAAAACCTCATAGACTAAGAAATCAAAATACCCCACAAACAAACAAACAAACGGCAAACTGTAACCAAATAAAAGCGTACAAAAGCCACGTGGAGTCCATTATATGTTGGTCAACTACTCCTGAATATCAAATCCACTATGGAATTGTTTATAATAAAATACTCCAAGAGGTATATCCTTGAGGCATGGTCTCATATAACTCACCTAACTAATAATTATTTTTGAAGAAGGAATACACTGGAAATGTCCACCTCCAACATAGTTTGTACTCAAATACAGTTTTGGTTACCTAATTTTTTACTTAAAACTGAACACACTTAAAATAAGATACCATGAATTATTTTGATAACAAATATACAATATACAACAGTCCAATATACAAATATATAATAGTTTCACTTTTCACCATGTTCTAAACTCAGTTTCAATTTTCAGGGAAACAGCGTACTTATTGAGTATAATAGCTTCATTGACTTAGCAGTAAAATGTGGGAAATTCAAACGATCATCTCCATATTACACACTTGTAATAACACGAAGGTCAAGACGTAATTGGTCTCAGTTCCTAATATTCTCAATATAAAAACTAAAGTTTATAGACTATAACAGATTTTATGCATATCTTTGCCAAATTTGTTCTGCCTTTTAGGCTTTAGTACCTGTTAGGAGAATGTAATTTAGTGTTAGCTAATACTCCTGGGAGGGAATATACTACTTAGTTGTCCTGCCAATCAAAATAATCAGTAGATCTAGCTCCCGCCTGATAAAGTCCACAGAGAGAACTATGGCTTCAGGAAACATTTTATAAACTTGACCTTTATTATGAGAGAGCAGATTGTACAGCTTTGATTTGGGCATTTTTGCTATGCTATGGCTTCAGGAAGGGCTCACCGTACTATATTACATTTCTGTACAAAATTTACTTTCAAAAACATTGCTCTGTAATAAATTCAGGAAAATAAAAATATTTTAAAAGTCACATAGAGAGAATGCGGGTAAGCATAGCAATGGGCAAAGCTAAGTGTCAGGGGAACATATTCATAAAGGGTCAGTCTATCATGAAATCCACTGGGCACCCATCAGCTTTTACAAACACGTTGCCAAGAAGGGCAGAGGTGGAAAAATGAACATGAGTTAGATTATGCCAGCCATATTTCACAGTGACCTTGAAAATAGTCTATTAATTTACCAAAGATGAGGTTTGAGAAATGGTGAAAGATGTGAACCATGGTATTTATAATTCTTTACAAAGAGTAATCCATTATTTTTTTAAAACCAGTGTAACAAAAGAGAAAATTTCTACAGGCGTACAGACTTACAGAGAAAAGGAAACTGAGAGAGAACATTGATAGATGAGCTGATTTAATTTTATTATTTATTTGCATGTATGTGAGTATGTGTGTACATGTGCCATGGCACTCATGGGGAGTTGAGTCTCTCCTTCCATCATGTGCATCCTGGGGATTAAAGTCAGGTTGTCAGGCTTAGTGGCAGGCATCTCCACCTGCTGGGCCAATTTGCTGTAAATAAATAATAACAATAATAGCAATAAAAACATTAATGATAATAATACAATTATTACTCCATATATTGAGAGACAAGATCTTTGGGTTCAGAGTCTGTCTTAGAGAGCTTGACCTAAGGTTGAACTCAAGTTAACTAACAGGCTGGTATCTAGCAACAGTTTCCAGGTTATCCCCCCAAAAATCTACACATCCAAGTTATGATCCTGCCCTTGACACTTCCCTTTCTAATAACCACCAATCAAGAGAAAAGCAAAGATTAAGTTTATGGATTGGCTCCCAGCATCAGCCATTTATGTTAAAGGCCACAATGGCTCCCAAATCAGATACGTGCCAGGCTAGATACCTTCCTTTTGCCTCTGTAAGTGTCCTGCTGTGTCGAGGCTGGCAAGGGGCCCAAGGTCCAGCTTGTAATAAAGAGATCCTAGCCCAGACCCGGTGAGAGAGAGACCCAACCGCCTGGTCAGGTGGGCACTCCTGAGGCTGCAGAGCGGAAGAGACCACCAACACTGCTCACCCCTGCCCACATCCCTGGCCCAAGAGGAAACTGTATAAGGCCACTGGGCTCCCGTGGGGGAGGGCCCAGGAGCGGCAGGACCCCTGCCAGAGACACCGCCGGACCCTGAAGGAAACAGACCGGATAAACAGTTCTCTGCACCCAAATCCCGTGGGAGGGAGAGCTAAACCTTCAGAGAGGCAGACAAGCCTGGGAAACCAGAAGAGACTGCTCCCTGCACACACATCTCGGACGCCAGAGGAAAAAGCCAAAGGCCATCTGGAACCCTGGTGCACTGAAGCTCCCGGAAGGGGCGGCACAGGTCTTCCTGGTTGCTGCCGCTGCAGAGAGCCCCTGGGCAGCACCCCACGAGCAAACCTGAGCCTCGGGACCACAGGTAAGACCAAATTTTCTGCTGCAAGAAAGCTGCCTGGTGAACTCAAGACACAGGCCCACAGGAACAGCTGAAGACCTGTAGAGAGGAAAAACTACACGCCAGAAAGCAGAACACTCTGTCCCCATAACTGACTGAAAGAGAGGAAAACAGGTCTACAGCACTCCTGACACACAGGCTTATAGGACAGTCTAGCCACTGTCAGAAATAGCAGAACAAAGTAACACTAGAGATAATCTGATGGCGAGAGGCAAGCGCAGGAACCCAAGCAACAGAAACCAAGACTACATGCCATCATCGGAGCCCAATTCTCCCACCAAAACAAACATGGAATATCCAAACACACCAGAAAAGCAAGATCTAGTTTCAAAATCATATTTGATCATGATGCTGGAGGACTTCAAGAAAGACATGAACACACTTAGGGAAGCACAGGAAAACATTAATAAACAAGTAAAAGCCTACAGAGAGGAATCGCAAAAATCCCTGAAAGAATTCCAGGAAAACACAATCAAACAGTTGAAGGAATGAAAAATGGAAATAGAAGCAATCAAGAAAGAACACATGGAAACAACCCTGGATATAGAAAACCAAAAGAAGAGACAAGGAGCTGTAGATACAAGCCTCACCAACAGAATTCAAGAGATGGAAGAGAGAATCTCAGGAGCAGAAGATTCCATAGAAATCATTGACTCAACTGTCAAAGATAATGTAAAGCGGAAAAAGCTACTGGTCCAAAACATACAGGAAATCCAGGACTCAATGAGAAGATCAAACCTAAGGATAATAGGTATAGAAGAGAGTGAAGACTCCCAGCTCAAAGGACCAGTAAATATCTTCAACAAAATCATAGAAGAAAACTTCCCTAACCTAAAAAAAGAGATACCCATAGACATACAAGAAGCCTACAGAACTCCAAATAGATTGGACCAGAAAAGAAACACCTCCCGTCACATAATTGTCAAAACACCAAACGCACAAAATAAAGAAAGAATATTAAAAGCAGTAAGGGAAAAAGGTCAAGTAACATATAAAGGGAGACCTATCAGAATCACACCAGACTTCTCGCCAGAAACTATGAAGGCCAGAAGATCCTGGACTGATGTCATACAGACCCTAAGAGAACACAAATGCCAGCCCAGGTTACTGTATCCAGCAAAACTCTCAATTAACATTGATGGAGAAACCAAGATATTCCATGACAAAACCAAATTTACACAATATCTTTCTACAAATCCAGCACTACAAAGGATAATAAATGGTAAAGCCCAACATAAGGAGGCAAGCTATACCCTAGAAGAAGCAAGAAACTAATCGTCTTGGCAACAAAACAAAGAGAATGAAAGCACACAAACATAACCTCACATCCAAATATGAATATAAAGGGAAACAATAATCACTATTCCTTAATATCTCTCAATATCAATGGCCTCAACTCCCCAATAAAAAGACATAGATTAACAAACTGGATACGCAACGAGGACCCTGCATTCTGCTGCCTACAGGAAACACACCTCAGAGACAAAGACAGACACTACCTCAGAGTGAAAGGCTGGAAAACAACTTTCCAAGCAAATGGTCAGAAGAAGCAAGCTGGAGTAGCCATTCTAATATCAAATGAAATCAATTTCCAACTAAAAGTCATCAAAAAAGATAAGGAAGGACACTTCATATTCATCAAAGGAAAAATCAACCAAGATGAACTCTCAATCCTAAATATCTATGCCCCAAATACAAGGGCACCTACATATGTAAAAGAAACCTTACTAAAGCTCAAAACACACATTGCACCTCACACAATAATAGTGGGAGATTTCAACACCCCACTCTCATCAATGGACAGATCATGGAAACAGAAATTAAACAGTGATGTCGACAGACTAAGAGAAGTCATGAGCCAAATGGACTTAACGGATATTTATAGAACATTCTATCCTAAAGCAAAAGGATATACCTTCTTCTCAGCTCCTCATGGTACTTTCTCCAAAATTGACCATATAATTGGTCAAAAAACGGGCCTCAACAGGTACAGAAAGATAGAAATAATCCCATGCGTGCTATCGGACCACCACGGCCTAAAACTGGTCTTCAATAACAATAAGGGAAGAATGCCCACATATACGTGGAAATTGAACAATGCTCTACTCAATGATAACCTGGTCAAGGAAGAAATAAAGAAAGAAATTAAAAACTTTTTAGAATTTAATGAAAATGAAGATACAACATACTCAAACTTATGGGACACAATGAAAGCTGTGCTAAGAGGAAAACTCATAGCGCTGAGTGCCTGCAGAAAGAAACAGGAAAGAGCATATATCAGCAGCTTGACAGCACACCTAAAAGCTCTAGAACAAAAAGAAGCAAATACACCCAGGAGGAGTAGAAGGCAGGAAATAATCAAACTCAGAGCTGAAATCAACCAAGTAGAAACAAAAAGGACCATAGAAAGAATCAACAGAACCAAAAGTTGGTTCTTTGAGAAAATCAACAAGATAGATAAACCCTTAGCCAGACTAACGAGAGGACACAGAGAGTGTGTCCAAATTAACAAAATCAGAAATGAAAAGGGAGACATAGCTACAGATTCGGAGGAAATTCAAAATATCATCAGATCTTACTATAAAAACCTATATTCAACAAAATTTGAAAATCTTCAGGAAATGGACAATTTCCTAGACAGATACCAGGTATCGAAGTTAAATCAGGAACAGATAAACCAGTTAAACAACCCCATAACTCCTAAGGAAATAGAAGCAGTCATTAAAGGTCTCCCAACCAAAAAGAGCCCAGGTCCAGACGGGTTTAGTGCAGAATTCTATCAAACCTTCATAGAAGACCTCATACCAATATTATCCAAACTATTCCACAAAATTGAAACAGATGGAGCACTACCGAATACCTTCTACGAAGCCACAATTACTCTTATACCTAAACCACACAAAGACATGGGAAGGGGAGGCACAGGTCTTCCTGGTTGCTGCCGCTGCAGAGAGCCCGTGTGGAGCACCCCACGAGCGAACCTGAGCCTCGGGACCAGAGGTAAGACCAAATTTTCTGCTGCAAGAAAGCTGCCTGGTGAGCTTGGGACACAGGAAAGCAGAATTTCTCTAGGACCGGGCACGTTCTGTGTTTACCGGAAGTCCCACACCCGCGGATCCCGGCCCGCAGCAGCTCTCTGCTCCCAGACCAGGTGAGAGAGAGACCCAACCTACTGGTCAGGTAGGCACTCCTGAGGCTGCAGAGCGGAAGAGACCACCAACTCTGCTCACCCCTGCCCACATCCCTGGCCCAAGAGGAAACTGTATAAGGCCTCTGGGCTCCCATGGGGAAGGGCCCAGGAGCGGCAGGACCCCTGTGCCTGAGACACCGCCGGAACCTGAAAGAAACAGACCGGATAAACAGTTCTGGGCACCCAAATCCCATGGGAGGGAGAGCTAAACCTTCAGAGAGGCAGACAAGCCTGGGAAACCAGAAGTGACTGCTCCCTGCACACACATCTCGGACGCCAGAGGAAAAAGCCAAAGACCATCTGGAACCCTGGTGCACTGAAGTTCCCGGAAGGGGCAGCACAGGTCTTCCTGGTTGCTGCCGCTGCAGAGAGCCCATGGGCAGCACCCCACGAGCGAACCTGAGCCTCGGGACCACAGGTAAGACCAAATTTTCTGCTGCAAGAAAGCTGCCTGGTGAACTCAAGACACAGGCCCACAGGAACAGCTGAAGACCTGTAGAGAGGAAAAACTACACGCCAGAAAGCAGAACACTTTGTCCCCATAACTGACTGAAAGAGAGGAAAACAGGTCTACAGCACTCCTGTCACACAGGCTTATAGGACAGTCTAGCCACTGTCAGAAATAGCAGAACAAAGTAACACTAGAGATAATCTGATGGCGAGAGGCAAGCGCAGGAACCCAAGCAACAGAAACCAAGACTACATGCCATCATCGGAGCCCAATTCTCCCACCAAAACAAACATGGAATATCCAAACACACCAGAAAAGCAAGATCTAGTTACAAAATCATATTTGATCATGATGCTGGAGGACTTCAAGAAAGACATGAACACACTTAGGGAAGCACAGGAAAACATTAATAAACAAGTAAAAGCCTACAGAGAGGAATCGCAAAAATCCCTGAAAGAATTCCAGGAAAACACAATCAAACAGTTGAAGGAATTAAAAATGGAAATAGAAGCAATCAAGAAAGAACACATGGAAACAACCCTGGATATAGAAAACCAAAAGAAGAGACAAGGAGCTGTAGATACAAGCCTCACCAACAGAATTCAAGAGATGGAAGAGAGAATCTCAGGAGCAGAAGATTCCATAGAAATCATTGACTCAACTGTCAAAGATAATGTAAAGCGGAAAAAGCTACTGGTCCAAAACATACAGGAAATCCAGGACTCAATGAGAAGATCAAACCTAAGGATAATAGGTATAGAAGAGAGTGAAGACTCCCAGCTCAAAGGACCAGTAAATATCTTCAACAAAATCATAGAAGAAAACTTCCCTAACCTAAAAAAAGAGATACCCATAGACATACAAGAAGCCTACAGAACTCCAAATAGATTGGACCAGAAAAGAAACACCTCCCGTCACATAATTGTCAAAACACCAAACGCACAAAATAAAGAAAGAATATTAAAAGCAGTAAGGGAAAAAGGTCAAGTAACATATAAAGGGAGACCTATCAGAATCACACCAGACTTCTCGCCAGAAACTATGAAGGCCAGAAGATCCTGGACTGATGTCATACAGACCCTAAGAGAACACAAATGCCAGCCCAGGTTACTGTATCCAGCAAAACTCTCAATTAACATTGATGGAGAAACCAAGATATTCCATGACAAAACCAAATTTACACAATATCTTTCTACAAATCCAGCACTACAAAGGATAATAAATGGTAAAGCCCAACATAAGGAGGCAAGCTATACCCTAGAAGAAGCAAGAAACTAATCGTCTTGGCAACAAAACAAAGAGAATGAAAGCACACAAACATAACCTCACATCCAAATATGAATATAAAGGGAAACAATAATCACTATTCCTTAATATCTCTCAATATCAATGGCCTCAACTCCCCAATAAAAAGACATAGATTAACAAACTGGATACGCAACGAGGACCCTGCATTCTGCTGCCTACAGGAAACACACCTCAGAGACAAAGACAGACACTACCTCAGAGTGAAAGGCTGGAAAACAACTTTCCAAGCAAATGGTCAGAAGAAGCAAGCTGGAGTAGCCATTCTAATATCAAATAAAATCAATTTCCAACTAAAAGTCATCAAAAAAGATAAGGAAGGACACTTCATATTCATCAAAGGAAAAATCCACCAAGATGAACTCTCAATCCTAAATATCTATGCCCCAAATACAAGGGCACCTACATACGTAAAAGAAACCTTACTAAAGCACAAAACACACATTGCACCTCACACAATAATAGTGGAGACTTCAACACCCCACTCTCATCAATGGACAGATCATGGAAACAGAAATTAAACAGTGATGTCGACAGACTAAGAGAAGTCATGAGCCAAATGGACTTAACGGATATTTATAGAACATTCTATCCTAAAGTAAAAGGATATACCTTCTTCTCAGCTCCTCATGGTACTTTCTCCAAAATTGACCATATAATTGGTCAAAAAACGGGCCTCAACAGGTACAGAAAGATAGAGAGAATCCCATGCATGCTATCGGACCACCACGGCCTAAAACTGGTCTTCAATAACAATAAGGGAAGAATGCCCACATATACGTGGAAATTGAACAATGCTCTACTCAATGATAACCTGGTCAAGGAAGAAATAAAGAAAGGAATTAAAAACTTTTTAGAATTTAATGAAAATGAAGATACAACATACCCAAACTTATGGGACACAATGAAAGCTGTGCTAAGAGGAAAACTCATAGCGCTGAGTGCCTGCAGAAAGAAACAGGAAAGAGCATATGTCAGCAGCTTGACAGCACACCTAAAAGCTCTAGAACAAAAAGAAGCAAATACACCCAGGAGGAGTAGAAGGCAGGAAATAATCAAACTCAGAGCTGAAATCAACCAAGTAGAAACAAAAAGGACCATAGAAAGAATCAACAGAACCAAAAGTTGGTTCTTTGAGAAAATCAACAAGATAGATAAACCCTTAGCCAGACTAACGAGAGGACACAGAGAGTGCGTCCAAATTAACAAAATTAGAAATGAAAAGGGAGACATAACTACAGATTCAGAGGAAATTCAAAAAATCATCAGATCTTACTATAAAAACCTATATTCAACAAAATTTGAAAATCTTCAGGAAATGGACAATTTCCTAGACAGATACCAGGTATCGAAGTTAAATCAGGAACAGATAAACCAGTTAAACAACCCCATAACTCCTGAGGAAATAGAAGCAGTCATTAAAGGTCTTCCAACCAAAAAGAGCCCAGGTCCAGACGGGTTTAGTGCAGAATTCTATCAAACCTTCATAGAAGACCTCATACCAATATTATCCAAACTATTCCACAAAATTGAAACAGATGGAGCACTACCGAATTCCTTCTACGAAGCCACAATTACTCTTATACCTAAACCACACAAAGACCCAACAAAGAAAGAGAACTTCAGACCAATTTCCCTTATGAATATCGACGCAAAAATACTCAATAAAATTCTGGCAAACCGAATCCAAGAGCACATCAAAACAATCATCCACCATGATCAAGTAGGCTTCATCCCAGGCATGCAGGGATGGTTTAATATACGGAAAACCATCAACGTGATCCATCATATAAACAAACTGAAAGAACAAAACCACAGGATCATTTCATTAGATGCTGAGAAAGCATTTGACAAAATTCAACACCCCTTCATGATAAAAGTCCTGGAAAGAATAGGAATTCAAGGCCCATACCTAAACATAGTAAAAGCCATATACAGCAAACCAGTTGCTAACATTAAACTAAATGGAGAGAAACTTGAAGCAATCCCACTAAAATGAGGGACTAGACAAGGCTGCCCACTCTCTCCCTACTTATTCAATATAGTTCTTGAAGTTCTAGCCAGAGCAATCAGACAACAAAAGGAGATCAAGGGGATACAGATCGGAAAAGAAGAAGTCAAAATATCACTATTTGCAGATGACATGATAGTATATTTAAGTGATCCCAAAAGTTCCACCAGAGAACTACTAAAGCTGATAAACAACTTCAGCAAAGTGGCTGGGTATAAAATTAACTCAAATAAATCAGTTGCCTTCCTCTATACAAAAGAGAAACAAGCGGAGAAAGAAATTAGGGAAACGACACCCTTCATAATAGACCCAAATAATATAAAGTACCTCGGTGTGACTTTAACCAAGCAAGTAAAAGATCTGTACAATAAGAACTTCAGACACTGAGGAAGGAAATTGAAGAAGACCTCAGAAGATGGAAAGATCTCCCATGCTCATGGATTGGCAGGATTAATATAGTAAAAATGGCCATTTTACAAAAAGCAATCTACAGATTCAATGCAATCCCCATCAAAATACCAATCCAATTCTTCAAAGAGTTAGACAGAACAATTTGCAAATTCATCTGGAATAAAAAAAACCCAGGATAGCTAAAGCTATCCTCAACAATAAAAGGACTTCAGGGGGAATCACTATCCCTGAACTCAAGCAGTATTACAGAGCAATAGTGATAAAAACTGCATGGTATTGGTACAGAGACAGACAGATAGACCAATGGAATAGAATTGAAAACCCAGAAATGAACCCACACACCTATGGTCACTTGATTTTTGACAAAGGAGCCAAAACCATCCAATGGAAAAAAGATAGCATTTTCAGCAAATGGTGCTGGTTCAACTGGAGGGCAACATGTAGAAGAATGCAGATCGATCCATGCTTATCACCCTGTACAAAGCTTAAGTCCAAGTGGATCAAGGACCTCCACATCAAACCAGACACACTCAAACTAATAGAAGAAAAACTAGGGAAGCATCTGGAACACATGGGCACTGGAAAAAATTTCCTGAACAAAACACCAATGGCTTATGCTCTAAGATCAAGAATCGACAAATGGGATCTCATAAAACTGCAAAGCTTCTGTAAGGCAAAGGACACGGTGGTTAGGACAAAACGGCAACCAACAGATTGGGAAAAGATCTTTACCAATCCTACAACAGATAGAGGCCTTATATCCAAAATATACAAAGAACTCAAGAAGTTAGACCGCAGGGAAACAAATAACCCTATTAAAAAATGGGGTTCAGAGCTAAACAAAGAATTCACAGCTGAGGAATGCCGAATGGCTGAGAAACACCTAAAGAAATGTTCAACATCTTTAGTCATAAGGGAAATGCAAATCAAAACAACCCTGAGATTTCACCTCACACCAGTGAGAATGGCTAAGATCAAAAACTCAGGTGACAGCAGATGCTGGCGAGGATGTGGAGAAAGAGGAACTCTCCTCCATTGTTGGTGGGATTGCAGACTGGTAAAACCATTCTGGAAATCAGTCTGGAGGTTCCTCAGAAAATTGGACATTGAACTGCCTGAGGATCCAGCTATACCTCTCTTGGGCATATACCCAAAAGATGCCTCAACATATAAAAGAGACACGTGCTCCACTATGTTCATCGCAGCCTTATTTATAATAGCCAGAAAATGGAAAGAACCGAGATGCCCTTCAACAGAGGAATGGATACAGAAAATGTGGTACATCTACACAATGGAATATTACTCAGCTATCAAAAACAACGAGTTTATGAAATTCTTAGGCAAATGGTTGGAACTGGAAAATATCATCCTGAGTGAGCTAACCCAATCACAGAAAGACATACATGGTATGCACTCATTGATAAGTGGCTATTAGCCCAAATGCTTGAATTACCCTAGATCCCTAGAACAAACGAAACTCAAGACGGATGATCAAAATGTGAATGCTTCACTACTTCTTTAAATGAGGAAAAAGAATACCCTTGGCAGGGAAGGGAGAGGCAAAGATTAAAACAGAGACTGAAGGAACACCCATTCAGAGCCTGCCCCACATGTGGCCCATACATATACAGCCACCCAATTAGACAAGATGGATGAAGCAAAGAAGTGCAGACCGACAGGAGCCGGATGTAGATCGCTCCTGAGAGACACAGCCAGAATACAGCAAATATAGAGGCGAATGCCAGCAGCAAACCACTGAACTGAGAATAGGTCCCCTATTGAAGGAATCAGAGAAAGAACTGGAAGAGCTTGAAGGGGCTCGAGACCCCAAAAGTACAACAATGCCAAGCAACCAGAGCTTCCAGGGACTAAGCCACTACCTAAAGACTATACATGGACTGACCCTGGACTCTGACCCCATAGGTAGCAATGAATATCCTAGTAAGAGCACCAGTGGAAGGGGAAGCCCTGGGTCCTGCTAAGACTGAACCCCCAGTGAACTAGTCTATGGGGGGAGGGCGGCAATGGGGGGAGGGTTGGGAGGGGAACACCCATAAGGAAGGGGAGGGGGGAGGGGGATGTTTGCCCGGAAACCGGGAAAGGGTATAACACTCGAAATGTATATAAGAAATACTCAAGTTAATAAAAAAAAAAAAACAAAAACAAAAACAAAAAAAAAAAGAAAACTCTCTCATTGGTTGACAAAAAAAAAAAAATAAAATAAAGAGATCCTAATGAGATTGCATGGGAATTGGCTCCTCGGTAGTCTTTTGGAGGTTTTCAAACACTTCCTGGAACAACGGTACATGTGTTGTGAGTACATGCTTATGTGGGTGAATGTTTGCATGCTTGTATGAAGGTCAGAGGTTAAGTTTGAGTGCTATTCTCATCAACTGTCTCTTTGTTTTGAGACAGGATGTCTCCTCTGATCTCGTTGAAGATCTAATCTGTACCACTGACCTAGCTTTCTTCTCCTTCCTGTATGCCTATAATTAGAAAACTGGTCTTTCCATGGTGGCTCGCAGTTCTTGCATGTTCCTTCCGTGTTTTTACTTTTATTTGTGTTCTTTGTTTGTGTGATTTAATTCCTCTACTTTATCTCCAGTTTCTGATATCCTTCCTTCTACTTGATCCGTTCTTCCTGTGAAGGTTTCCCTTGGGATTTCTTACCGGATTGTAGAGTCTTCAATTCCATCTTCCCTTCAGTTTGATTTTTTTTTTTTTTAGTGTTCCCATCTCTTTATTGAATTTGGTTTCAAATCACGGATTGCCTTTGTTAATCATTCAGACTTCTGCTTGTATTTATTTAGACGCCTCTCAGGAATTTACCGTCTGTAAGTTTTCTGAGCTGTATGTGGCTCATTTATATTCTTTGAATTAAATAATTAAACTTGTTTTAATGTAATTAAAAATGTTTAAAATTTAAAATTGCCTTACAATGTACCCAGATAGGGTATAAAAGTAGAATGATATCTTAGATATCGATTCTTACAGATATGGTTATTTTACTTTTCTCTATTATTTCAATAAATTTATTGGTCCTTGTATTGACATTCACCAGATTGTCATAATATTCAGATTGCTTAGTAGTTTTTGTATCTAAGAATACATATTTTCTTTTTTTGTCTGGTTTGGATTTTTCACTACTCTTTAAATAAAATTTGATTTTTTTTATAAACACCATATTCTGATTATGGTTTCCTCTTCCAGTTCCTCCCCACCTCCCTATTTAGACCCACATCCTTTCTATCACTAGTTAGAAATCACACAGACATCTAAAGAATAGTAATAAAATAAAAAATGTAAAACAAAGTCCAATAGTAACAGTATAAAACAAGCCAACAGAAAAAAAGGGCAAAGGAAAAGGATAAGAAACACATGTAGATTCAGAAACCCATCTGTTCACACTCACAGGAATCCCATAAAAACACAATTAAGTTTATGGGTGTTCTTTTAAGATCTGTGCCCTAGGGTGGTCTAGGTTATTCTCACTTAAGAACAATTTTTGAGTGGCCTGGAGCTGTCCAGGAGGACTGGGTATTCCAGGGAATCTCAGGAACTCTGGCCTCTATATACCTAGTGTTAGAATTCTAAGTGTTCACTGCCATTCCTGGATTCATTCTTTTTATTGTCATTATCATAATCATTGCTATTTGTAGCACTGGACATTAAACACAGGACCTTGGTCATACAAGGCAAGAACTTTTCTAGCCTGGATCTACATTTGCAGCCCAGGTTCTCACTTTGGAAACAAGGAATCAAGCTCACTTGAAATAAGACGCATGGTCTGGAAAAGGTGGAGATCCATCCCTGAACATATCCGACGTCAACCTCTCATCCACAACCCTCCCCAAACACACAAATACACCCACAAAGTATATCCACATTCATGCATAGAAGCACAAAAGAGGGCTGAGGATGAAACTCAGTGATCAAGCATTTGCCCAGCATATGCAGTCTCTGGATTGTACCATAAGAACTGCTACAGGGGGATTAGGTAGGAAAAGGCATGCAGTCAGGTATTAGAACCTTAAAAATTATGTTAACGTAAATAAGAAATACCCATTTAATAAAAATGGAAAAATTATGGTAAGAATTTAACTTGTTTTTATTTACTTTAAAAAATTAAAGCGTAAGTTTTATACATCAGATAGATGTCCATAATTTCTAAGTTAAGTTGCATCACCTTGCATCTAACTTTGCAAAACAGCTTGATTTGAACTGATAATAGTGTTGATATGATGATGATAGTAATATGCAAATATATGACCAGATTAATGGCATTGTGTCCTAGTATAATGTTTGCTTTGGACAACCGTTTGTGTATGAAAAAGTCCTTAGAAAAGGAGCACAGTTTAGGGTACGCTCAGGTTTTTCATTCACCAGAGAATATAGCAGCTAGGAACTAGCCTTCAGATCAAACCTGAGTAGACTAGAACTTCTCTGATTCTTACTGCTGCCCTCCAGGTCCACCCCTGCTTATCATTTATGATGGCACAATTTTGTGATATTTTGTGTGGAGTCACATTTTCTGAATTCTGTATCTTCCTTTTTTTTTATTCAGTTGATTTTCATAACGGACTTCATTTATTCATTCTGTGAGTAAGATCGCTTTTAAAACATCTTTTAATCTTATTTCTCTGAAATGTATTGTATTTGACTTTGGATGCAGTGTATTTAATATTCTGCAGACTTGTAGATTAAAATGTTACTGTCAGCTCATCATTCTGAAGCATGGACACAATGTTTTGCATGTGTTAATGTTGAGGTTTAGAGGTTACATGTTTGGTCTATAGCCTCTTGCAAGAATATTGCTTACCTCTGAAAACTTCAGAGATATTTTTATATTCATATGAGAATTTAGAGCATTGTATTGATATGATTTGTTTTATTTATTTTTAGTGTATTTTAATTCACTTTACATCCTGATCACAGCCCTGCCCTGACCCCCCTCTCTCCTTCCCAGTCCCACCCTTACAATTTCTCTTCCTATTGCCCCATCCATTCTTCTCAGAGAAGGGAAGCCCCCATCGGGTACCACCCTAGTCCAAGGCATCTAGTCCCAGCAGGTCTAGGCACATCCTCTTCTACTCAGGCCAAACCAGGTGGTCTTTGGGTCTTTGATTTTCCTGAGTCCTAAGAGTCTCATGTTCGTCATCTCTACAGAGAAACCTTTCCTCTCTTTAGGACTAGAGGAGTTGGAAATATGGACCTTGTCTTTAATGAGTAAGATTTAACCTCCTCCCAAATGTCAGCATTCCTTCATACGTAGGCTGGTTACCTCTACTCTCTAGCGCTCTGCTTGGGGACAGAAATAGGTTTCTTACGATTGGACTCTTTTGTAAGAGGATGTTTTTCACCACCTGCCCTGTCAATTACTTCTTTCCCATCTGCTATCCACCTTGGATATTATGTGGACCTATCTCACCTGTTATATAGAATTCCCATTTCTCTTCTTTTAAAAATTTATTTTATTTTTTTCCTCTTATTGAAAATAGATTATTTTCTCACATATATTTCCTGATTATAGTTTTCCCTTCCAGTTACACCTCCCAGTTTCTCCCCCTCTCCTCTCTCTTCTGGATCTACTACCTTTCTGTCTCTTATTAGAAAAGAGTGGGGCTGGGGATTTAGCTCAGCAGTAGAGCGCTTACCTAGGAAGCGCAAGGCCCTGGGTTCGGTCCCCAGCTCCGAAAAAAAAAAAAAAAAAAAAAAAAAAGAAAGAAAAGAGCATGCCGCTGAGGGATAATGAAATATAACCAAATAAAATTTAATAAGTTTCTTTGAAAAGGAAACATTTCATATTGGAATTAGACAAGATAAGGGAAAGAGTCCAAGAGATGGCACAAGATTCAGGAACCCACTAATTCACATTCCTTAGGAATTCCATAATGACATTAAACTGGAAGCCGTTATAAATATGTAGAGGACCTGGTGTAGACGTGTGCAGGCCCTGTGCATGTTGCCTCAGTCTTTGTGAGTTCAAGTGAGCTTTGCTCAGTTGATTTACAGGGTCTTGTTTTCCATGCTTCCTGGCTCTTATGTTCCTTCTACCTCCTCTTCCACAGGGTTCCCTGAGACCTGAGGGGAGGGACTCAATGAGACATTCCTACTTACTAAAGCTGTTAAGGCCAGAGTTTCCCTCCAATGGATCCTCGTTAAAGGATGTAAAGTGGACTTAATACAATTACAGGGCCTCCAAAGAGTCCTGTATAGTGTGTTTTTTCATCACTACCTCCCCAGTTTGGGAGTGGGTAATTTGTGTGGCTGTGTAGCCATTTCTCAGGCTCCCTCTCTAGAATTGAACCCTGATTCCCACCCATAGTCAGCATGGAAGGCTGTTGAGAACTTCAAGGAATTTGGCATGTGTTACTGGCCTCAGACAAGGAAGTAGGCTCAGATAAGAATATTAGAAGCAGTGACCATGGGGCTCTGTTCACTACTTTGCTTAATTACTACCCTCTGTTATCTTTTTGTTTACTACTTTACTTAATTATTGCCTCATGTGATCCTTTTGCTTACTTCTTTGTTTGATTACTCTCTTGTTTACTATTTCGCTTGATTATTTTGTCCTTGATCTAAGAACTGACCATGAATTTTGGAAGTACCTAGAATAATATAAAAAAAAGCAGGCTGAAGGAAAATGAAGCTGCTTCAGCCATAGCACTGACTGGAGTCATGTTACAGTTTTGTCTAAATGTCTTTGTCTCTTCAATCCTCACTCCCTCCCTTGAGACCCTGTTGACTCACTGAGCTGGCTTGGAGTAGGCTTGGAGATTATCAAAAGATGATAGGGCAGACTTTCAAATGGGTTGTTGCAGCCATTGGTCCAAGGTTATCTGGAGTCACCAAAGGCAATGACCATGGTAAGCTCATCTCTGCATGGTGTCTAGCTGTGGGTCTCTGTATTTCTTCCCATTCTCTGATCACTGGTGATGGCTAAGCAAGAAAGTTATCTATGAGTATAGCAGAATGACATTAGGAGTCATTTTTCATTGCAATGTTGTCGTTTTGTTGTTTTTGTTTCGTTTGGTTTGGTTCTCTTGTTTTGTTTTTTAGACCAGAAATATTTGGTTTTAGTTTAGGTCCTTTGGTAATCTAGTCTCTGGTTTTTGGTCCATAACCATGTTGTGTTAGGTGGGAGTTTCATCTTGTAGAGTGGGCTTTAAATCAAACCAGATATTCATAAATTCTCACAAGATTTGTGCCACCCTTAACCTCCTTTAACTTTCAGGAAAGACAATGGGGTTGATTAAAGGATTTCTGGCTGGTTTGGTGTTTCTGTTTATTTTTTGGTAGTGTGCAGAATGCTGAGAACAATGCTGTACCAAAGACACTAGAACTAGAATGTAGGGGTAAAATCTCTATCTAGGAACCAGCATGACTTCTCCATGTTCAATGAGTTGTGTAGATGTCTTCAGCAATGGGGCCTTAGTGTTTCTTTTTGAAGAATACCCCATTTGTCTTTGCAACAGCCTAGTTTCATGTGAGGAATTTTGGCTTTTAGTTTAATAATTCAATTAGATATAATTCAGTGTTGTAACTGCTGTTTCATTTAGTGACAAGAGATGGCCAGTAGGGGTTCTGTTTCTCTCATTATTTGGAAATTTCAATTAGATCTCCTTCATATATGTATACATTTAAGGAAGCTTTAACTTTATTAGGTTTCCAGCCTACCCTCAAATGGCCCTTCATTTTAATCGTCTCTACCCATATTCTCTTCCTCATCTCCCTCTTCCCACCTGATCTTATTCTAGCATGCCCCCATCTATAATTTTCTATTCTAATTCCATTTACTTAAAAGAACTGTACCCTCGAATCAGTTACTCCATACATATCCTCTGTGGTTCTATGGGTTGTAGCTTGGTTATCATTTTCTCAACAGCTAATATACACATATAAGCGAATTACCATATTCGTCTTTTCTGAGTTATGGGACATACCACACTCCGGATTTTTCTTTTTCTATTTTCATCCATGGACCTGCAAATTTCTTGATACCATTTTTGTTAGCAACTGTGAAATTCTCTATTGTCTGAATGTGCAACACTTTCCTTATCCATTCTTCTGTTGAGGGACATCTAGGTTGCTTCCAGTTTCTGGTATTATAGGTAGAGAAGCAATGAACATGGTTGAGCATGTGTCTTTGCAGTAGAATGATTCATGCCCAAGAGTGGTATAGCTGAGTCTTGAGGTAGATTTCCATCTTCCTGAGGAGTTGCCACATTGATTGCCATAGTGGCTGTACAAGCTTGGCTCACCAGCAATGGATGAGTGTTCACTGTGTCACAAATCCATGCCAGCATGAACAGCCAATTGCTTCATTGATCATTGCAGTTCTGAAGGGTTTAAGATGAGGTCTCAAAGTACTTTGGATTCTCATTTCTCCAATGGCTAAGGATGGCAAACATTTCTTTAAGTGTTTCTCAACTACTTGAGTTTTCTCTATTGGGAATTCTTAGTTTAGATCTGTACCCCGTTTTAATTGAAATGTTATTTTGGCATCTAATTTCTTGAGTTCGTTATATATTTTTGGATACTTGCCCTCTATTTGATGTATAGTAAAAGATTGTTTGCCATCCTGTAGGCGGCCACTTTGAATGATGGTGTTCTTCATCATGCAGAATCTTCTGAGTTTCAAGAGATCAATTAATTGTTGACTTTAGTGTCTGTGCTAACAGTGCTCTGTTCATAATGTCTTTTTTTTGTGCCAATAAGCTTATAGCTATTCTTCACTTTCCCTTCTTTTTGGTTCAGTGTAACTGATTTTATGTCAAGGCCTTTGATCCACTTATAGCTGCATTTTGCACAGGTTGATAAATATGGATCTTTTGGATTCTTCTACATTCATCCACTCAGTTTGAGCAGCACCATTTGTTAAAGATACTGTGTTTTTTCCTACTGTGTATTTCTGGCTTCCTTATCAAGACTCAGGTGTCCATAGATATGTGAATTTATGTCTGGGTATTCAATTTAATTCCAGTGCTCAATGAGTCTGTGTGTGTGCTGATATCACGTGGCTTTTATTACTATAGCTCTGTAGTACAACTTGAAATTGGGGATAGTGGATATAGTGATATCTCCCTCAGGTTTTTTTTATTATTATTGAGGGTTATTTTAGCTAGTGTGTGTGTGTGTGTGTGTGTGTGTGTGTGTGTGTGTGTGTGTGTGTTTGTTTCTATATGAAACTGAAAATTGTCACTGTGTGGAATCTTGACGGTGATAATATTGAATTTATAGATTGCTTTGGGTGGGATGGGCATTTTAAAAAATGCATGAATTTCTTTTTTGAAAAGTTTTTACATTCATGCTATGATGTATAGTATGGATTATAGTACAAAGTAGAGATGATTAACACCCCAGTTAATTGTAAGAGACTCATTGTTCCTCTTTAGAAGAGGAGTCATTTTGTGTTCCCTGCAAACAGATCTCTGACTCCTAAATCTACAGTGTTCTCAAGAGTAATTTCTGTCTCTCAAATCCCTCGCCAAGTGCTTTTAGACTGAGTTCATAATTCTTAGGCTTATAATAAGCTAGCCAAGGGAATAGTAATGGAGCATTTTCTTTATGTGTTTCCACAGTTCTGTTGGTCCCATTTTTCATTTTTATATTAAAATGATACATAGTTCTCAGAGGCTTTTAGTTCAAGGTGAGGTAGGAATCTAGAAAGTTAATAGCATCTTTTCCTTGTTCTATATAAACAAATGGCTAAAAAAGAAGAGGTTTCAATGAATAACTTCAGATAAAAATTATAGTACTTAGAGTTTATAATTATGCAGTACTGTGAATTGTACACAAAAATAAAAATAAAATATTACTATAAAGTATTTCTGATTTAAACATTTTTCTAGCTTGTTAAGTATGTTTTTTTAACAGATGATAAAATTTTACTCAAAATGTGCTTTGATCTTAACTTTCCCTCTTTGACCTTTGCTTTTCCTCTTCAGCTAAGTGGTGTATATACATTCATTCTCTCCTACATGAAACAAAGAATATTTTATTGCTAATCCCATCATTTATTTTATCTAAGAAATGAAGACACCAACAAGGGAGTAGAATTTAAACAGTTACACTTATATTGGAAAAGGAACTATTTTGGATTTCTCAGTCCTTCCTTTATATGTTAAATTTTTACTAATTAAACTTCCCAGAAAAATTCCACCAAATAAAACCCACAGTAGAAACTGACTTCATTCATTTGCATTCTGGCCAGCTTACCACAGTAAACTCAGTTGGCAAACTTATTTCAGAAAGCAAGAAAACTTGCTCTCACTCAAATACTCCTTATTTGTTAGGGCAAACATAGTAGCCTGATTTGCATTTAGAACTTGATTGCTATCTTTTGTTAACGTTTGATTGCTTCAGAGGTGAACTTTCTACTCCCTGGTAGAATGACATAAAAGTGAAGAACTTTTGGAATGAGTCAGTTATCTAGGTAGATAGCTGAATATTAAGTTTTCAATAAAGAATTCAGGTTTGATTTTAGTTAGAAAGGACTGGGAATTCACATGTGAACAATACCCAGAATTCTGTCATAAAAGGAAACTCTAAAATTGGAGGGCAGTGCAGTAGACTCTATTTATTCATGTGTGTTTCACTTAGCATTGTTGCATAGCAACCACCGTCATACTGAGGGACTTAAAACATCAAGTATTTTATCCCATTTTATGCATTGAACAGTTGAGAAGAGCATGCAGAGTTTGGTTATGTAATTCCTCGGCACTGTATGCTGGCTGCTAAGCCTATGGCACTCAGCTGATTGACCAGTTGATACAGAGTCTCTAAGTTGGCTTTAATTTTACTTTAGAGACTTGACAGCTGTTGGTAATGAGATGGGTTCACTGGGGAGGTCACGATGTCACCATAACCTCTCTAGCAGGGCTTCAGCGTATTCTAAGTTCTTATATGGTAGCGGACTTCCCTAAATATGTCAAGAGAACCGAGCAGCAGACATGTTACCTTGTAAGTTCCATTTTAGAAGTAATAGGCATCACTGTGCTACTGTCTCTGGGTTTCAATTTCCCCACCCAGGTTCATGTATAAATAAGTAGCTCATCCAATCAGATCGTTGATTGTATGTCATGGGGTATATACCTCTGGTCAAATTTGGATAACTTACACTGTCACGATGTGCTAACGGATTATTGGTTTTACTTAGCTTGGTAGCTTTGTGACTTTGGACAAATTAATCATTTTTCCTTCATTTGATTATCTGCAAAATAACAAGAATCTCCAGAGGTGGAATGAGAAGTGAAATAGAAGTGCGTAAGGAGAACCATTAAGTTTCAAGCACTCAAAAGAATGGTTAGCACTATTTATGACTCTATGGTTACTGAAGAGAAAGACTACAATTTGGGCATTATCGAAAGAGCACCTTCTTACTATTGGGAAAGCTGGGAAGTAGTAGTATTTTAGCTGTATCTTTCTTCAATACCACTCCTTGAAGGTACGCTAACTTAATTCATGCTGATTGTCTCATGTTGTCACAAATGTTAAAATGTATTATCACGCATTATATTAATTCCTATCATATCCTAGTAGTATTTGTCTTCCTTCAAATAGAAGAAACAAGGCAGAGGACTTGCCCTATGTCCCTAAGCTAAAGTATTGTGAGAGCAAGCAGAGGAATGACTTGAGTTTTGTTTCAGAACTCATGTTCTACCTTCCTAATTGCCATTCTCTATTATTAAGACAACAATGACTATAATTTCCTAAAGACTTGGAGAAATAGTCATCATATAAGTTATTTGACTTATACATAAAAATGTTCCAATATTTGTAACTTTTCCCAATTATTTAATTAATCTTTTTTTCTCACACAGTTTATAATTGGCACAGACTCAACTCCTGGTGTGTAAACAAAAATATCTGATATAATTTTAAAGGACTTTATATAAAGAAATATATTTATTTGATATATTATTAGCAATTATTTACTTAGTTTAGATTGTTGATCTCACATTTCTGGGGTATGATGTAAAAGCTTGCCAATGATTAAAATGGGACACATACTCTAGAAAGAAGGAAGTTGTAGGTATTCTTCTTTAATAACATATAACAATATATTTTAATTTTTAGTGATGTTTTAATATAATTATATTCTTAAATGTATTTAGGAAATTGGCAACATTTATTAAAATCATGGTAGTTATAATGTGAACCTCTTTTCTCTACATTCCGTTTTATTCCTCTTGACGTTACACTGATTGTTTTATGGAGATTTTCATTCAGTTTATTACATTGGCATTGTTATACTACCAAGAAAATCATCGTCAAATTTATGTTTCAACTCTAGGTCTAGTTTCTAAGCTGTTAGCAGGCATTTAATGTGAGAAAAGTATGTTGTTCAAAGAACTTTGGAAAGTAATCTACTATATACATTTCTCCTGGAGATGTCCTGAGGCATTCAAGCATGATATACCTATGATTTGTGTTTTGCCTGCTGTGGTATTTCTTGTACTAATGTGAACATGTTTTAAGTGGGTTCTTGTTGCTACCTTCCTCATGAGCTCGGTAAATATGAGCAAAATTGCTCTGAACCTTAGGGCAAAGAGGCTCCGGGAAACATTTTATTGGTTTCAGATTTGAAAGCTTGGCATGACTCCAAGCAATGTTTTCTGTTCCCATTTTATTCGGTGTTCCTAGGTGTTTGTGGAAGAATTGGTCAATCAATAACTAGGCGACCATTCTATCAATATAATTCGTCCAGCTCTATTCCTGATGAACTCTGAAAACAACTTTTTACAGTCATTTTTGACATTTGTAAAGCTGTGCACATTTAATGCAGACACTTGATGAGTTTTGGGAGAATATACACCCATAAAACCATCTGTATCTTCTATTCCATGAACATATTCAGCACCTATAAAATTCTTAATCCCCCCTTCACATGGAAAAGGATTATTTTTGTGCCAAATATGCATGTAAATATATCTTAACAAAAATTTGAACGCTATTAACTATAGACCATAGACAGTAGATCTGTATGATACATTTATGTTTTATAATTAAAACATTTTCTCTTTAGTCATTTTCCTTCCCTAATACTAAATCCTGTTAACTAACAGTCCTCTCCATGTTTCTAGCTCACTGAGAGTTTTAGATTCCTCACACAAATATGGTCCTGGCAATTCTGTCTACTGAAATAAATTGGAATGAACATATATCTTCCTTTCTGTGTTCAGTGTAGCAGGATTCAGAATATTTAATGTTATAGATATAGTCTTAGTTCATTGATGGATAAATAAAAGTGTAACAGTTAAAACAATGATATCAACGTTCACAAAGAATACAATTCTAATTCTACCAGTTATGACAAGTACATGAGCCTATATGACATCACAGTAACATTTGGCATTGATGGATGGTTTCACTGGAATAGAATCCTAGCCCATCAGTTACTGTGCATTGGCTGTTGAAATATATTACTTCATTTTCTTCTTAGTTTCATTATTTGATATTTTTTAGGATGTTTCATTTAGATGTGTATTTTGTTGGGCAGTAAAACCATTTGGTAGGGCACATGATGTCATCTAATATCATTTTCAATTATTTACATGTCTTCCTTTAGCTATTCCTGTGACATCAAGCTTGCTTACATTACTTATTCTGGCCAGTGAATTTCAGGGGGAATATCACCATGGAACTTATATACACAACTTAAAGAGTAGTTGTGTAATTTTCTTCCTTTTGCTTTAACAATACTTCTAAAATGAGGTAAACACAAAGAAGATCCAAAATGAGTGGGCAATATAAATGAGAGGTAATCTTGTGTTGTCACAAGCCAGTACAATTTGGGCATACATATTTTGTTTCCAATGTGAACATTACCAAATCTGAATGATACTAGGTTCCTCTTTTTTTACTGGATGGATATTTTCTAGACCTATGAATTTTTATTTTTCATAAATTTTTGTTTTTTCTTTAAAAGTAGACAAAAATATTTTGGGTCAAAATGAGAATATCATATTTTGAATGGATTTAGTTCTCTGTAAAAACTACCTTTTCTAATAAGCCTACACAAATAGGACATGAAAAAGTGAATACTGTCCTTGGTCTTGGTCTATTTTAGAGCCTCGGAGTGTGTCTTTCCACTCTGTCTTTGATAATGCCAACTTTACTCTTACTTCCCTTGGCAACACAAAGAAGAGGAACCTTCTGTAACCTTAGCATAGGAGTGGGAACACTTCTTTCTTACATTTTCCAATAAGATTTTTCTTGTATTTTATATGACAGAAATCGAGTTGACCACTCATTCCTGCTCCAATAACTCCAGCAAATCATCCCAGACGTATAATGAAACTCTTCATAGGGGTGGTTAATTCACTCCTAAGACATATGAGAAAGTGAAGTTTCCCAAGAAATAGAAGTCAGAATTTACATAATTGGATAAATTATAATTCCAATCATATATGAGCATGACTGACTTTAATTATTATCAATATATGAATATGTGACACATTTATATACATCAGTTAATTTGTTTACCATCCATACAATATTGGGAATATGAGATAGGGTATCTCTATGTAGCCTTGGCTGTCCTGGAACTCCCTCTATAGACAAGGTTGGCCACTGTCTGGCTTTGTTTATTACATTTTAAAATAAACCTATGCATTTTATAAAATGGGAAGATATAGTCAAGGAAGTTATGGTCTGGGTAGCACACAACCCATTCTGCACCACTGGATCCAGTCAACAGGTTTATGATTTATAATCTAGCACATTTACATATGGCAGATGTACAGCATTTCCAGGATTTTGGTCTTCTTTAACCCAACTGTCTATTTACCAATTCACCTTCCAGCCCTCCCACCCATCCATTCTAATGTTTTTATCTATATCTCTAGCATGTATCTCTCTATGTGTCTGAGGACATGTTATGTCTATCTATCAATCTATCTGTCTGTCTGTCTATCTATCTATCTATCAATCAATCAATCATCTATCTATCATCTATTCATCATCACTCATCTATCTATCAAGGTTGAGAAGAAACAGGAGTAGAATAGGAAAGAAGGAGGGAGAAATAATATATTAAAGTATTAAACAATTGAAATATGTTGGACTTTTTAACATAAAAGAATAAATATTGTTTATTCTTTAAAAACATATATCTTTAAGTGTATCAAGACTCATCCCAGTGTGGTATATGTTAGATTCCTGGGAAGGACATTTATTTTAACATAAAATCTCAGAATAAATAACTTTCAGACTTCTTCTAGATGGTCCCAGAATTATTATTCTTCAATCAAACATAAAAATTATAAATATTTGGCTTGTTTCACTATGGTTTTCTAACCACCAACCAAGTATTCAAAATATACCAATCAAACTATGACAAATCCACTGGAAACCTTGCTTTTTCTTCTTCCTTATTTATTTAATTCTTAGACAGGATGATCAAAAGTTTTTGCTGAGACACTATTTCATTTTGAATAATTTATAATCAATGTTGTTTTTCTGGTTTTGTTAGATGGCTGATCATTTATTTATTGTTGGACTATTTTGAAATAGAATTTTAATGGTCACTAAATCAAGTAGAATACATTTAACAATCATCGCAGATTAACTGTATTTGGACACCTACACTTTTTATTTTGATGAATGTGCATTGGAAAAGACCATACCTAGAACTACAGAGAATCTTATTAAGGATAAAGAAAATGTAGTAACAGAAAAATTCCCATTTTGATATATGATGTAGGCTCTTTAATACATTCTAGAATTTCAGAATTTCATATTTGATAAGAGAATGGCTAGTATACAATTTAGTGGTTTCTTCATAGAGCACACATGTAACATTTAAAGTTGGCCGCAGTTAACTTCCCTATCACAAAGCTGTAAACACCTACTTTGGTGGGTTTTTTTTTCCCTAACCTTAGTCATTCACAGTGCAATCATCAGGGAAGATGCCCAGGGGAAATTAATTCTGGGAAAACTCAACCACAGAGTTCTGCAGTGAAGAGATAGGCATAACAGTTCAAGTTCACAGGTGAAAATGTAGTCTTCAAGTGATGTAGTATACTTTTTTCATTATAAGTAGAAACCAACGGCAGCATTTGTCTACAGCATGGGTATTGGGACGTTCCTTATTGCTTCAGATTCGATCTGAGAGTTCCACCTCCTCCCCTGGAATATGGAGTGGACAGTAAAATATATCCTGAATATATTCCAGGAAAAACAATTGCCTTGGATCAGGCAAAAATAAATAATTTCACTAACATCTAACTAGTCCTGTAACTTATAGATAAATCACTTCATCAGCATGACTCAGTATCATTCCTGAGACACATTCTGCTTCTCCTTAACGTTGGGAGAAGGATAGGGTTAGGCTAAGATTTGCAAGCATGACTCATTCTACCACAAGGAAAGACCAAATCTTTGTCTTCCTTTAGACACACCCCTGCCCGTAAAAGGAAGTGAGAGAGTTCTGGAGGTCAAGGAAACCATTTTTGATTTGGGTGAGCACTGGCTTGCAGTTAGACTATGTCTTCTAAAGCTTAGCGTAGAATCCTGCAGATGCATTTGCTACTTCTTACACACTGGAATGTAGGCTCATACCACCCAACATTGTAAAGAATTGGGAAATCATTTGTACATAACCATAAATATACTCTGCCAGGAAGAAAACTCCGAGTCATGGAGTTGAATACACTTCATTCTAGGGCTGTGAGAAATCCTTTTGTCCTTTGAGTTCTAGTACGAAGTTGTAGGAGATGAAGTATGTAAATTGATAGAGTTCACAGCTTAGCATTCGGTGGGCTCTCAATGGACTTTATACCTCGGGGCTCCATCATCAAAACACATAAAAGAGAGCTGCCTCAACTGTGTCCAGTTTTAATTCTGTACCTGTCAGCCCAGGCTTGGCTGTGTGCATGTCTTGCTTGGTATGTCCTGAGCTCCAGTTGTCACAGAAAATCGTATAATCACTCAGTCAGCACGGTGTGAAGTTGTGCTTCAAGGTAACTTGTATATCTGGGTAAAAACTTCAGGTCATTTTAGAGAAGCTGCCTGCATTTCATTTACTTCTAAAACGTGTACGAAGTACTCTGATGACCTTGGGTTTAAATTTTTATTTAAAATATTTGACACGGGCACCTCTCTTTTCAAACAAAAGTTTTATATATAGTATATAATGAATCATTTTGACATCGGAATATACAGTGGTAATTATATTACATGTTCCATCAGTTGGGAAGCAATAAGAGTTTATTGCTGCACTTAAAAATCTAATTCTAGACACAACCATTAAATTAGTTTCGAATGTTTTATATTCAGAATATTATGTATTGTGAGTGGCCGTGCTTAACAATCCTAGCTGCTGCCAGCCCCTGATATATAAATTCAGCAGTAGGGATGCAGTTTGGGGATTATAGGTAAAGTAGTTAAATATGAATATAGAATAGGTATTAGCAATGGCTGTGAAATTAGCTTGGACTGTGATGTGCAATGTTGAGGAATTGGGTTGTTTTGTAGCCTGTAGCAGACAACCAAACCCCTCTCTCTTCTCAATAGCTAAGTTTTCAGTGTTGTTCATGAATAATTAGTCTTAGGATGAGGAAGCAGAGACAATGGCCTCATAGATACAACAAAACTTTTATGATCAGATGCATAGATTTACTGTTTAACTTTCCGAGATGTTAGCATAGGTCTCTTAAATTGAAGTTGATTCTTACTGCACTCAACCCAAGAGTATCTTCTTTGGTAGTGAGAGGTTGGGGGAGGGGGTCAAGTGCCATTTTCTTCTGTTCACTAAGGTACAAAAACAGTGGTTCTCAAACTGTAATAGTATTAACATAATAGATATAATATAATGTAGTAACAACATAGCATAAAACATATAAGCTGTTATTAGGACCCAGATGTCATAATGAGACTCACTGATACAAAGGAAGTACTTCACCTGGATGTGTTGGGTGTCAATATCAGACTTCAGTGGTTGAACATGAAACCAATCTTACGGACTCCAGAATGTGGAGGAAAAGTCTGGACGATCCAACAGGACGATGGGTCATTGAGCGTATCCCATCTTTCTATGGTTTTTAAACATCACATCAGCTATGACTGCAACACTTTTAGCCAAAATGGTGAGGAGTGACAGTGTAATGGTGCCATTGGGAACTCAGCAAACACCAGAGGGAAACTTGTATATAGTGTTAGCAAAAGGTCCTCTGACTTCTGTTTTCCCAAAAGTGTTGAAATAGCACAAAACACGCTGATTATTTCATCCTGATCCCTTTCTTTCCTCTTTTTCATTCATCTCCACAAACATTGAATCATCTCCGCAAAACACTGTCTCCACCATCTTTATGCACTATGCTAACTGCTTGTACCTACCTTCTTCCTTTTCATCTACACAGAATTTGAAGTACATTTAGGACAGTAAGTTATTGTAGTTTGGCTTTAAGAATCTTCTAGTGTTTTCTCACTTTTTTCTGTTGTGCAGAGGCGTAATTTCTTTCTTCTTTGTTCCTTCCTAAAGTTCTTATTGCTACTCCTTTGGGAAACGTTTTTGTGTGAAGCAATAAAGAAAGCTTGGTGCATCTTGAAGAAAACTGCTTTGAAGACATGGAACACGTCACTGACTGATTAGATGCCCAGTCTGTAGAGAACCCTTTGTTTAGAACTCCCAGGATTTTCTCTTATCCTGCTGCATACTGTCTCCTCAAGGTTCTCCCTCCTGTCCTCTTCCTATTTCTGCAAAAGCAATTCCAAAATCTTTGCCTCATTTCTGTTTTCTATTCTGATATTCCTGAAATAATGTTCAACTTTGACTTCAGAACATGCCGCAAATCTAATTATTTCTCACACATCACAGCTATGACAGTGGTCCAATCCAACATTCTCTTATCTGGTTTCTCTCTTATCTAAGTGTTCTCCGGGCTCTCACCTTAGACTTCTTAAATTTATGCTCAACATGGGAGTCAGAGCAATTCTATTAAAATGTAAATAAGACCAAGCACTACTCTGTTTAACATCCCTCAGTGGTTCCTTATCTTTTTACAATTAAGAGCCAAAGGTGTGACAGACCTCCAGGGTTCACCAGTGATCTGTGCTCCTTCAAACCTCTCAGCTCCGTCACACCAGAGGTGTTACCACCCTGGGGGTCTTGCTCCTGCTGCTGCCTATTTACCTTTATCCATTCTCTATACACTTCAGGTTCTATCTCATATCCTCCCTGCTTGCGGGGGTGAGGGGGTCTTTCCTCATTCTGTTTAAAACTGCATCCTTTACCTCTGTCCCTCACCTGTTCTTACTATGTTGTGGTTTGCCCTGGAGTTATCTGTATTTTGATGCTAATTCCACTGCCCCAAGGACAGCTGCCTAGTCAAGGACTCAGAACTCAGGTGACTTCACCAGAACCACCTCTCCACTGAATTTGTAAAGTACAGGTGAGGGGCAGGTACAGGATAGAAGGAGGCCTGTCATTGAAGGAGAAGGAAGGATGGGCGGGAGAGAAGTTTGAAGGAAGAGGAGGAGACTAGAACAGAAACAGGAGAGAGAGAGAGGGAGAGAGAGAGAGAGAGAGAGAGAGAGAGAGAGAGAGAGAGAGAGAAGAGAAGAGAAGAGAAGAGAAGAGAAGAGGAGAGGAGCGGAGCCATGGCAGGTGATGAAAAGCGATCTACAGATTCAATGCAATCCCCATCAAAATACCAATCCAATTCTTCAAAGAGTTAGACAGAACAATTTGCAAATTCATCTGGAATAACAAAAAACCCAGGATAGCTAAAGCTATCCTCAACAATAAAAGGACTTCAGGGGGAATCACTATCCCTGAACTCAAGCAGTATTACAGAGCAATAGTGATAAAAACTGCATGGTATTGGTACAGAGACAGACAGATAGACAAATGGAATAGAATTGAAGACCCAGAAATGAACCCACACACCTATAGTCACTTGATTTTTGACAAAGGAGCCAAAACCATCCAATGGAAAAAAGATAGCATTTTCAGCAAATGGTGCTGGTTCAACTGGAGGGCAACATGTAGAAGAATGCAGATCGATCCATGCTTATCACCCTGTACAAAGCTTAAGTCCAAGTGGATCAAGGACCTCCACATCAAACCAGACACACTCAAACTAATAGAAGAAAAACTAGGGAAGCATCTGGAACACATGGGCACTGGAAAAAATTTCCTGAACAAAACACAAATGGCTTATGCTCTAAGATCAAGAATCGACAAATGGGATCTCATAAAACTGCAAAGCTTCTGTAAGGCAAAGTACACTGTGGTTAGGACAAATCGGCAACCAACAGATTGGGAAAAGATCTTTACCAATCCTACAACAGATAGAGGCCTTATATCCAAAATATACAAAGAACTCAAGAAGTTAGACCGCAGGGAGACAAATAACCCTATTAAAAAATGGGGCTCAGAGCTAAACAAAGAATTCACAGCTGAGGAATGCCGAATGGCTGAGAAACACCTAAAGAAATGTTCAACATCTTTAGTCATAAGGGAAATGCAAATCAAAACAACCCTGAGATTTCACCTCACACCAGTGAGAATGGCTAAGATCAAAAACTCAGGGGATAGCAGATGCTGGCGAGGATGCGGAGAAAGAGGAACACTCCTCCATTCTTGGTGGGGTTGCAAACTGGTACAACCATTCTGGAAATCAGTCTGGAGGATCCTCAGAAAATTGGACATTGAACTGCCTGAGGATCCAGCTATACCTCTCTTGGGCATATACCTAAAAGATGCCCCAACATATAAAAAAGACACGTGCTCCACTATGTTCATTGCAGCCTTATTTATAATAGCCAGAAGCTGGAAAGAACCCAGATGCCCTTCAACAGAGGAATGGATACAGAAAATGTGGTACATCTACACAATGGAATATTACTCAGCTATCAAAAACAACGGCTTTATGAAATTCGTAGGCAAATGGTTGGAACTGGAAAACATCATCCTGAGTGAGGTAACCCAATCACAGAAAGACATACATGGTATGCACTCACTGATAAGTGGCTATTAGCCCAAATGCTTGAATTACCCTAGATGCCTAGAACAAATGAAACTCAAGACGGATGATCAAAATGTGAATGCTTCACTCCTTCTTTAAAAGGGGAACAAGAATACCCTTGGCAGGGAAGAGAGAGGCAAAGATTAAAACAGAGACTGAAGGAACACCCATTCAGAGCCTGCCCCACATGTGGCCCATACATATACAGCCACCCAATTAGACAAGATGGATGAAGCAAAGAAGTGCAGACCGACAGGAGCCGGATGTAGATCGCTCCTGAGAGACACAGCCAGAATACAGCAAATACAGAGGCGAATGCCAGCAGCATACCACTGAACTGAGAATAGAACCCCCGTTGAAGGAATCAGAGAAAGAACTGGAAGAGCTTGAAGGGGCTCGAGACCCCATATGTACAACAATGCCAAGCAACCAGAGCTTCCAGGGACTAAGCCACTACCTAAAGACTATACATGGACTGACCCTGGACTCTGACCTCATAGGTAGCAATGAATATACTAGTAAGAGCACCAGTGGAAGGGGAAGCCCTGGGTCCTGCTAAGACTGAACCCCCAGTGAACTAGACTGGTGGGGGGAGGGCGGCAATGGGGGGAGGGTTGGGAGGGGAACACCCATAAGGAAGGGGAGGGGGGAGGGGGATGTTTGCCCGGATACCGGGAAAGGGAATAACACTCGAAATGTATATAAGAAATACTCAAGTTAATAAAAAAAAAAAAGATTCCGCTCTGTGTATTTACAGGTTGTTATCAATGTTCCTAAGGGATGGATGGTACCAGGATTTGTATGTTTAAGTGGGCAATTATATCTTACCAATTGGGTCAAAGATTATTGTGTTGTGTGTTCTTTTATGTGAGGGTTTGAGTGTAAGAAAGTGTGTGGCTGAGATGTGTGTCTGCCAAGATATCTAGCAGATATCTTGGGGCACCGCGGTGTGGACCTAGCTGGGTAAAAGACAACTCTACTTTTTATTATTATATTTTTACAACAACATTACTACATCTCCTTTATCTGCCATGATTTATTTTTTTATTTCACATCACATTTATGTAGTATTTTATCCATTCATTCTTCTTGTATTCTTCCAGTAGAATGCAAGTTTTATGCATCCTATTATCAGGAGTGAGAAGAGTATCAAGTTCAGAGAAATTGTGAGAGAAATGGGTTGACTGCAAGAATAATCATCACACAGTAACATAACATTTATCATAAACAAATATAAAATAAGGATATGGAATCTATGTTGCTCACTCAGACTTATCCATGGTATCACCCTCTCTCCTTCACTATGTAGGTCCCTGGGTTCAAACTCAGGCCATCGTACTTGATAGCAAGTGACTTTGCCACTGTTGCCATTTTCCTGGCCCTGTATAGATTTCCATATGGAATGAAATAGCACTGAGGATTACTTGATAGCACTTAGATACCATTATCAAATATTACTTATTGAATTATATTTTCCCTTTTCAAATATATTTAGGTCATCAGTTGATTTATGTTGTACTATATGAATAAAGGAGGATTCTATTTTTCTTTTCCCTTTTCCCAGATGAAATTATACATGAATACATACAGACATAAATATATATGTATATATTTGTATATATGCATGCCAATCTTGTCTTCAGTTTTCAGAAATGCATATGCCTTCTTCTTTTTATTATAGCATATTTTATCTACCTAGAAGTTTCTCTCAGGTGTCCTCCAAGGCAACCGTTTCTGCCACTCTTACCCCACCAGGCCAGGTACTAATTACTTTGGCATCTTTTCACCACTAATTTAGTTGACCCTGTTCCAGAGCATCATGTAAGTTGGATCCTACTGTATAGGTCTCTTCAATTCACTTTGGCTCCATTTATGCAGATAAAGACTACGATACTTTATTTTAGAATGATTGAGAATGTTCACTCATGCTTCTTTATGTATTAGTAATTAGTTCCTTTTCATTGGAAAGTAATATTTGATTATATGAGTATAAGGTGATTTATCATTCTGTTTTACCAGTGATGGACATCTGACATTGCTTTGTGACCCAGAAAATGGCCTGTCTAGATGAATTTTTCATGTTAAATTGAAAAGAATATGTTTTCAGCTCTCATCTAAAAGCTGCCATAATTGTTATTGTACAAGTCCTTTGGGGAGGCATGTGTTTTCATTTTTTTGGATAAATACTTGGAAGTATCATAACTGTTAGGCCCAAGTGTGTGTTTAGCTATACCAGAAATATTAAACATATTTACAAAGTAATTGCAGCATTCTTACATTTCCATTAGCAGTGCTTTATGGCTTTAATTTATTTGCTTTGTGGAAAACTGTATTGAGCAAGTTACCTTTTACTTCTTTGTCAGGTGCCTTTGTAAAAATATGTAATGTGTTGTGTTTATAAGACCTTCATTAGCTCCATGGCCATGAATATATTTATAATTGGTGGCTTGTGATGAATTTTCTAAATGATATCTCTTAATGAGGAATTTTTAAACTTTGGAGAAAGTATGGCCTATATTTTTCTTATTATTTGTTTCTTTTTTATGTCTGCGTATTTATTAATTTAACAAATACAAGCTGTGTCCTTTAATAAAAATGCCAAGGTGCACGTTAGACCTTGGGACTAGAAAGCCTGCTTCTGACAAGACTGCGCTTCTTAGGAAAGTTCATAGTCCAGTGGGAGAAATAGATGTCTGAACAGAGAATCTCAGTAAAAGGAAACTGAACATTTTCCTAAGAGGAAAATGGTAACAACCGAGTTCACTTTTTTAAGATGGCGCAAGTAAATCCCATGACCCCAAGACAAACAAAATGCGAAACAACTCAAAACGTCCACTAATGAGAGCATTATAGAATTGGGTTAAACACAATTTCTTTCCTATGGCTTCTCTCACAGCACAGAATTTTTTAAAAAGTATTCAAATAGCCTGTGAATTATGGAAATTTGAAACATACAAGAAAGACAAGCCTTTCAAAATCAGGCAGAGGAGACAGATCAGTCAGTGAAGGACTTGTTCTGAGAGCACAAGGAGGTCTAAGTTTGATTTGCAGAACCACCAGAAGAAAAGAAATGCAAATGAACTTCTGGGAAGGCCCAGAGGATGAAGGCACTTGCTGCCAATCTGACACCGTGGAAGCCCCATGGAGAAGGATAGAGCCACTCTCACAGGTTTTCCTGGACATTGGCTGCATATGGGATGCATCTTCAGGTGGGGCAGTGTCTGGATGACCTTTCCTTCAGTCTCTGCTCCACTCTTCTTCCCTGTATTTCCTCCCAGGAGTATTTTCGTTCCCCCTTCTAAGAAGGGACTGAAGCCTCCACATTTTAGTTTTCTTTCTTCTTGAGCTTCATATGGTCTGTGAATTGTTTTTTGGGTATTCTGAGCTTTTGGGCTAACACAAACTTATCAGTGAGTGCATGCCATGTGTGTCCTTTTGTGATTGGGTTACCCCACTCAGCTTTTTCTTACCTTAGTTTACAAAGAGATTTCTTTATGTCTTGTCTTAAACATATTAGGATGATATACTTCACATTTGGATTCTATTTTGTCTCTGAATAATTTCAAGATAAAAATTATATTTGGTGGGGTAGAAGGTATGATAGAGCCTAGTTGTGGTGGGCACAAGACAAATTGTGGGAGTTTGTTCAGTCTTTCCACCATGTACATTCATGGGGCCACTCTTAGGTGACTGCAAGTGAATTAACCCCTGATCTATCTTGCTGGTTCTGTATAGTTTTACACATGGCATAAAATGGGAATAGAGACTATTTACTATCATTTAAATACCCACATTTCAATATGACTCAATAACCGTTTCCCCTTTCTGTTGTATCTTTGTCAGTTATCAGTTAACCACTTAAATATGCGTTTGTATCCAGACTTTTTGCTATCTTCCAGCAATCAATTTGTTTTTCTAAATCATATGAAGTCCTTGAGTATCACAGTAAATCCTGTAGTCAAGTGACATATCCCCCCCCCTTTTTGTGTTTTACTGGATTATTATTACTCTTTTAAAATACCCGATTTGCTTTCTATATAACTGATCAATTCCTATGAAGATTCTTTGGTAGCATATATATGATTGTTTTTTTTTCATGGCTCAATACCTGACTTACTTAGCATAGAGTTGAAAAGAAATATATTCAGTCTGATTCTGGAATACTGCATCTAGGTAGAAATCTCTACCCTATCTTTGCTAGACAGAAGTTTTCATTACAACTATAACCACAGACCTGATGCCTGAGGACTGCCCTGTGCATTTCCCTCAGATAGCACTCCTATCCTCTCTGTGACCCAACCCATGCTCCCCTGAAGACCAATCACAATCCTGTGAACCTTCCACAGACCTCTGAGAATCAGCACTGAGAACCAGCTCTGTGGTGTTTGCTCTTGTGCTCAGATACTATCACAAGTCTAGGCTGCCACAGTGCCATGTTTGATGTTCATACTTCAACACTGAGTGACCTTAAAACTGAACTCCAATAACAATTTGGCTGATTAAAATCTGAAAAAAAATATAGGTATCAGCAAATAGAGATCAAAATGTCCACTCAATAAAGGTGGGGCAGATATCTAAGAATGCAAAGAGAGTAAAATGACCACTCAATAAAGTCAAGGCAGATAGCCATATTTAAAACAAAACACTATAAACAATCCATTACAGATAGATGCTCATGTTTTATGGCAAAAATATAAAGAACATAAAAAGCAAGCGTGTGTCGCCTCAGAAAAGTATAATTTTCTCCCAGAATAATTCTCTTGATAAAGCAGGTTTAAGACATCTATGCCCACCAAACCAACCTATAGAGGATTCTATGGACTGAAAACAAAAGAATAAGCAAAATGAAATTCTGATAGCAGAAAATTAATAACAATATTAAGCTAGCTATTAAGCAGAGAAATGCTAAGGAAGCAAAAAAAAATTAAAATCGACAAAATGACAGGAATCAGTGTACATCTCTAAGTAATATTTCAAATATTTTCTCAATTCTTTAATCATCAAACAACGCATACTAACAGATCAAGTTAAAAACAGCACTCATTATTTACAGCCTCCAAGAAACACATCTCACCACCAACGACAAAAACCATGTTGGAGTGAGGAATGGGCTAAAGGTATTCCAGGGTTTCATAAAAGTTCATGCCATACTGATTGTTCAAGGGAACAATCCATCAAGTATGTACTAAACTCAGGCATACCCAACATCATAAAGCAAGACAAAGCAAAAAACTAACCTCACCACATTAGTAGTGACTTCAGTATCCCACTTTTACCAGTGGACAGACATCCAGACAAAAAATGAGTAGAGGAAGAAATAGAGTACGTAACTTAGATCAAATGAATCTAACAACTATCTCCAGAGCATGCCATCTAAAAACATTCTTCACAGCAGTCCATGGAACATTCATTTAAACAACAACAACAACAACAACAACAACAACAACAACAACAACAACAACAACGTTGGGAAACAAAGTATCTCTCAAGAAAGAATAATGATAGAATTACTTGATGGTAAAGCCCTATTGTTGAAGATATCCCATAGTGGAGTCATAGAACATGGAGACATCATGAAATAACCTGGAAGATTCTATACTCCTGTGTCTCTTGGTGATAGATAATACTATTTTCTCTATAAGAGAATTAAAATAATCCACAGTTTTAGTTAGAGATGAACCCTACGGCTTACAGTAGAGAGTATGCTAACAAGACACGCCCACTGGTGCAATAGTGTATCCTATTTCTTAGTGTATCCGTTTTCTTATTGGGTTTAAGGTTACAAGTTCATAAGATGAACTCACTTCTTTAAAAGGATCAGGAGTCAGTATCTGGATAGATCATAGTCTCTAGAGGGTGAACTCCTGCTATTGTTCCGTTAAGCAGACTTAGTATTACACCATCTTGAGTATTTATCTTTAACCAATATCTGAGTGTATCTCTTAACTTATCAGAAACTTTTATTTTGCAGTGGATATTGATTAACACAGAACTCCCTATTTATCAGGATGGATAAAAAAATATGGAAAGTTCAGTCCTAACTGAACTGTTCTTTGCTCCCAACACAAGGAAACATTATGAAAGAGGATACTGAAAGATTGTTGGAGGCAGAAGCAGTTAAGAACAATAACAAAACAATGTTTTCTAAACAACTGGCCATGAAAAGTCACAGTGTCTGTGGTTGCATAGACAAGACATGGTAAGATCAAACCAGGTAAAATCACTGTGTAGATATGGGATAAAGTCACAAAGTTCTACCTTTTCCAAGGAGTTATTGACAGGTGATGGAAGTTGGAGGAGGGATAGGCAGTTTTATACAGTGATGTAGCCCCTAAGAAATGCACATGCTCTGATATATATATATATATATGCATATATATGTATATATATATATATATATATATATATATATATATATGATCTAACTGTCATGCACATATGGGCAGCACAGAGTGGACTTGGGTATAAAGATGTGCTCATGAATTTTAGAGGGAATTGTGGTACATAGTAGGAAAGGAATTGTAGGAGAAGGAATGAGGTGAGCTTGATCAAAACACATTACAAACATGTATGAAATTCTCAAGGAGTAAACAGAAAAATATATTCTTCTGTTTGCATATATGGTACATATACATTCAATAAGATTATTGTGATGGTTTGAATGAAAATAGCCCCTAAGAGCCCCTTAGGAGGTGTGGCCTTTTGGAGGACGTGTGTCACTAGGGATGAGTTTTGGGGTTTCAGAAGGTCAAGCCAGGCCTACTGTTGCCCTTTCCTTCTGCTGTCTGGTGATCCCACTGTAGAACTCTCAGCTACTTCATTGGCATGTCTGCCAGCATGCTGCCATGATTCCTGCCATGACAAAAATGGACTAAACCTATGAACTCTAGGCCAATCCCAAGTACATGTTTTCTTTTATAAGAGTTGCTGTGGTCATGGTGTCTCTTAATAGCAATAGAACTCTAAAGTAATCATGGTGGTGATAGTGTATTAGTTTTCTCATTAACTAGGAGATACAAAATATTTCAACTTGGTTTTGGTGCTTGGTGTTTTCTGTCTTTTCCCCTGGCTCCCTTATCTTCTTCTCTTCCCTTTTCTCCTCCTAACGTCTATTTTCTTCTCTTCTCATCACCAATTTTGGGCTTAGCAGATTTCCCTGTGACTTCATTTCCCTGAGTGAGCTGAGAAGACAGATTGAAGTTTTCACTCATGCAGCTTTTATCTAGTTGCAGTGATGACACCTCTGTTCTGCTCACGACAGCCTAGCCATCAGCAGTCAGCCGACTACTGGAAGACACAAGGACAACTGGTAGAACCTTTGTAGCCAACAGAGGTCTGTGGCTTAAGCCACTCAGCTTGGGATACATGATGTTTATATACATATATGAAATGTGCTGAGTACTATGTAACTGCTTTTTTATATATATTCTAAAATGGACAACATTTATCTGTCCAAACTATTCTGCCATTACTCTGCATTAATACGGAGCAACCCTTGAGACACTGTATTTCTCTCTACAAGAGTGCAAACTCAGAATTTTGCCATAAGCACATTTACATAGATGATTATATTTCTGATTCTATCATGTGGATAGAATCAGAATTCTACCAATCTACCCCAGCAATTCCTTACTGTATGGTGATTCTGTTTTCTTACAAAAGATTATCTTACTTCTTTGGAACAATTGGGGTTAAACTTGACCTTTCCTCTCTAGTGGTCAAACTGTCTACATTTCGTTTACAAGAAAATAATGCTTATTATATTATGAATTAATAGTGTAGCATGGCATAATGGTTCTGGGCAAAGTAAGACAATCTGAGGTTGTATCCAATTCAAGGAGAAAATTGGCCAATGCTCTGAAGAGAAAGCTAGGTAATCCACATTGTAACACAGACTATGATAAAAGCAAAGTGAAGAAATGTGGTAGAGTGAATATGTGAATTTTGTTTGTGTCTGCTTAGGTCATATGTGGAAGAGTTTAGTGTACTGCTCATATAGTCTTTGATGTCAATGGCATATACGGTTGGATGATTCAGCAGGCCTGACTGATCTTCACATTCTGTTGGGTCAGATACAATATCTCTAA